>NC_080164.1:46890030-47190030 GCF_950295315.1 Erinaceus europaeus
TAGGGAGGGAAAGAGACAGAGAGATACCTGGAGCCCTGCATCACTACTTGTGAAGCTTTCCCCCTGCAGGTGGGGACCAGGGGCTTGAACCTGGGTCTTTGCACACTGTAACATGTACACTCAACCAGATGCTCCACCACCTGGTCCCTTCTGGTTCTTTTCTTGAGAGCTTGTTTGGAGGTTCTAGCAGGGGAGTGCAGCTACTCGTATACCCTCGACCGGAAGACCTGTCTCTATTCGGGGAAGGCCGTCCTCTTCCACTGAGCGCGCAGCTTCGGGAGGGACGCACGTGGAGCGGTGAGGGAGGAAGGGGACACCCGCCTAGCCAGCCAGATCAGCCGAATCAACCCTGGCGATCAATGGGGTGACAGATGTTGCAGCCAGATCACCCTCACATCCTCTGGTTCTTTTCTTAAGAGACTGTCAGCTGTCACAGCTTGCTGCTATCTGTATGCCGTCCTGAATTAGCTCTTCTCTAACTTGCTGATTTTAATTTGCTGTGGACTTGGAAACTAAATGACCAAGCTTGTTTGAATTGTGTATAATAGTAAAGAGACTTAGTGAGAGTCTGAGAATTTTTGCCTCTGACTAAAGTCCGTGAGCTGTTGTGCATAGACTTTAAGTATAAGACAATGTTCTAAGTGTTATAATACTATTTTTTTGTCATTCCATTTGTATTTACTTGGAATCACAGAGAAGGTTCTAGAATTGTAACCCACTGTTAAGTGTTTTATATGTTTATACAGAACCCTCAGTAAGGGTCCTGTTGGATATTCTTTTTTTTTTTTTTTTTTTAATTTTTTATTTAAGAAAGGATTAATGAACAAAAACATAAGGTAGGAGGGGTTCAACTCCACACAATTCCCACCACCCAATCTCCATAACCCACCCCCTCCCATGATAGCTTTCCCATTCTCTAGCCCTCTGGGAGCATGGACCCAGGGTCGTTGAGGGTTGCAGAAGGTAGAAGGTCTGGCTTCTGTAATTGCTTCCCCGCTGAACATGGGCGTTGACTGGTCGGTCCATACTCCCAGTCTGCCTCTCTCTTTCCCTAGTAAGGTGTGTCTCTGGGGAAGCTGAGCTCCAGGACACATTGGTGGGGTCTTCAATCCAGGGAAGCCTGGCCAGCATCCTGGTGGCATCTGGAACCTGGTGATTGAAAAGAGAGTTAACATACGAAGCCAAACAATTTGTTGAGCAACTGTTGGATATTCTTGAATGGGTCTTTGATGATAGGATCTTGGAAGATAATAGATAATGAAATGAATACTTGACTCATAGATAACTTTTGGCTGTTATTAAACTAACCTGTCAAGAAATATTAAAATATTTTTCATATGCAAGTTAATTTTTAGCTGTAGTTAAGTAGAGAGAAAACTGAACAAAAAGAGGAAATATCCAGGCTGTTCTGTGGTGCACGGGGTTAAGTGCACATTACCATGTGCAAGGACCCAAGTCCCTGGTGCCCCATCTGCGGGGGGGGGGGGGAGAAGCTTCACAAGTGATGAAGCAAGTCTACAGTTGTCTTCTCTCTATCTCCCCCTCTTCTCTCAATTTCTGTCTGTTCTAGCTAATAAAAAAATATAGAAAAAAAGGGGAAATGGCTGTTGGGAGTGGTGGATTCATTGTGCAGGCACTGAGCTCCAGTGATAACCCTGGAGGCATTAAAAAAGTAAATAAGTAATTAAAAAAGAGGAAATATCCATAATCCTGTATATTACCATTTTTAACAATTTGGTATCTACTTCCATACTTGTGCGATTTTCTAAAAATAAGAATATATTTTACATCATCATTTGGAACCTGCTTTCTCTCTTAGAGAGCTATCTTGTCTGTTAGGTGTGTCTCATCATCAATATTTGTCGACTATATAGAAGTATTAGAATTTATTTAACCAGTCTCCTTTAGACATACAGTTATTTGTAGCAATTACAAAATGGCTGCAATGAATATCTTCTGAGATTTTAGTCCTTGTTATATACTTTTTTTTTTTTTTTGCCTCCAGGATTATTGCTGGGGCTCGGTGCCTGCACTACGAATCAACTGCTCCTGGAGGCTATTTTTCTCTTTTTGTTGCTCTCGTTGTTTATCATTGTTGTTGTTATTATTATTGTTGTTATTGCTGTCGTTGCTGGATAGGACAGAGAATTTGAGAGAGGAGGGGAAGACAGGGGGAGAGAAAGATAGACACCTGCAGACCTGCTTCACTACTTGTGAAGCAACCCCCTGCAAATGGGGAGCCGGGGGCTGGAACCAAGATCCTTGAGCTGGTCCTTGTACTTTGCACCATGTGTGCTTAACCCACTGTGCTACCAGCTGAACCTCATTATATACTTCCTTAGAATAATTTTTTGAGTGTGAAATGGCTCAATCAAAAGCTATGTATATTTTTAGATTTTGATATTACAAATTTATGTACTTTCTTCAACTCTGACATCATCTTCCCAGATGAGTAGTAGTATATATGGAGCTGAGGAGATTTCTGAAGGTTTGGGTTAGTCATTGAGAGAAATGGGAGAGGAAGCTAAGAACAAGCATAGGCCAAAATGGAAGCCACAGGTTGTTAATGGTGCTGATTTGCAAATGATGAGGTTTGGAAAGCTATATGTTTTTTCTCTAGAAGGATCTGGAGTTCTGGAGTCAGGGTCAGATAGGACTGTTCAGTGTTCGGTGTGGTAGGAGACCAGCTGTGCATAGAAGTCAAAGGAGTAGACCACTAGGCCTTAGTCTAAGGAACAGGTTGATTGGGGCAAAGATGGAAAAAGTCAGAACTTGGAGGATACATGTTTGAAGGACAGTGAAGGTATGAGACCAGAAAGCTTGGAGGGTCTGTCAGAAAGTGAATGATTGACATTTAAGACATTCCAAGATTTGTGTTGACAGTCTACAATGTGCTATGTATGTAGGCAGCTGAGAGGACCAAAGGTCAATGTACTGAAGAAATTTAGAGGCTGAAGTATAGGAATACATCATCCTCATGGATTTTGAAACTGCTGAGGACAATGGCAGGACTGATGGAGAGTAAGGTTTCAGTGAATGTTGGGAGTTGAGTAGGCGAGCAGAGGTACAAGGACAAGCTCAGGAGGTAGAACCCACAGTAGACAGTTCCCATGAACTTGTAAGGTTAGGAATTTTTACATGAGGTTAGAAGATAAAAGGCATAATGATCTGAAATCATTTTAAGAGAGCAAGGGAAATTCTGACCTCCTGCCCTGAGGTAGAAAAATCTGGTTTCAGAGCTGGTAGTACCAGCATTGTTGGCTAGTGCTGGAGCAAGCAGGCCAGAGCAGTTTGATCATGTCTTTTGGATAAGATTATTAAGCTAAGTTGTTATATGTAATAATTTATGGTATTTATTTGTCAACCTTGTGTTTCCTCCTATTATAAAAGGTATAAACTTGGGGCCAGGCGGTGGCACACCTGGTTAAGTGCACACATTATGGTGCGCAAGGACCCAAGTTCAGGCCCCTGGTCCCCACCTTCAAGGGGTAAGCTTTGCTCTGTCTCTTTCCCTCTCTGTCTTCCCTCCCTTCTCAGTTTCTCCCCGTTTCTATCAATAAATAAATAAATAAATAAAATTTGAAAAAAAGGTAAAGAAGGAATATACTTTCCCTTCAGTTGTTTTTTGCACACTATATTTCTTTTTAGCTGTATACATTAAAATCCTTTTCTTATGTCTTGGCTTTGAGAAGAAAAATCTTTGGTTTCTGTAAAGACTTTCTTAGTACACGAATATGTTTTTAGAAGTGTCTGCTCACCATTAACTTTCAGATCCTCCTGCTCCGTTGTCTGCTGCTTGGCTCTTTTTTTGTTACACTACATTAATGATTAACTCTTATGGAAATTTTTTTTACCTCAGAATTGCTGAGTGGCTAAGAACGACTTGACTGAATCTGCTCTGCAACCTCTAGATGACAGAAAATCTGTGTTAGCAAAAATGCTCAAATCTAAGGGGTTCAGGAGGCGACTCAGTAGAGTGCGTACCTTCCATGTGTGAGGCCCTGACTTTGATCACTGGCAACACATGGGAACACTGTGGGTAGCATCAAGATCTTAAAAAAAAAAACAAAAACAAGAACTCTCATGGGTTGTGGAGTGGTACTTTGGTCTCTCTCCCTCCCTCTGTCCTTCTTAAAATAAACATAAAAATAAAAAGGACAAAATATGACAGCAGATTATGACTCACAACTTGCATGTGAGAGGCCTCAGGTTTAATTTCTGGTACCTAGTCGTGAGACTTGTGCATACTGAGGTAAAAATAAGTAAGTACTCTCTCTCTCTCTCTCTCACTCTGTCTCTCTCTCTCAAATTGCTCAAGGAAAGTAACTTAGTAGTAACCTCTCTAACATTGCCAAAACCATTCCCCCATCTCCAATGCAAAACAAAACAACCAGTAACTTCAATCTGAATGAGAGAAGGCAACTCATATCTTCTTTCTGGTTATTCAAGAACTGAGATAGTAGGGAAGTCTCCATTAAATAATGTGTCCTCCTCACCAATATGTCCTGGACCCTCCCCTCCCCAGATCCCTACCTCACTAGGGAAAGACAGAGACAAGCTGGGAGTATGGATTGACCTGCCAACGTCCATGTCCAGCAGAGAAGCAATTACAGAAGCCAGACCTTCCACCTTCTGCACTCCATGAAGAATTTTGGTCCATACCCCCAGAGGGATAAAGAATAGGGAAGCTTCCAATAGAGGGGATAGGAACTCTGGTGGTGGGAATTGTATGGAATTGTACTCCTCTTATCCTACAGTCATGTTAATCATTATTAAACCCTAATAAAAATATTTTAAAAGGTTGTCTCTTCCACATCTCAATATTTAAGTCTCCTCATTTCACCTGCTCCACAGGTATAGGGTCCTACAGGGGCTGTTAATTTTTTTTTTAAACATATGATTAGTCATTCCTGATGTTTGTACTGTTACGTATTCAGGAGTGTTTAGCATATACTTCTTAGTTTTTTTTGTATCTTACTGTAAATAGTTTTCTTTTTTTGCCTTCTGGGTTGTTCCTCAGCTACCCCCAGCCCACATTGATGTCCTGTAGGGTACAGCTAGGCTTCCACTTGTCTTTTTGTATGCTCCCAATAAGTAGGTACCTAGGGAGTATCTTCAGGCATTGACTTAATGAATTAAACTTGGAATTCAAACTGCCTAGGACACATCTTGCAAATGAAGAAACTATTGCAAGGGATTAGTGATTTATTCAAGTCTGCATAGATTTAGTTGGGATAAGAATCCATTTTTTCTTAATCTCTTAAGGTTTTCTTACAGAATTGTATCAGAAACAAGGCCTGTTTTGAGTTTTTCCCCCAAAGTTGGAGACCATTTGAATTTCTTGAAAATGTATTTATGTCTTCTAGGGATAGGGCTTTCAATTAAGTTAATCTGCCAGCATGTTTAAAGACTGGATAAGGGGTGCAACTTTTGTTAACTACTTTGATTGGGCAATGAGGGCCTTGGCAGAGGAAGACCGTTCTACTTATACAACTGTCAGTTCTGCTTTCTCCTTGACCTGTATTTTCAAGACTTCTGTTTCATGGGAGCTAATGGAGACCTGGAGTTATGCACTGATAACAGGATGAAAGGTACTGGATGATGTCAGGCCCGACTTGGAAAAGGTAACATATCTGAGGAGTTTGTGATTGGTTGGGAGCCTGGGAGGATTTGAGGTTAGAAGCAAGGGCATTGTAGTCAGGTGCCACAAGTCCAGAGATAGGTTATTTGGCAGTAGGGTTGGCATATCACATTTACTGGTTGACAGGGTATTGAAATAGAACAAATTCTTAGTACTTGCTGAGGGAGTATTATTTATTTAGAACAGTGGTTCTTAATTGGGTCTATATTATCCCCCAAGGGCCATTTGGCTATATCTAGAGACATTTTGGTTGTTACAACTTGGCAAAGTGTATCAGTGGGTTAGAAGGTTGAATAGCCTACAGTGTGCAGGACAGCCCCTCACCACAGGGTATTCACACACAGGGTAGTCAATACAGTTGTTTTTTTTTTTTTCTTTTCTTTTTAAACCAGAGCGGTATTCAGCTCCGGCTTATGGTGGTGCAGGCGGTTGAACCTGGGACCTCAGAGTCTCAAGCATGAGAGTCTTTGCATAATCATTATGCTATCTACTCCCCAGGGTAGTCAATAGTGCCCAGTTTGAGACACCCTGATTTAGACCCTTATATTCATTATATCACTAAAACAATTGTGATTTTTTTTTTTTTTTTTGCCTTGAGGATTATTGCTGAGGCTTAGTGCCTGTACTATGAATCCACTGCTCCTGGAGGCCATTTTTTTCATCTTGTTACTGTTGTTGTTATTGGTTAGGACAGAGAGAAATGGAGAGAGGAGGGAAAGACAGAGAGGGAGAGAGAAAGACAGACACCTGCAGACCTGCTTCACCACCTGTGAAGCAACCCCCACCTGCAGGTGGGGAGTCAGGGGCTTGGACCGGCATCATTGTGCTGGTCCTTGCACTTCCTGCCATGTGTACTTAACCTGCTGTGCTACTGCCCAGCCCTCTAAAACAGTTGTTTAATGTGTGTTCTTAGTTTGAATTCTAAAGTTAGACGGTAGAGTTGAAGAGTTGAATGTTAGTTACCTTTTCATTTTTATAATTGGGGATGAAATTAACATAATTAATCGTTTTCAAATGAGCAGTTCAGGACTGGGAAGATCATGAGTAGTAGAATACAGGACTCATATGCCTAAAGCCCCAGATTCAATCTCTCATACTGTATAGTCAAGACCAGAAAGAACTGTGCTTTGGTATCTCTCTCTCCCTCTCCTTACTACTCCTCATAAAAGTAAATAATTAAATCTTTATATAAAAAATTCTAAATGAAACACAGCAAATAGCTAGCTATGACTTAGTACAATCACAGTGTTTTTTAATCACTTTATCTAATTCTCAGATATTTATATTATTCCAAAAGGAAGCCTATACCATTGAAAAGTTATTCTCTCTCTTTTTTTGAAAAAGCATTTTTATTTTATATTATTGGGTAGAGACAGAAAGAAATTGAGAGAGAAGGAAATACGGAGAGAGGAAGAGAGACATCTGCAGCTCTACTTCACCACACATGAAGCTTTTCCCTTGCAGGTGGGGACCATGGGCTTGAACTCAGGTCCTTGCACACTATAGTGTGTGCACTTAACCAGGTGCACCACTGCCTGGCCCCTGAACAGTTATTCTCTTTATTCTCTATATTCCCCCTCCACTCTAATCTCCTGTGTCTATGGGCTTATATATTCCAGATATAAGTGGAATCTTATTATATACAGTTGTCTTTAGTAACTGGCTTCTTTCACTTAGTCTGATATTTCCTAGGTTAATGTATATGTTGCATGGATCAAGTACAGCATTCCTTTTCATGGTTGAGTGAATGTTTCATTGTGTAAATATTCCACAATTTGTTCACTCATTCTTTGACAGGTACTTGGATTGTTTGCCTTTGATGATCTGATTAATTTGTGCCAAGTTCATGTTTGATAATTAAAATTCTTCTTTAGAAAAAAATTTGAGATTTATACCCAGTATTGTAATTGCTGGGTCCAGTGGTAATTCTGTGTTTAGCTTTTTGAGAGACTGCCAAGCTATTTTGCATAGCAACTGAACCATTTTACATTCCTATCATCGAAGTTTGAGGATTCTATTTTTTCCACAATCTTGTAATACTTGTTATGTTTTGATTTTCTGATAGTAGATTTTTCCAGTAGATATGAAGTAGTATCTCATCATGTATATAAAAAAAAAAAAAAAAACGGGAGTCGGGCTGTAGCGCAGCGGGTTAAGCGCAGGTGGCGCAAAGCACAAGGACCGGCCGGCATAAGGATCCCGGTTCGAACCCCGGCTCCCCACCTGTAGGGGAGTCGCTTCACAGGCGGAGAAACAGGTCTGCAGGTGTCTATCTTTCTCTCCTCCTCTCTGTCTTCCCCTCCTCTCTCCATTTCTCTCTGTCCTATCCAACAACGACAACAACAATAATAACTACAACAATAAAACAATAAGGGCAACAAAAGGGAATAAATAAATAAAATAAATATTAAAAAAACAACCTTTTTTGTGTGTGTGTTTGTGTATGTTTGTGGGATAAAATATTCATAACATTAAAAATTTAATCTCAGTGTTTCACCTTTTGATATACTGGTCATTTGTCAAATTGATTTTCAGCCCTTACTCATGAGGGCACTACTAAAAGCACTGGGTATATTATTATTATCATCATCATCATCATCATCGTCGTCATCATTTTATTAGGGAGTTCATGGTTTATCGTACAGTTGTTGACACATGGGTAAAATTTCTCATCTTGGCATGATAGGTGTCTGCAGAACATTCTCAACCCCAAATTAGGTCCTTTTCCTCCGTCATGTACCATGACCTTAAACCCTTTACCCCACCCCCACCCCTTGTCTTCTCCCTGCCCTCCTTCCTCAGTTGCACTTTCAATTTGGTGCAGTTAAAAACACTGTGTACATTATGATGAGCAGAACAGGCATAAATTCTGAGGAGGCAGACATTATTGAACTCCCTCTATGGATTTGTTAAGTCTTAGAAATGATTTTAGCTGAACATAGGAAGTATATTAGCTATTGTGGTGGGGTTGAGTGTCATAATCTCTTATTTCCAGTTTGCTTGCATATGTGTATGTACTTCCTATCATGTAAGGATACGTTTATAACTTAACAGTGGAAAGAATTAGTGAAGAGAAAAACAGAACCCATGAGTGAGAAGGAAAGAGAAGTGGTACTGTGGCATTTGTCCTTGTTCTCTAGTTCACTGAGGAAATCCGGTTTCTCAGGTTCCTTTGTAAATTCCCCAAGCTCTTTTTGAGTCATATAGATGAGATAATTATATTTCCTTTAGATTTTGTTGAAAGACAAGATCACACTTTGCCCTCATCTGTGTCTCCTTTGAGGATCAGATCACAAGTGAGATGAGGTGGACTGGGTGCCTTGCAGGACTGAACTGTTCTGGCCTTTTCTCTCTGAAGTCCTTGAAGTATGGACTAAGCTTAGGTTAAGTTCTACATGGTTAAGGTCTAAAGCATACTTGTCAGTGGACATTTTTCTTGGTCCATTATGTAATTGAAGAGTCCCCAAAGAAAGGTTAGTGATGGTGCCCAGGAAGAAGGAGTTAAATATGTGTTTTCATGTCTGGGTCTTACTATTTTCTTTGGGTTACTGTAACAAGTGACCACAAGTTAGGTTTCTGGAGCTGGGAGTCTGACCTTAGCATATCAAAAGGACATAGGTTGGCTCTAGGGGAGATTCCTCTCTTGCCATTTCCAGCTTCTGATAGCTCCAGGCCTTCCTTGGCTAGTGACCACATTGCTCCAATCTCTGCCTAATCTTCACATGACTTCTTTTTTTCTCGTTGTGTCTCTCCTCTGAGTATATCAGTCTAAGGACACTTGCCATTGACTTAGAGCCTACCAGGATAATTCAGAATGATCTCATCTTGACATCCTTAGCTTTTTTTTTCTCTACATCTGCAGGCTCATTTCCAAATATGGCCACATTTTTAGATTCCTAAGGTTAGACCATTGTTTACCCTGTGACAGAAGTGACGGAGCCAAGGTTCTGACAATACAAGAGCATGCTTTTTTCTTGTTTGAGAGAGGAGAAAGGTGCCACAGAGCATGTAATGGTTGAAGTCCTCACCTGAATACCTGAAAAAAAGAAAATCAAAATTGCTTTCATCCTCCTTAGACGTTCAAGTTGCCAGCTCCACGGGGAAACAGCTGTGGTGGCCTGACCAGCCCTGGCTATGTTACAGACAGTTTCCTAGGCCTCATGCCATGTCTAACAAACCTGTCCCTGTATGACTCATTTCTGTCTTCTTCTATGTTCTATAGAACATGGTGAATAACTGAGGACTAAATAAGAAAATTCTATGGCTCAGTAATATTCCATTTAATATATGTACCATATTTTGTTTATCCATTCATCTGTTGATAGATACTCAGCTGTGGCAAATATATATTCCTGCTATCTGTATACATAGAGTACAGGGCTCACAAGATAGCCTATGTTGATAGTGCACCTGTTTTGTCCTGTGTGAAGCAGGTTTGAACCTGCCCCCACACACTGAAGGAAAATTTGGTGTTGTGGTATATCTTCCCCTCTCTATCTATCTCTGTCTGAAAAAGTTATCCCAGACTGGTGGAGGCCTAATGACAGATAAAACAAGGGGGAAGAAGGTATACAGATGTTTGTGAAGTCAGTATTTTACCTTTCACTCACTTGGAGGAAAAACCTAAAAGTAGATTTGCAGGATATCCAATAATTTTGTGTTGAATTTGAAGAATCTCCCACAAAGGTTCCATTTCACCACATGATCAATGCTTGTTATTTATTTATTTATTTTGTTTTGTGTTTTCTTCTTTCTTCTCCTTTAAAATTTTTTTTTTTTTAATTTTTATTTATCAGAGTACTGCTCAGCTCTGGTTTATGGTGGTGCAGGGGATTGAACCTGAGACTTTGGAGCCTCAGGCATGAACTTTGCATAACCACTATGCTATCTACCCCCTGCCCCTCCTTCTTCTATTATAATAGTAACTTTCTTATTGGGTTAAGAAGTGGTATTGGTTTAATTTACACTTGCTTAATGACCAGAATCACTGAGCTTTTCCTTGTGTTTATTGGTAATTTAAATATCTTTATATTTAAATTGCCAATAAACTATCCCAGCCTTGCCTTGCCTTGCCTTGCCTTGCCTTGCCTTGCCTTGCCTTGCCTTCCCCTCCCCTCCACTCTCCACTTCCCTCTCCTCCCTTCTCGTCTTCTCCCCTCCCCTTCCCTCCCCTTCCCTTCCCCGCCTTTCCTCTCTCTCTCTCTCTTTCCCCCCTTCCCTCCCTCCCTCTCTCTCTCTCTGTTTTTGCGTTGTAGGAGCTTGTTTTTTATTGTTGAGTGAGGGAGTTCTTTATGTATTCTGGACATTAGCTCATGTGTCTGAATATGTTTCACAGATATCTTCTCTCATTCTGTGGGCTGTCTTTCATTCTGTTGATAGTGTTATTTTATTTGTTTGTTTGTTTGTTTTTTCCCCCAGAGCATTGCTCAGCTCTGGTTTATGGTGGTGTAGGGGATTCAACCTGGGACTTTGGAGCCTCGGATAGAGTCTCTTTGCACACCCATTATGCTATCTAGCCCAGATAGTGTTAACTACAGAAATTTTGATATAGTCCTATTTGTCTTTTTCTGCCATATTGAAGAAAGCATTGCCAAATCCAAGGTCTTAAAGATTTTACACAATGGTATTCTCTAGGAATTTTATAGGTTTAACTCTTAGAATTAGATTTTTGATCCCCCCCCCCCTTTTTTTTTTTTTTTTTTTTGCTAATTTTATGTATGTGGTAAGCTTTTCCCTTCTCCCTCCCTCCCTCCATTGCTCCCTCCATGTATTGATAAGTCTTCCCCAACACCATTTGTTTTAAAAGACTATCCTTTCCTTGTTAGATAGTGGTCTTGATACCCTTGTCAAAGTGTTTGACTATATATGTGAGCATTTATTTTTTGGGTTTTCTAATTCACCCCATTGATCTACACATATATCTTTATTCCAGAACAGTGCTGTTATGATTGCCATTTAAACAGTGGAGTAAGTTTGAAATCAGAAAGTGTCAGACCTCCAACTTTGTTCTTCACTTTCAAGATTGTTTAGGTTAATTAGGGTCTCTTAGATTTTCTATACATTTTAGGATTGATTTTTCTCTTGAGATTTTTAAAGAGATTGCATTGAATCTATAGATCACTTTGGGCATTGTTGGTATTTTAACAATAGTAAGCTTTCTAATCCATGGGGGCCACCTTCCTAGTTGTATGCATTTTTAATTTCTTTCAAATTTTTTTTTATAGTTTTCAGTGTATAAGTCATTCATCTCTTTTGTTACTAAGCTTATCCCAAAGTACTTTATTTTTTCAGTAGTGCCAGGTCTTTCACATACTCAGTCCCCTTACTTTTGGGCTGACTTTTACCCCCATTCTTTTTACTTCAGATGAGGAGAGAGGCAGAGAGATAGCACAGCACCACTCCACTGACCTGTGGAGTTTCTCTTGCTGTCATCCATGGTACTGCTATTTAGTGCCAAGGACTTAAGCCTATGTCCTCACGCATGGTAAGGATTGAGCTTGACCGGTTGCAATTTCCCTCTCTGTCCTCCTGAATTATTGTATTCTCTATGATAACATTATAAGTAGGATTGTTTACTTACTATTGGTTCTTTATTAATATATAGATATATAAATGGTTTTGTGTTCTTTTTGGTTATTGTTGTTGGGGCTTCACTTCTCTGGGCCAACTTTTTCAGATAGAAAAAGACAGACAGACACCACAGCACCAAAGCATCTCTAAATGTGATGGTGAGGGGTCAGTCTCAAACCTGGGTATCATGCATGAAAAAAGCTGGTACTTTCTTGCTGGACCTTCTGTTTTAATTTCATATCCTGTAACTGCTAACTTTATTAGTTCTAAAAGCTTTTTCTGTTGTCAAACCCAAGCTTTTCTGCTTGCTGTGCTCTAACTTGTACTGTCAACTTAATTCTCACCTTGTTTTTTATCATCTTTAACTTCTTTGAATTATTGAGGAATTGAAGCTATGCTCTGGTAACTTGATTTTCTGTAACCTTCAATATGGCATTTCTTTTCTCTGTAACTGTTAAGGTGAACAAAATGTACATTTTTGTTCAATCAAAAAAAAAAGGTTTAGGAAACCTTTCTTTTAGTATCATCTTTTTTTAATAGCAATAACAGTGACTTTTATTTAATATGAGAGAGAGTGAGAGAGAGAGAGAGAGAATATGTGTGTTTATATAAGTAACCAGAGCACCACTTAGCTCTGACATGTGTTGTGCCAGGGTTGGAGACTTGAACCAAAACCTCATGAAGACAAGTGCTCTGCCACTGAAATATCCCTCCAACTCTACTCTTTCAATCTTTTTTTGCATATAGTTTTAATGGAGTTTTGCAGCTGTTACTGTAATCTCATGGGAGACGGATTTTTTAAAAAATATTTATTTACTCCCTTTTGTTGTCCTTGTTGTTTTATTGTTGTAGTTATTATTGATGTCGTCGTTGTTGGATAGGACAGAGAGAAATGGAGAGAGGAGGGGAAGACAGAGAGGGGGAGAGAAAGATAGACACCTGCAGACCTGCTTCACCACCTGTGAAGTGACTCCCCTGCAGGTGGGGAGCTGGGGGCTCGAACCAGGATCCTTGTGTCAGTCCTTGTGCTTTGCACCATGTTCGCTTAACCCACTGTGCTACTGCCTGACTCCCCAATGTGTGGATTTTTTTTAAAATAAAAAAAGGAATCACTGATTTTGGAAATGAACTTATTTAAAGCAGTAGCATACAGAACTTGCATATGAGAGTTACCAGATTTGATCCTCAGTGCCACCAGCAGCTGGAATTTTGAAGTACTCTTGTCAAAAAGAGAGAAGAGGAAAAGAAAAGGGTAAAGACTGCACTGATTTTGTATAAATCTGATCCAAAAGACTTTGATGATACATTCTCACAATGTGATGGCTATGCCAGATTGGTTCTGCATCCTAGTAAGTGGTAGTTGTTAATTGATTAAATAAATTATTTTTACCTTTGAGTACTGGTTTTGGGGAATGTGGGAGTGAGAAATAGCTGCCAAGCAGTCATGGGAAGGACAGATGGGTGGAAAATAATAGCGATAGAGTATCATCAATAATCAAGACAAAGATCTTTTTGTGTCCAGCAAAGCCCTGCATTATTTCTCTTCCTTTATGCTCTCAGTTAACAGCTACTAGCCCTTCTAAGCTCATTTCCTAACACTCACTAGCTTCAGCCTTCCTGCTAGGTCTTTGAATATAACAGGCCTCCTCCTATCTAGTTGTCCCTTCTCATGGAATCATGTTCCTTCATGTAGCTCCATGCCATATTCTCTCAGCAACTTTGTGCTTTTGTTCAGAAGTCACCTTCTCAGGCTTTCCTTCCCAGACAGTTGACTTTAAATTCCCATCTGCCTTCCAGCATGCAAATTGCCTACTACCCTTCTTTATTATTCTGCCAGGGCTTCTTTGGTGCTTCATGCCTGCATGAATCCACTGCTTCCTGCAGACTTTCTTCTTTCCAATCCTTTTTTTCCACATAGAGGATGAGAGACAGAGACAGGAGAGATACACTGCCCCATTGCTCTTGAAGCTTCCTCTTTGTATGGTTCTCCCGTATGGTAGCCAGGGGCTCAAATCCAGGTTCTCATATATGGTAAAGTGTATGCTCTACCTGTGTGAACTATGTCCCAGGCCACTCTGGGCTGACTATTTCAGATAGGGACATTGTAAGAGAAGGAAAGAAACTACACCTTTGAAATTTCCTTTAATGTGGTGGGGACCATGTTTGCACCTGGCTTGTGCTCAAGGCAAAGCATCAGACTATCCGTGTGAGCTGTTTTGCCTCAGTGTGATTTAAAATCTATCGTTGGCTTGTAACATCTCTTTCTTTCTTACCTGGCTAGTGAAATACCAGTCCTGTAACTGTCTACTTCAGAATAGAGGTGAGAGCTTCAACTTGGCTGGTATATAAATATTGTCCACAGAAGCTTTAACAAGGCAAGAAGTGAAGAAGTTGAGTTATCAGTCTGCATTTGGAGGTGCTGAGCCCCGAGGAAAAAAATTAGCAGTTGGAGCGTAGAACCAAGAAAGTAGGCCAAAGGGAAGCTTGTCGCTCTCACACTGAAGAGTGGATCAATCAGTATTAGATGTGACTCTAGGAGAAAAGAGATGATTGTAAATTGTAGAAGCGTATGACAACAAAAGACTAGCACTGTCTCCATTTGCGTAGATCTCTAGGTCATATGTAGAGCTGTTTGACATTGAATGGTGCCTTGCCTGCCTGATTAATTTTTAATATTGAGTTCTCTGGGCATTGAAATGCACCAAAGGCAGCTTTTGTTTTTATTAAGTTAGTCAGAGTAATACTGGGGAGTTGGGTTACTGTAACCTTGAGCTGTGCTTGTTCTGAAGGCATGAGATCAGACTTTTTAACTGCCTTGGTTTCAGAAGAATTGTTACCTTTTCTTTCTCACTTGCTTTTTTTTTTTTTCTTTGCATGGCAAGTTGTTTGGTATTGGGAATCAGAATGTTTCCTGTTGGGCCCTGTCCTTTATTATTAAAATGTCTTCGTTTCAGACCATATAAGATAACATGAGTGGAATAAGGTTCCCTCTTCCTTACCCCCTTCCTTTTCAATGTAGGTTTTACATTGAGTAGTTCATGTGATGAGTGTTTAGTCTGGGCTCTTCTCCATAAGGTCTTCTTAATTCATTTAATTTTTTTCATATATTTTACATCTCTCAAAAATCTTTTATTATTTTTTAATTCTATCCTTCTAAACATAACCCATTGATGGCTGAGGATAGATAGTTTCTGCGTGGCCAGGACCTATATGATGAGAGCTTCCCTGCAGTGACTAGTAGATTTGCTACTTCTGAGCTGGTCGGGTTAGGTAGATTGTGTGGAGTAAGTGGAGGCTGCATGGTAGACTTAGTTTTTATCGGTGGCGTGCTGTGTGAGAGTCCTCAGTTCTTATGGAATTCAGGTGGGGGAAGAATGTACTTTTCCTCCTCTTTTTCTTTCTTACTGGTTTCTTTTCTATCTACCAGTAAATAGCCTTCAAAAACTGAAAGGATTCCATGTTGTTTTGGACTATTCAGAAAACTTTCTTTTTTTTAAAATTTATTTTTATTTTTTTAAATTTTTTATTGGGGGAATTAATGTTTTATTCAACAGCAAATACAATAGTTTGTACATGCATAACATTTCCCAGTTTTACATATAACAATATAATCCCCGCTAGGTCCTCTGTCATCCTTTTTGGACCTGTATTCTCCCCCCACCCCCACCCCAGAGTCTTTTACTTTGTGCAATACGCCAATTCCAGTTCAGGTTCTACTTGTGTTTTTAGAAAACTTCCTGTTTTGTTTCTACTACTTTTGCGTTATTTGAATGAACATGTTACAATTTGAACATACTCTGATTACTTTTTAAAGTTTCTTTTTAAAAATTATTTATTTTCCCTTTTTGTTGCCCTTATTTTTTTTAATTGTTGTTGTAGTTATTACTGTTGTTGTTATTGATGTCGTTGTTGTTGGTTAGGACAGAGAGAAATGGAGAGAGGAGGGGAAGATAGAGAGGGGGAGAGAAAGATAGACACCTGCAGACCTGCTTTACCGCCTGTGAAGCGACTTCCCTGCAGGTGGGGAGCCTGGGGCTCGAACTGGGATCCTTACACTGGTCCTTGCACTTTGCACCATGTGAGCTTAACTCACTGTGCTACCGTCCGATTCCCCCCCTTTTTTAATTTTTTAAAATTATTTTTATTTATTGACTTGATAGAGACAGCCAGAAATTGAGAGGAGGAGGGGAGATAGGGAGAGATAGAGAGACACCTGAAGACGTGCTTCACCACTTGTGAAGCTTTCCCCCTGCAGGTGGGGACCTGGGGCTCGAACCCAGGTCTTTGTACATGGTAACCAGTACGTTCAACCAGGTGCGCCACCACCCGGTCCCCAGTTAGTGTAATCTTTAACACATCTTCTTTCTCTCTCTATCTCCTTCTCTCTCTTTTAATTAAGCTTTAAAATTTTTTTAAAATTTATTTTCCCTTTTGTTGCCCTTTTTTCCCCCTTTTATTGTTGTTGTAATTATTGATGTCATCGTTGTTAGATAGGACAGAGAGAAATGGAGAGAGGAGGGGAAGACAGAGAGGAGGAGAGAAAGATAGACACCTGCAGACCTGCTTCACTGCCTGTGAAGTGACTCCCCTGCAGGTGGGGAGCCGGGGTTCGAACCGGGATCCTTATGCTGGTCCTTGTGCTTTGCGCCACCTGTGCTTAACCCGCTGCGCTACAGCCCGACTCCCGAAACTGCTTTTCATAGCCTTCTTTTATATTTCTAGTTATTTAAATGTTACCAATTGTCACTTCTGAAGAAAAATTTTTCTTCCTTCCTTTTGGATGTAATCCAGGATCTAATTAGTTGCTCCATCTCTTAAATCTTTTTAATCTGGGATAGTTTCTTAGTCTTGTTTTGTTTTTTACTACCTTGATATTTTTAAAGTGAATCAGGCAATTCTTTTATTTTATTTATTTATTTTTTTGTAGGCTATCCTTTAGTTTGACTCAATCTGGTGTTTCCAGGGCTTAGATAGAGTTTCTGTGTTTTTGACTAGAAGACCACAGTGGTAATGTTTCCTTCTCAGAGCGTCATCTGAGGAGCCATGTGATGTTTGTTTATGTGACTGTCCTACCAATGAAGATTAACTACCTGTTTAAAGTGACATGTCAGTCTTCTTCACTTTAAAAGTATCTATATCTGGGGTCGAGTGGTGGTGCACCTGGTTGAGTGACATGTAACAGTGCTCAAGAACCTGGGTTTGAGCCCCTGGCCCCCCTCCTGCAGGGGGAAAGCTTTGCAAGTGGGTGAAACAGGATTGCAGGTGTCTATCTCTTTCTTCCCTCTCGATTTCTGCCTGTCTCTATCCAATAAATAAAGATTAAAAAAAATTCTTAAAAAAAACAGTATATCTACACACACACACACACATATTTTTTGCTTTGGGTTTAATAATTATGAGATGATATCTTGAGGGTGTATAAACACCTTGTTCCACATCAAGCTTTCATACATTTTAGCATCTACCATATCTTTTGAGGCAGTAAGCAGAAAAGCTCAAAGTGAGTCCAGCCTATGGTAGGCTGCCTCTGCTTCTTTTGTAGCTGAAGTGAAACCATAAAACAGGCTTCTTTCTATTTACATGGCTGATAAGTTTTACATTTTTATTTATTTTTATTCATTTTTTAGCTACTATCTGTAGTCTTTGAGTTTTATCTTTGTATATGTTAATTTAAATTTAGTCATACTCTTGGAAATAGTGACTGATGTAACTGTTACCTCTGGGTTCCTAGTTTAGTCACCTAGAAGGGAAGATCCTCCTAGTATAGTATAGATCCTCCTAGTATATCCTCCTAGTGCCCTTGGGTCCTTGGCCAGTGGTTTTGTTCTGTGTTTGACCCTTTGACCCCTTATCTTTGCTTCTGATTAAGAAGCAGTCTGTGAACTGTTTCTGTGTTGAATCACTTGTAATAAATAAGAATTGCTTCTTGCTTCCTAGCCCACCTAAACAGACAGCTGTATAGTGAGCCCTAGCTATAAATCTAAGCTATGCTAAGTTAGCAGTTATAGGAATCTCAGAAGCAGTTTTTTAAATTTATATTTATTTATTCCCTTTTGTTGCCCTTGTTGTTTTATTATTGTTGTTATTGATGTCATTGTTGTTAGGACAGAGAGACATGGAGAGAGATGGGGAAGACAGAGAAGGGGAGAGAAAGACACCTACAGACCTGCTTCACCACTTGTGAAGCGACTCCCCTTCAGGTGGGGAGCCGGGGGCTTGAACCAGTCATTGCACTTTGCGCCACCTGTGCTTAACCTGCTGTGCTACCACCCAACTCCCTCAGAAGCAGTTTTTAATATGTTAGAATCCAGAACTACAGTGATATGAAGAAAAACGGATTGTATATGGTTAATTCCATGCTTTTTATCATTAGATGCTTTTAGAAATTACTAACCAGATGATGTGACAATTTATTCATTATTTTTAATTATAAGTAGTTTACCGTTTTGTTTTCTGTGTATCATTTCATGAATTAAACATCTCTTTTTTTTAATTTATTTTTATTTTTTATTAATGCTAGGAATCATACCCTGGGCCTCATACATGTGGAATGTGTGCTTCACCACTGAACAAGAGTGAATGCATGAATACAAAGAGAGAGAGAGAGAGAGAGAGAGACCCTAAAACACTGCTCTACCAACCATGGAGTCTCTCTTGTTTTGCCTTTGTTGCCATTTTATGTGGTGATGGATCAAATCTCGGGCTTCATACATGTAAGCATATACAGTACTGTTGAATCATCTCCCAAAACCATATAATGAATTGGTAGAGAGGGAATTTATTTATTTTATGAGTGGGAGAGGGAAAGAGAGACCAAAGTA
Source organism: Erinaceus europaeus (assembly GCF_950295315.1). NCBI lineage: Eukaryota > Metazoa > Chordata > Mammalia > Eulipotyphla > Erinaceidae > Erinaceus > Erinaceus europaeus. The sequence goes on from NC_080164.1 coordinate 46,909,063, forward strand.
CTTTTTCCTCATCTCATATGTGGTGTTAGTCAAATGGGAGCCTTATGCATACACAGCATGTACTCTGCCAGTTGTGTCACTTCCCCAAACCACCTTATGAAGGATTTAAAAAAAATTATGTTAATTTATTTTAATTGTTTACTACCTGATTGTCATAGTTAATTTCCACATTCATGAGTTCACAGGTATGACTTTGTGTTATATAGACTACTGCCTAGGGCAGGGTTTTTTAATCCTATGCTATTGACACTTAAAGGTGAATTACTTTTTCTCATAAGTAATGGTCTATGCATTGTAAGATGTTAGTACCATCTTTACTCTCTCTCTCTGCTTGATTCCTGCAGACTCACCTCACACACCCTACAGCCTTTTCATTGTGACAGTGAAAAGTAACACAAAATAGTTCAACTCAGAATCACCTTCCCTTGAGAAGTAGTAATGTGATCAGTGTTGAAGTGGGTTTAGGCACTATACAGTAAGAAATAATGGACATGAGACTAGTTCATTGACTGGTGCAATATTCTGGACATTTCCTGAGAATTATAACATAGAGATTGGAGAAACTGGAAATTTGGAGAAGTAGTCTGCTATTTCTTGCTGTGGATTCCTGTTTCTTCCTCTGCCTCACTACTTCATCTTCTCTTAATGACTTCTCTGTGGAATAGGAGAACCAGGAGAGGATGATTGTGAGCTTTTAGTTAAATATTAGGAAAATTGTCAGCCACTTCCATGATGACATCTTGCCTCAGCTTCCCTATTTCATTAAACATTGTCTTATTTTTCGTGCCCTGGTGCACTGCAACTTGTGGGAATGGTATTTCTATGCATTAGTGACCCATGGTAAAACCTCTTATGTGGGATCAAATTTACGCTGTGTATGATCACTAATTTTCATTAATTTCAATAATTTAGTGCCCTCATCAAGCCAAACAATATAAGATGCCGAACTTCAAGTTTTGTATTGCTTTTGACCTACTTGTTACATAAATAAATTTCATTTATTTTGCATTGAGCCCTTTATCCATTTGATCAAATCTGTTTTTGTCATTGAGAATAAAAAATGTACCACTTACATTATTACTAGTATTATTTTGCCACCAGGGTTATTCTTGGGACTCAGTTCCAGCACTATGAATCTACCACTCCCAGCAGCCATTTTTAATTTTCTTATTTATTTATTTATTTATTTATTTATTGTCTCCAGGGTTGTTGCTGTGGCTTGGTGCCTGAACTATGAATACACTGCTCCTGGAGGCTATTTTTTCCCTTTTGTTGCCCTTGTTCTTTATTGTTATTGTTATTATTGCTGTCATTGTTGTTGGATGGGACAGAGAGAAATCAAGAGAGGAGGGGAAGACAAAAAGGGGGGAGAGAAAAATAGACACCTGCAGACCTGCTTCACCACCTGTGAAGCGACTCCCCTTGCAGGTGGGGAGCTGGGGGCTGGAACCAGGATCCTTACACTGGTCCTTGAACTTTGTGCCATGTTTGCTTAACCCACTGTGCTACCACCTGGCCCCCTCTTTTTTAGTTTTTAAAATTTCCTTTCTATTTTATTTGATAGGACAGAGAGAAATTGAGAGGGGGGGTGGGGCTACAGAGGGAGAAAGATACCCAAAGACATGCTTCACTACTTATGAAGCATCTCCCCTGCAGGTGGGGGCTGGGGATGTCAAATCCAGGTCTTTGCACATAGTAACATATGCATACAACGAGGAGCACCACCACCTGACCATATCCATTTACTGTTTGAAATACATATTTTATTTTTCTTGTGTGAAAAAGTAAGTAAGTGCTCAAATACTTACTGTGTCAGGGATCAAATCAGTAGCTTCAGGAATGCAAGTTCTGTGTTTTACCAGTTTAATTATTTATATATTTATATATGTTACCTTCTTTTTTTATTTCTTTATTGGGGGAATGCTTTATGGTCTACAGTAAATATAATAGTTTGTACAGGCATCACATTTCCCAGTTTTCCACATAACAATACAACCCCCACTAGGTCCTCTGCCGTCATGTTCCAGGACCTGAACCCTCCCCTCACCCACCCCAGAGTCTTACTTTGGTGCAGTATTTAACCTTCTTAACATTAACTATTTTAACTAAAGCTTAAATACTTTATCAAATCTAGATATACAAAGTAAGCTTGCTTCTTTCCAATTTTCCAAATCTATCCAAGTTTTATCTGTTTCAAGAAGCATGTACTACTAAGTTCAGCTAACATTTTTGTCTTTCTATAGGCTTTCAAATTGTTCTCATTTCTTATCTTTAAAATTTTTTTTGTATTTTTCTTAAGAATTTGGAAGTGGGGACTCGTAGAAGCAGCACATTCTTACACTTTATTAAATCCATTTTACTTTTGCCTCATTTAATATTCCTGCTAACTTTAAGGTTGTTTGTATAGCTATAATCATTCCTATTTCACACCTGTAAAATGGAACTTTGGGGGTGTTTTTCCAGATACTTTTTCAGTGTTATCCAATTTTTAACAGGTAATTAAGCCATGGATAGTGCCCAGTAGGTATTGGGATTCATGGCCAGAGAAATTGTACAAACCTGAAAAAAAATCTTTTTTTTTTATTTGCCACTTTGCATTGTGCAGAATCTTAGTGTTTTCAGGTAGAGTATTGAGACATCTAAACCTGCTGTATTAAGTAGGCTGTGTACAAGGTTCTAGGGGGTGCCTTATGCTGAAATCACTCCTGCCCTGGCTGTGTCCTCCAGAGGACAGCCACTGTGCAAGGGCAATCTGGGTGTGGGTGTACAGACTGATTGTACAGTTTCTCTGTATGGCCTTCTCGGAATGCTGTTCCTTCCTCTTCTCAGGCACCTTTGCTGACCAAAGTCCTCAATGTCCTTTGCTTTTCTGCTCCTGATAGACTTTCTGATAGACTTCTGTGATATTATCATCAAAATTGAGTGTTCTGGAAACAGGCTCCAATGTGTACTGATGTGACCAGGAAGTTAGTATGCTTCATCCTGCACAGAGATGGTCTCTTGTTAGAATAAGAGGATGAAACTTTGTTTTTTAACTTTACTCAGAGAATGAGGGATTAAATTTACAGCTTGTCTGTAAATTTCTGATTTCCATTGTTGATCGTTCTACACATTAAGCAGAGGTATACTGGCTTAGTCCTTTAATCTAGCAGAAGTAGATCTGTAGATATTTCATCAGAACCAATTGGACTATATTTTTTCTTTCTTCCTTTCTTCCTTCCTTCCTCCCTTTCTTTCTTTCTTTCTTTCTTTCTTTCTTTCTTTCTTTCTTTCTTTCTTTCTTTCTTTCTTTCTCTCCAGATTTCTGATCAGCTCTGGCTTACTGAGTTGTGGGGGATTGAACCTGGGACTTTGGAGCCTCAGGCATAAGAGTCTTTTTTGCATAACCATTATGCTAACTCCCCTGCCCCATATTTTCTTTTAATCATATACTACTTTACTTTCTTCTGTAGGGGTAAAATGAAAGCTATCTTGAAACCGTCTAGGAGCTGCCAAACTTCCCTGTATCTGAACACCTACCTACTCCAGGTGCACTTCTACTTGTTTGTGACACTTGAGGCAGGTTGTGCCTGAGAGTTCTTTGGAGAACACCTAAAATTCTCAAACTCAAACATTTCATTGCCTTTTTTTTAATAAATATATTTTTTATTATTTTATTTATTTCCTTTTTGTTGCCCTTGTTTTTATTGTTGTTGTAGTTATTGTTGTTGATGTTGTCGTTGTTGGAAAGGACAGAGAGAAATGGAGAGAGGAGGGGAAGACAGAGGGGGGAGAGAAAGATAGACACCTGCAGACCTGCTTCACCGCCTGTGAAGCGACTCCCCTGCAGGTGGGGAGCCGGGGGCTCGAACCGGGATCCTCTTGCCGGTCCTTGCGCTTTGCGCCACATGCACTTAACCCGCTGCTCTACGGCCCGACCCCCCATTGCCTTTTTTTTAAAAAAAATTTTATATTTATTTATTCCCTTTTTTGTTGCCCTTGTTGTTTTAGTTATTATTGTTGCTATTGATGTCATTGTTGTTGGATAGGAGAGAGAGAAATGGAGAGGGGGGAGAGAAAGATAGACATCTGCAGACCTGCTTCACCTCTTTTTTTTTTAAATTTTTTTTATTTAAGAAAGGATTAATTAACAAAACCATAGGGTTAGAGGGGTACAACTCCACACAATTCCCACCACCCAATCTCCATATCCCACCCCCTCCCCCGATAGCTTTCCCATTCTCTATCCCTCTGGGAGCATGGACCCAGGGTCATTGTGGGTTGCAGAAAGCAGAAGGTCTGGCTTCTGTAATTGCTTCCCCGCTGAACATGGGCGTTGACTGGTCGGTCCATGCTCCCAGTCTGCCTCTCTCTTTCTCTAGTAGGGTGTGTCTCTGGGGAAGCTGAGCTCCAGGACACATTGGTGGGGTCTTCAATCCGGGGAAGCCTGGCTAGCATCCTGATGGCATCTGGAACCTGATGATTGAAAAGAGAGTTAACATAGAAAGCCAAACAAATTGTTGAGCAATCATGGACCCAAAGCTTGGAATAGTGGAGAGGAAGTGCTAGGGAGGTACTCACTGCAAACTCTAGTGTACTTCTGCTTTCAGGTATATATTTTGCAGTAGTTTATGGATACGTGTGAACATAAGCTCTCTCTCACAGAAACTGGTGTATATCTAGGTTTTGGGACTTTGTTAGAAAGTGAACCACCTGAGATGAAATTAGAGTGTACTATAAAAGGAAAGGTCTCACCCGAGTAATGAAGCTGAAGGGTTGTCATTCCACACGTGAAGTCTCTGGACACAGTCTGAGGTGAAGCATGTTGAGGTGGCAATCGTTGTGTTGGTTAGGTTGTGGTCGGCGGATGCAATATTATTTGATATGGATTGGGAGAGGCATACGGGAAAATGGGCCCTATCCAAGGGTTCCAGGACTGGGGGAAGTAGGGCCTCTATTGTGGAGATGTGAGGTTCCTGCTGTAATTTGGTCAGGTCCTGCTTTTAGTTTCCCTTTCAGATCTTCTTAGTCAACTTCTGTTGATGAGTGGGATCATCCCATACTCATCTTTGTCTTTCTGACTTAGCTCACTTAACATAATTCCTTCTAGCTCTGTCCAAGATAGGTCAGAGAAGGTGGGTTCATTGTTCTTCATAGTTGCATAGTATTCCATTGTGTATATATACCACAGCTTTCTCAGCCACTCATCTGTTGTTGGGCACCTGGGTTGCTTCCAGGTTTTAGCTATTATGAATTGTGCTGCTATGAACATAGGAGTACACACCTCTTTTTGGTTGGGTGTTATGGAGTCCTTGGGGTATAACCCCAGGAGAGGAATTACTGGATCATATGGAAGGTCCATGTCTAGCCTTCTGAGAGTTTTCCAGACTGCTCTCCACAGAGGCTGTACCAATTTACATTCCCACCAGCAATGTAAAAGGGTTCCTCTGTCCCCACAACCTCTCCAGCATTTGTTGCTGCTGTCCTTTTTGATGTATGACATTCTTACGGGAGTGAGGTGGTATCTTAGTGTTGTCTTAATTTGCATTTCTCTGACAATCAGTGACCTAGAGCAGTTTTTCATATGTTTGTTAGCCTTTTGGATCTCCTCTGTAGTGAATGTTTTGTTCATATCCTATGCCCATTTTTGGATGGGGTCATTTGATTTTTTGGTGCTAAGTTTGCTGAGCTCTTTATATATTTTGGTGATTAGTTTCTTGTCTGATGTATGGCATGTGAAGATCTTTTCCTCTGTGAGGGGTCTCTCTGTTTGTTTAATAGTTTCTTTGGATGTTCAGAAGCTTTTCAATTTGATGTAGTCCCATTGGTTTGTTTCTGCTTTAGTCTTCCTTGCAATTGCGTTTGATTCATCAAAGATGTCCTTGATGTGTAGGTGGGAAACTGTTTTACCAATGTTTTCCTCTAAGTATTTGATTGTTTCTGGTCTGACATCTAGGTCTTTGATCCATTTGGAGTTGATTTTTGTTTCTGGTGAGATAAAGTGGTTCAGTTTCATTCTTCTGCATGTTACAACCCAGTTTTCCCAGCACCATTTATTGAAGAGAGCCTCTTTCTTCCATTTAATGCTTTGGGCCCCCTTATCAAAGATTAGATGTCCATAGGTGTGGGGATTTATTTCTGGGCTTTCAATTCTGTTCCACTGGTCTGTGTGCCTATTTTTGTTCCAGTACCATGCTGTTTGATGATGATGGCTTTATAATATATTTTAAGGTCTGGGAGTGTGATGCTTCCATTTCTGTTTCTTTTCCTCAAGATGGTTTTGGCAATTCTAGGTGTTTTCAGGTTCCAGATAAATGATTGTAGTGTTTGTTCTATTCTGTTAAAGAAGCTTGGTGGAACTTTGATGGGTATTGCATTAAATTTGTATATGGCTCTGGGGAGAATATTCATTTTGATGATATTTATCCTTCCAATCTATGAGCATGGGATATCTTTCCATTTCTTGGTATCAGTTTCTATTTCCTTGAGTAGCGACTCATAGTTTTCAGCATACAATCTTTCACTTCTTTGGTCAACTTTATTCCTAGGTATTTGATTGATTTTGCTGAAACAGTAAATGGTAGTGATTTCTGGATGTCTTCTTCTTCAGATTTAGTGCATAAAGAAATGCCACTGATTTTTGTACATTGATTTTGTAGCCTGATACCTTGCTATATTGCCTAATAACTTCCGGTAATTTTCTGCTGGATTCTTTAGGTCTTTCTATGTATACTATCATATCATCTGCAAATAGTGAGAGCTTGACTTCTTCCCTTCCAATCTGTATTCCTTTGATTTCTTTCTCTTGCATGATTGCTATGGCAAGAACTTCCAATACTATGTTGAAGAGTAACGGTGACAGTGGACAGTCCTGTCTAGTGTCCGATCTGAGGGGGAATGCTTTCAGCTTCTGTCCATTGAGTATGATGTTGGCTGTAGGTTTGCTATATATAGACTCCACTATCTTGAGGAATTTCCCATCTATTCCCATTTTTTGTAGAGTTTTGAGCATGAATGGGTGTTGGATTTTGTCAAAGGCTTTATCTGCATCTATTGAGATAATCATGTGGTTTTTGACTTTGCTTTTATTGATGTGGTGAATGACATTGATTGACTTACGGATGTTGAACCAACCTTGCATTCCTGGGATGAATCCCACTTGGTCATGATGAACAATCTTTTTGATATGTTGCTGTATCCGGTTGGCCAAGATCTTGTTTAATATTTTGGCATCTATGTTCATCAGAGATATTGGTCTGTAGTTTTCCTTTTTTGTTCTGTCCCTATCAGCTTTTGGTATCAGGGTGATGTTGGCTTCATAGAAGGTGGAAGGGAGTATTCCTGTTTCTTCAATCTTATGGAAAAGCTTAAGAAGTATGGGTACTGTTTCCTGAAAGTTTTGTAGAATTCATTTGTGAAGCCATTTGGTCCAGGACTTTTGTTGTTGGGGAGATTCTTAATAATGGTTTCAATTTCTTTGTCTGTGATTGGTGCATTTAGATTTTGTAGTTCTTCTTGGTTCAGTTTTGGAAGGGCATATGCTTCTAGGAATTGTTCCATTTCTTCCAGATTCTCTAGCTTGGTGGTGTGTAGTTCTTCATAGAAGTTTCACAGGATTCTCTGGATTTCTGTGGTGTCAGTTGTGATATCTCCTCCATTGTTTACAATTCTATTAATTTGAGTCTTCTTTCTTTTTTGTTTAGTGAGTCTGGCTAGGAGTTTGTCTTAAGGAGTATGTTGTTTAGTTTCCAAATTCTGTGACCTTTAATAATTTTCTGTTTGTTGTTAAATGTTCGTTTTACTCCACTGTGGTCTGAGAAGATACTTGGGATGATTTCAATGCTCTTGAATTTATTGATGCTGTCTTTGTGGCCTAACGTGTGGTCTATCTTTGAGTATGTGTTATGTGGATTTGAAAAGAAGTTGTATTCCATTTTTTTTGGGTGAAGGAGTCTGAAAATGTCCAAGAGGTCTAGTCTGTCAATCTCTTCATTCAATTCTCTTGTATCTTTATTGGTTCTCTGCTTTGTTTATCTGTCTAAGTGTGAGAGTGGGGTATTGAAGTCTCCCACTATTATTGTATTACTATTGATGTATTTTTGAAATTCTTTCAGTAGGTGCTTGATGTATTTATATGGTCCCTCATTGGGTGCATAAATGTTAATAATTGTTAAGTCTTCTTGGCTGATTGATCCTCTAATCATTATGTAATGTCCTTGCCTATCTTTTATTACTTTATTTAATTTAAAATCTATTGTGTCTGAGATGAGAATGGCTGTTCCTGCCCTTTTTTGTGGTCCGTTAGCCTGTATGATAGTTTTCTATCCTTTCACTTGAAGTCTGTGTTTATCTTGTTGTGACAGATGGGATTCTTGCAAGCAGTATATGGTTGGGTTATGTTTTCTGATCCATCCCCCCACCCTGTGCCTTTTGATGGGTGAGTTTAAGCCATTGACGTTTATTGATATTATGGATTTAATGTATTGTAGTGCCATTGTTCAAAAAAAATTTTTTTTGTTTGCTCTGATATATTGCAAGTATTATATTGATGTTCTTGTTTATAAGAGGTCTTTTAGAACCTCTTTCAAGGCCGGCTTGGTGATGGTTGCCTCCTTTAACTGTTGTTTGTCTAATAAGGTTTTGATCCCTCTATCTAGTTTGAATGAAAGTCTAGCAGGATATATTATCCTTGGTTGAAACCCTTTTTCATTCAGGGCTCCATAGATATCTTGCCATTCCCTTCTGGCTTTTAGAGTTTGAGTGGAGAAGTCTGCAGATAATCTTATGGGTTTTCCCTTGTATGTGACTTTTTGTTTCTCTCTTGCAGCCTTTAGGATCCTTTCTTTATCCTTACTTCTTCTCATTGTGACTATGATGTGTCTTGGTGTCTTCAGGTCTGGGTTGATTCTGTTTGGTACTCTCTGGGCCTCTTGAATCTTGATGTCCTTTCTGTTATTCAGGTCTGGGACGTTTTCTTCTATTATTTCCTCTAGAATGTTTGCTTCCCCTTCCTCTCTTTCTTCCTCTGGCAGGCCAATTATACGAATGTTACTTCTTTTGAGATCATCCCATATGTCTCTGTTGTTGTTTTCAGTGTCTCTCAATCTCTTTTTAAGCTCTTTCACCTCTTTCTTCGTTTTCTCTAACTCATCCTCTGTCTGACTAATTCTGTTTTCTGCTTCTGTTAGTCTGCTTTCCCTTGCCTCAGCTTCTTTCTTCATTACAGCTATTTCAGCTTTCAGTTCTCTAATTGCCTCAAGATAATCAGTGTTTTCCTTGGGGGTCTCAACTGTTGTTTCCCTAATACTGCCATTCCTTTCCTCCAATGGTGTTTTCATTTCTGTGATTAATAAGTGTATTATTGCTTGCATACTTTTCTTATCTATGGTTACTTCTGGCTGATTTGTAGTTTCTTCTGGACTCCTGTCTTCATTCATTGGAGTAGCAGTTTTATTTGTTTTTGATCTACCCATTTTTTTGATTTATGTGTTTCTTTTTTTTTTATGCTCTGTTGTTCCTCAGTTGTTGTGTCTTGAATACAAGTAACACTGTACTAAATACCTGTATGACAATTGCACTCACCAACCTCAGGAATTACAGTAGCAACTGAAGCAAGTATTGAAGCCGTTTAATCGTTACCAGTTAGCCAAACAATTTCTCCAGTCCGTGGATAAATAGTAACCAAATCCCAGTGAAGAAGAAAGAGAAAAGAAAGAAAGGATAGCAAGAATAAACAGTTATGCAAATCTACTATCCACTGTATATTCTAGTGGTAACAAGAGGGTAAAGGGAACTAGAGCAGAGATACACACATAGAGAGTCCACTCTGAGTCAGATTTCTTCCCCAAAATAATTCACAAATTCAGAAAGGCAAAGAAGAAGGAAGAAGTGTATGACAAGATAAAAAAAAAAAGAGAGAGAGAGAGAGAAAAGGGAAAAGATAAGAAAAAGAGCTGTAATTAAAGAACAGTGAAAGGAAATTCCCAAATGTGTATCAGTGAATTCAAAAAAGCACACTGTTTGTTGGTGTGGGGGCTGGGGGCTGTGACTTTGGAAGCTGTAGGATTAAGGAAGAAAGGATGACAATAATGAGAAAAAGAAAAAAAAATAAAGAGAGAGAAAAAAGAAAAAGATAAAAAGAACAGTCATAAAAGGGCAGTGAAAGGAAAGGGTTTTTTTTATGTATTTATTTTTAATTATTTAATTAGCTATGTGGGGTGAGGTGGGGGGGGGGGTTTGGCTACTTAGAAAGAAAAAAGGCCAGAGGTTTCAGAAGGGTATAGACTTAGAATTAATGATACTCCCTGGTGGGACAGTAATTTGGTAAAGACAAGGAGCTCCTAGCAGGAGATCCTGCTAGGAGCTGGTCCCCAGGGACTGGTTATGGGGGGTGGGGTGGGGAAGGAGGTATGCTTAGAAATTAAAAGGAAGAAAAAAAAAATTTTTCCCCTTTTTTCCTACTCTAATTCTTAACCCAAATTAAGTTATAGTCACCTCCGTGGTGTAACCACTAGGACCCCTTACTGGCTGGCCTACTAAAGGCAGAAAATCCTACCGTTTCCAGGAGATGTGGTCAGAGCTCAGCCACTAGCAGCTTCTCAGTCCGCCATCTTCCGGGAACCCCCCCCCCCCCCTGCTTCACCTCTTGTGAAGCGACTCCCCTGCTGGTGAGGAGCCAGGGGCTCGAACCAGGATCCTTATGTCAGTCCTTGCACTTTGTGCCATCTGCGCTTAACCCGCTTCCCTACCGCCCAACTCCCTCATTGCCTTCTTTTAATTGAAATTGTGTCTATTCTGTTTACATCTTTTTGGTCTCCTTTTCCTTCTGGTTTTTCTGAGCCCAGATCTTGACAACTAGCCAGTTTCAGAGATCATAATTATATTCTTGCTCTGTCCAGTATGCAGTCTGCTGCTTCTCTGGGCTCTGCTTGATTTATTTCCTGACTTTGACACAACTCTGCCTTGTTTTTCCTTGTTGATTGTTCTAAGGAATATTTAACTCCTGTTCAGTGACCCATCTGTGCTGCCATCCCCCCTTTATTAGGGTACTCAATCAAAATCCTAGCTTCTCATCTGTTCTCTGACCAACACTATTGATGGCTAAAGACTAGGCTGTGAAAGAAGGTTGATTTCACATGTACCATATGAACATACTGTGTACACACAGACACACACATGTATGTTTATATCAAGACTGGTTCTGCCTTTTCTAAATATGACACAAGTGTTCTTAAAATCAGGGACTGCCTTTTTAGTGGAAGTTTTTCATTTATTCTGTTGGAGAATCTATATTGAGCTCTTTGTAAACTAGTTCTGAGGACTAGGGAGATAGCATAATGGTTCTGCAAAGAAGACTCTCATACCAGAGGCTCTAAGGTCCCAGGTTCAACTTCCAGCACCACTATAAGCCAGAGCTGTGCAATACTCCGGTGTCTCTCTGTCTTTGTTTCTCTCCTCTCTGGCTTTCTATGTATCTCTCATTAAAATAAAAATAAATACAATGTTAAAAGAAATTAAAAAAAAAACTAGTTCCCATATAAATATACTGGGATAGTCCCAACAATAGTAATTCTTGACCCATAGATCAGATGTTATTTGAAAAAGTAACAAATGTAAAAGATCTTAAATAAAACCAACCTCTTTAATGGGAGCATCATAAAAGCTATATGGAAAAAAGCATGGAATTCTAGTAGTAAGTTTAAGTAATCTGAGGGCTAAGGAGTCAAAGAATCACACAGGTCAGTTAACAGGAAGGGTTTCATATATTCTTGGGTGCCATATGCCCCCAAAGCTAGGCCACAATTTGACTATCATGGACAGCATTTCTTGGTACTTGCATCATCTGAAGCCATCCACTGTAACGTAGAGAGTCATTAGTTATGAAGAGGATGTTTAGTTTTTCCTCTAAATGTAAGGAATAGAGAAACTGATGTCCTGGACACATAGTGGCAATAGAGCAAGCTTTATATCAATCTAATTTTCTCCCCCCGCCCCAGATGTATTTGCTTATTTATTTTTAGATAGAGACACAGAGGGAGAGAGAGGGAGAGGGAGAGAGCACATGTGCACACAAGCCTGTGAGAGTGAGTGAGCTTCCTTCAGTTTGGTAGGGGCTGGGCTTGAACCTAGGCCATGCATGTGGTAAAGCAGCACACTATCCAAGTGAGTTACTTCTCAAGCCTTCAGCTTAAGTTTCTATAATCAGACTTTCCTTGAAGGTTGCAAATGGTATCAGATATTTGATACCATTTGATAGACACTGCTTAGGAAAAAATGAGGAGTTTGGAGAGAGCATTTGCATGCCAATGTAATTGGATGTATGCTTTATGATACGATCTAATATAATCTGCATAATACCTCAGTGGAACAGCTGATGGCTACTTATTTTATAAATGAGCTTACATTACAGGGTTTTTGTGCTGGGATTTGAACCTGGGTCTAATGCCAAAGCCTTGCTCCTTAGTTTTATCTATTTACGTAGGATAGAGACAGAAATTGAGAGAGATATCTACAGCACTGTTTCACCACTCATGAAACATCCCCTGCAGATGGGGCCCTCGGGCTTGAACCCAGGTCCTTATGCATGGTAATGTGTATGCTCAACCAGGTGCACCACCACGTGGTCCCCAGGCTTGCTTTAGAAAGTCATCTGCTGGGCTGGCAAAATAGCTCATTTGGATAGTGTATTGCTTTGCCATATACTGGACTCAGCTTTGAGTACAGCCCTCACTGCATTGAATGAAGTTTTGGTGTTGTTCGTTCTCTACCTCCGGCCATCCCTCCCTCTCTCCTTCCTATCCTGTCTCCTTCCCTCTTTCGCTGCCTTTCCATCCCTTTCCCCCTCCCTTTATTAAAACAATTAGGAAGTGATCTTCTGATTTGGACAGGCAAGGGCTCAGTTTCAGTTTTTTCATTTTGTAAAGATTGCTGCATTTGAAAACATGGTGCATTAGTTCTCAGTGTGTCAGCTGTCTGTTAGTAACACCTGTGTATTAACCTCAACCACCACCCCCCCAACCAAACAGACCTAAAATCCTGAGGATTCTCAGTAAGTTCTAGATCTGGGGTTTGTAATCATTCTCTCTCATTTTATTTCTTGCACTGACAACATGTGATTATTTCTTGAGCTGAAACTTTTCCATAATCCTTAGCTACTACTCAAATGCAGCCAACTATTCTATGGGATTTCCCTTTGCTGTCAGTTTTATAAAGACCTACCCATCCCCCTAGTTTCTTGTTGCTATCAACCTTCATTAGGTTGATTTGGTACACAAAACAAAGGGCCACCACCAACTTGACATACATAGGTCCATCACAGTTGATTGCACACAAAGACAGACTCTGTGCTTGTCTAAGGCTTTGACAGCTTGTGAATTCCATGTTAGGGGGCATTAGGAGTAAGGGCAGTCTTCAGCTCCTCTTATTTGGCAATATTAGTTTATCACTTCCAACAGCAGTACCTTCTTTAGGCATAGTAACATGGTGGGTTACAATTGTATCCAAATCTTGACTGTATCCAACACTTTACCTCCTGCTGTGGTAGAGAAAGAGTAGGCTATCATAATCAACATTTTCCTAATGAAAGTGCCATTGGGTCTGAGGAAAAATTGTGTGTGATATCTATATTTTCTTTTCCTCTTTCTTTTTAAACTGCTACCAGGGCTGTTGCTAGTGTTTGGTGCCTGCATGGAATCCACCATTCTTGATATATTTTGTTTATTTATTTTTTTTAAATAAAAACAGAAATTTGAGAGGGAAGTGAGATAGAGAGGAGGAGAGACATCTCCAGTACTGCTTCACTGATTGCAAAACGCTCCTCCTCCCCCACAGGTGGGGACCAGGGCTTGAACCTGGGTCTGTGTATGGTGATGTGTGTACTCTACTGGGTGCACCACTGCTGATTCTTTAATTTTAATTTCTATCTATATACCTATATTTTCCTTACTTCTGCCTTTCCTTCTGATTCCTTTCCTTTCTTTCACTTCCCTTTCTTTCTTCCTTCCCCTTCCTCCTCCAATCTCCCCATCTCCTTCCTTTCTCTTTCTCCCCCCTCCCTGTCAATCAGTCATCTATTGGAGAGAAACAGACAAATACAGGCCAGAGCACCTCTGTGCCATTTATGATGTTATAATTATCTTTGTCTTTTTTTTTTTTTTTTAGGAGGCATTCAGAGATTCACATACTACCAGTTATATAGTGTACTGCTGAGCTACTTTCCCAACCCCACTATCTATCTTTTCAGAAGCTTCCACTGTTATTCTGATGTGCGGTTAGGAATGAAAAGTTAAGTATCTAAAAATAATAATAATAATAATAATAATAGAACAAATAATAGCCCTGGAGTGACTCTAGAGATAATAATTCTAACCCCTGTAAGAGGAAATTGAGGCCCAGAGGAGGGTCCAGGAGCCAGACAGTCCTCTCATTCAGGACAACAATTACTCAGCATTGACTGCTAGTTATTCTGTATGATTTAGAAAATGCAAAGAAATACTTCACTTTCTCTGGAGAATTTTTAACTATAGGCCACATAGTTGCTTAATGCAAAGCCACAAATGGAACTATTGTATCCTCATTTTATTTGTACTATAAAGCCTTTTGAATAGTATCATTGCAAGGTCCTCTTCACTACCCCCCATGCTGTATTAACAGTTCCTGTTAACAGTGTTGTCAGTGGCTTCCAAAAGCCATGGCTCCCCCACTCAAGAAGTCTCCTGCCTGCCTTTCTGCTTCATTAGCAGCCTGGTATCCAACAGCCCATTTTGCCTTACATCTGTAGCCCCACAGCTTTTCACTTGACTGCTTTGTTCTCAGTTCATTTTTAAGCATCTCACCTGGAAAAGGTCTGAAAAGCTGCACAATGATTATTTTAGAAATTCAGTGCTTGGACAAAACCTGCCCTGCTGGTGGTCACCCTGATCTCTTTGCTGTGCTTTCTAATTAGTTCACAGCCCTCTGGTTCATCCCACAGTGTTTTGTAGGCTACTTTTTTTTTTTCTTTTCCACTTTCCCTAGATCTGTCAGGGCAGTGAATGAGGCAGAGGGCAGGGAGCACATCCCTCTAAATCCAGGGAGGGAAGTAGGTGGGCAGTATGTGTGTGTGACCAGCACTGTGCTAGGTCTTTTTTTTTTTTCTTTTTTTTCCTTTAATGCCTCTTAGTAGGTTTGAGGGACAACATTTCCATATCTACAGAATATGGAAAGTGTACAGGAATTAGGTAACCTTCTTGAGGTTACATAAACAAGTAAGTTTTGTTGCTAGAAATCCAAACATAGAGCTTCTGATCTAAAGGTCATGTGTTTCCTTATACCATATGCCATATCATATGTATAACTTTTTATCTAGACCAAGCTGACTTTTTTTTAATTGAGGTACAGCTGGTTTACAAGACTGCATGTATATTTTAGGGGTACAATTTTACCTTCTGTCAGATTTCATATTGCACCATCACATGTCTGCCACCAAAGTGCCAGTACCTCTCTTCTGCTGACTGTTGACACTCTGTTTCTCTTTCTTCCACTGTGCTGACCTCAGTTCTATGTCAAAATATCAAGATTTCTTTTATTTGATGTGGTTTCTTTGTATTCCACATATGAGTGTGCTCATCCAGTGCTTGTTCTCTCCTTCTGACTTTGCTCTATTCCTGTTGTAGCAAAAGACAGGACTTCATCCTTTGGTATAGCTGAGTAGTGTTCCATAGTGTATACATAACACAGTTTTTAAAATCATACTATTGGATGGGGGCGGGCGTTTAATGGTTTACAATTGTTGACACGTGGGCACAATTTCTTATCTCACCATGATAGGTGTCTGCAAACACTCTCACCCTCAGGACCCCAAGTCTTCTGTCTTCAGCCTCCTCCCTGCCCTCCTTTCCCAAAGTCCTTTCCTTTGGAACAATATACCAAATCCAGTCCAAGTTTTACTTTCTGTTTTCCCGTTGCTTGCTTGCTTGCTTGCTTGCTTCCTTCCTTCCTTCCTTTCTTTCTCTCTCTTTCTTTCTTTTCCTCCTGGGTTATCTCTGGGGCTCGTTGTCTGCACCACGAATCCACTGTTCCTGGAGGCCATTTTTCCCATTTTGTTGCCCTTGTCGTTATCCTTGTTGTTGTCATTATTATTATTATTGTCATTGTTGTTGTCACTGTTAGGACAAAGAGAAATTGAGAGAGGAGGAGAAGACAGAGGAGGAGAGAAAGATAGACAGCTGCAGACCTGCTTCCACCTGTAAAGTGACTTCCCCTGCAGGTGGGGAGCCGGGGCCTCAAACCAGGATCCTCATGCCAGTTCTTGTGCTTTGCACCATATGCACTTAACCCCTGCACTACCGCCAGGAGGACCCCTGTGTTTTTGTTTCTTAAGTTGTGCCTATGAGTGAGGTCATTTGGTATTCATCCTTTTCTTTTTGGCTTTCCTTACATAATATAATTCCCCCCAAGCTCCATCCAAGGTGAGGTGAAGAAATTGACTTTATCATTCTTAACAGCTGAATAGTATTCCATTGCATAGCACAGCTTTTTTACATTCATTCATCAGTCATTGGGTTCGTGACTTGTTTCCATATCTTGGCTTTTGTAATGACTACTACTACAATGAACACATATATATTTTTGGATTAATGATTTTTTTGAATTAATGGTTTTGTATTTTGTCCACCAGACAGATACTTAAATGTGACTGCTGGATCACAGTAGGTCTATTTTTAGTAATTTGAGAAATCTCCAAGCTGTTTTCTATATAGGTCATTCTCACAGGTGTGAGGTGATATCTCATTGTGTTTTTGGTTGCATGAACTATAGAAATTATCCCTAAAAAGTATAGTCTTAAAACTGTTCATTTTAAAATAAAGTTACTCTTAAGTTTGATTTCTGGTATCTTCAGCTTGTTTTAGAAATAATAGCTCGTGTTGACAATCCAGGAGCAACATAGGCTTTGAGGCAGGACTAGTAAGCGTAGAATTATGTATCAAAGTTTAAGAATTGTAATGAAGGCAGGCACTGAACATTTAAACAATCCACAGGAACCAGGGGCCAACATAGACAATGTTCCAGGCTACTGTCAGAACAGAAGAACTCAGAAGATGAAAGCATAAATGCTAAACTGAAGTCCTTGGTGAGTCAGAAGTGGAATGAAGAGATGGACCTACAAACTCAGCAATATCTGCCATTATACATTATCCCAGCGGGACATCACTAAGTATCACCTTTTAACAGAATAGTCTTCTATTTTCAATCCTAATGTAGCTTGAATTTTTATATATCCTCTTATAATAACACTTACCTGCACCTCAGTTTTTGAATCTAGAGAATGATAATCCAGGGTTTTTCTGTTTGTTTGGGTGTTTTTTTTTAAATTAGGAAGATATATATGAATGGTGTTTGTAAATGGTAGACTGTTCATACAGGTACCAGGTGTGAGCCCCAGCTACCCTAAAAACTAGTAGTGATTTTTGAAGCATGAATAACTCCAGGAGAAGCAAAACCAGAGTGGGGATATTTCTGAGGGTGGAGTGGAAGGAAGGCTTCAAATTTTTCAGAGGTGGAAGTGGGTGTTGACAAGTGCCTGGAGTTGGTGGTCAGGGGAGATAAAAAACTAAATGTGATTACATACTCACCTGAGGGCTTACTGAGAGCACTGGTTAGACACCAACTTAAGTATATCTTTATTTTGATGATGAGTTGCTGAGAGCCTCGTGTCACCTAGACATGACAGTGTATAGCCTGTAGAGAAATTGAGTCGCATTATATACATGTATATGTGAGATTAATGGAACTAATATAACTAGGAATTGGCATGAGTCTATAGGACTCACGTGACAGGGTGGAAAACCAAGGCACCAAGAGAGTAGTAGTTGCCTGTATAAGTCAGAGCTGCTTAAAATCGAAGCCCAAAACAGTCTCTGGCATTTGATTATCCTGACCTCTTTCACTATTTTTCTATTCTCACAGCTGTGGTATTGCTGTGTTCTTGAAAGCAAGTCATAACTGAAGTAATCACAGCATAAAGCTCCTCAACTCAGGGTCTCTGAGTAAAGTGAAGAGAAGCTCTGTTATTTTGTAATGACCTAATTATGAAGCCTGCCATCTGCTTAGGAGTCATGCCTGCCTGGTTAGGATTCCCTGATTGTGGCCTTCAAGGATCATGATAGATTCTGTGTGTGTGTGTGTTGGGGGGTGTTGTGTTGGGGAGGGTAGTCAGTAAATGATACTTGGAATACTAGTGCTCATCTTGGAGGAGATTGGAAAGCCGTAGGGAGAGGGAGAGGAAACAAGTCTTTGAGACTTCTAAGCAAATGTTGCTCCTTGATATGGATACTAGTAACAATGTTTAATTACTATGTAAGAGATTCCATGTATTTATTAGGGGAGGGGCACTTAGGTGAAGATAACTGACAGAATGTGACTGGAAACCTCAAAGCAACTGAGCTATTTTTTTATCCATTTAGGAGAAAGTGAAAAGATTGACTTTGCCCCCGCACCCCACCACACCCAGTGGGTGTTTGTCCTATGTTTGAAAACATTAAATCCAGTATCCTGGGGGAGGGGGAGGAAACAAATCAACATAGAATTGAAGCATACCTATCGCCTTTGATTCTCAGGGCCAAAGATCAGGTGAAAAAAATCATGCAACAATCAAGGAAGTGGAGTTGAAATAAGTGTCTTTGGAGCTGCTGTGAGTATTGCTTTCAGGCTGGGAAGGAGCCATGAGGCTAAGACTCACAGGCTGCCACACTGTTTGACACTCAACATACAGAGAAGGATTTTCAAGGAACATATCAAATTACAATTTTTTTAAATCTTTATTTATTTATTGAATATAGACAATTGAACATCAAGAGGGAAGGGGGACCTAGAGAGACACGTGCGCCACTGGCAAAGCTTTCCCCCTGATGGTGGGGACTGGGATCTTGAACTGGTGTCCTTGTGCATTGTAACATGTGCACTCAAGAAGATGTGCCACCACCTGGCCCCTGAAAATATCAAACTCAGGTTAAAAATGTACCTTTTTAAAGTGCAGTCAGCAAGTGGCTGGAATAGTAGAGTCTCAAATGAGGTGCTTCCCAAAAGGGAAATAATCTGTTTGTAAGCTCTCCCGCCTATAGAGAGTTTCTTTTCATTTATTTTTTCCTGCTGCCTATCCTTACCTTCTATATGAAAATAGTATTGTCTTTTAAAGAATGCATCATTCAGAGCCAGGTAGGTTGCATAGAAGAATGGCACCAGACTTTCATGACTTAAGGCCCCACATGTCATAGGCTTAAGCTCCTTCACCATATAGCAGAGCTGACAAGTGCTCTGGCGTGTCTCTCTCTCTCTCTCTCTCTCTCTCTCTCTCTCTCTCTCTCTCTCATGAGAAAAAAAGGTGTGTGTGTGTGTGTGTGTGTGTGTGTGTGTGTGTGTGTTTTATAAACCAGAGCACTGTTGAGATATAGCTTATGATGGTGAAAGGGATTGAACCTGGCAGCTTTGGTACCTCAGGCAGGCATTAGAGTCTTTTTTTAATATAACCATTATGCTATCTCCCCATCCCTGAAATAAAGTCTTTGGAAAAAAACCAACAATTTAGGTTCCTGTATGTAATTCAGAAGGTCACTTGCTGTGTTTCACATCTAGAAGTCTGAGACTATTCTGTCTCTCTAATCCAGTGCTACATTTTAATTAATTGATTAATGATAAGAGATAAACTGAGAAGGGAGGGGGAAGATAGGGAAAGAGACAGAGAGACACCTTCAGCTTACTTCACCAATCATGAAGCTTCCTCCTGCAGGTGGGGATCAGGGGCTTGAACTTGGGTCCTTGCACACTGTAATGTGTGTGTTTAAACAGGTGCACTACCATCTGGCCCCCCACACTTTTATTTTACAAAGAAAATTGAGATCCAGAGAAGCAGGGTGTCTTCGGACTTGTCAGTGGTGGGAACTGAGCCAAAATTTAGTCTCCTGACTCCTGGCCCATTGCTCTTTCCATCACCCCTTGATATCTCTCTCATGCAGATTTATTTGAAGTGCTGCGAGGCGTTCTGTGGCTGTGGCACTTGCACATGATTACAGTGGGTGTGTACCTTTATGGATCATGAGCAGAACCCTTAGGGCATTATGTGGACCCCTCACTAGTGTGTTAATTTTCAAAAGGGTTCTCAGAGCAGCCACATGGAGTTTTAAGATATTAGACACCAGCATTCTCACCCCCACCCCCTAAAGAATTTGTAAAGACTTTGGAACAGAAACTTTTATTTCTATAACTGAACTGTAGCTTTTCTTCCCTTCACTTACAAACAAATGTCTTGTTGAATCCTCATTCTGAAATGACCTTGGGTTAGCCATTCTCTTCTGCCTGACTTTTCTAGCATTTAATTGGAGGTTAAACAGACATCTGGCAAAAAGATATCTCTAGTATCTTGACTAGCCATTTAGAATGTGGATTATGCTATATTTTGTTTTCTCCAGGGCAGATTTTCAGAGTAGGAATTTGCAAAGTCATTAGCTTCCTTTTCGAGACAAAGACAGCCAATATAAACAAGTCTTGCTTCCTTACCACCACTCTTTCATCTAAAACACTGGTAGGGTTTACATAAACATACACACAAGGTTTTAATATAAGGAGATGCTCTAATTCTATTCTAAATGTTGTCAGTATACTACAGTTTTGAACTTCAAAAAGTGCTGAAGTGCCTCTGGTTCTGAAACACTAGTTCTGTATTGTTTTGGAAGCTTAAAAACAAAAAACTCCACTGGGCCCCACCCTGGCCTACTGAATCAGACTGTCAGCATTTAGCTAGTTACCAAGAACTTTATTAGTGATGTAATACATATTTTGTATATTGGATACTTAATAAGTAACTTATGAATTTATCTAGAGCCTAATGAAAATTTAATTTTTTAAATATTTATTTACTTTGGATAGAGAGAGAAATTGAAAACAGAGGAGGAGGAGAGGGGAGGGAAGGAGAAAGGGGGAAGAGAGCTGAAGCTTCCTCCCTGTAGGGGAGGCACCCTACCTTGAGTCCACATCTACTCAGTGTGCCACCTCCTGACCTCAGAAAAGCTTTGTTAAAACAAACAAACAATAATTAGTGTACTACATTCTGCAAAGCATTGTAAAGTGAATGTATTTTTTTCAATGTTTTTTTTTTATTGTAGTTATTGTTGTTATTGATGTCATTGTTGTTGGACAGGACAGAGAGAAATGGAGAGAGGAGGAAGACAGAGAGGGGGAGAGAAAGACACCTGCAGTCCTGCTTCAACGCCTATGAAGCGACTCTCCTGCAGGTGGGGAGCCAGGGGCTTGAACCAGGATCCTTATGCCAGTCCTTGTGCTTTGCACCACCTGCGCTTAACCCGCTGCGCTACCGCCTGACTCCCTGTTTCTTTCTTTCTTTCTTCCTTTCTTTCTTTCTTCCTTTCTTTCTTTCTTTCATTCTTTCTTTCTTTCTTTCTTTCTCTCTCCCTTCCTTCCTTTCTTTCTTTCTTTTTTTTTTTTTTTTGTAATAATGTAAGAATGGGCAGTTGAAAACATCCTTTCAATGTTTAGAAAAGATCCATTTGAAGAGGAGCAGCCCACTTGTGATGTGCTAAATGAGATCTGCTAAACTGTAGAGAAATGTTTTCATTTCAGGAATTTGGAAAAGGAAGTAATGTTGAATTGTGAGTTTATTGTAAATAGGGAGAGGATTGACATGAATTAAACACTTTTTTGGACTTAAGGATTCCTTTTATTGCTTTAAAATTCCATGTCTTAAAAATTTGATCATATTAGACAAATATAATCCTTAAAATATACACTTGACAGTCTTTGGGTAGGTGGTGACCTTTACTTTGGACATTGACTAAAAAATAGAAATAATATATAGTCTGCCTGAAAACTAATTTATGGCTTTCATAAGTCTAATTCAGTTTTCTAGTTTTGCAGATGGGGAAGCTAAAACCCAGTAAAAGTTGAATTGATCCAAATGTATTAACTAACTCTCTATAGGCATTTAGTAGTAACCTACTCAAGCTAGCAGAACTACCAAAGGAAAATATAAGTAAATAGAAGGTAGAGTGGTCATTCATGAAATCTGGTAGTGGGAAGATTTGAGATTGGGAACAAGAAGTTTCAAAGGAGTCTCTCTTGAATCTTTGCTCTTTCCTACCCATTTGGTCTCCATCTCTGCAGGTAAAGCTTTTCTGTTCTTTTCATTTAGGTAGCTCCATATGGTCACTGTGCAACCTCCAGTTTTACTTGTTATGGTTTAATGTTGTTTGAAGATACTTGTAACAGATTCCGCTTTTTCCAGGAAAGAGACTTTAATTGACTCAAGCTTGAGTTAGATGTCAACTTTGGCAAGCATGGGGGCAAGAGTATTAGTCAGATATGCTTGGTTGGGGAGAGGAAGTGTTCAGAGGAAGGTGAATCACTGAGTTGGGTAGATACCCCTAAGCCTTCTATTCTGAGAGTGACTACAAGAAGTTATAATATTTCAGGATAAAGATGAGGATTTGAAATAAGGCAGTTGCAGTGAGTATGGGGAGAATCAAGCCGATTTGACAAAGATGGATGGAGATCAGTAAGCTTCAGTGATTAGTTGAATATTGGGAAAAGGCATTGTTGAAGATAGGAAATGGTTATACTGTGGTTATATTCATAGTAAGCTGGGAAGGAGACTTGATTTCACTTTCAAACGTACTGAGTTTGGCTTGCCTATGAAAACTGCATGAGGGAACACCTCTCAGGTTAATTGAGAAAGTCAGATAAGTGGGTCTGGACTTCTAAGAGAATTATCAATATTTTGAATGTAATTGAAGGATGTTCAAATACATAATAGGTGAACTCACAAAGGGAGCATAGACTGAACCGAGACAACTCAGACTAGGATCCTGAAGAAGCACTGGCACTTAAAGGATAGGGAGAATTCAGAGACTTTACAAGAGATCAAAGTGTATAAAGTTAAAGAGGAAAAACTGAGCACGTGGTTATCTTTTTCTCTGTAATCCTAAAAGAAATCCCTAATTTAAGAGTGTGAACTGGCAGATGACTCAGCAGAATAGTACATGCCTTGGATGCATGGGACCAAGCCTATGCTCAATCCCTGGTACCATGTACAAGTAGGAGAGAAGGAAAGAAGGAAGGGAAGGGAAGGAAGGAAGGAAGGAAGGAAGGAAGGAAGGAAGGAAGGAAGGAAGGAAGGAAGAAAGAAAGAGAGGAGGGAGGGAGGAAGGAAGAAAGGAGAAAAAGAAGGAAAGAAAAAAAAGAAAGAGGGAGAGAGAGAAAGAAATGGAAAAAATGAAATGCTATAGATGGTGGAGTGGTCCTCTGGTTTCCCCTGTTCTCTCACAATAAAACTAAATATAAATAAAATGGTGTCATCAATTACAAGTATCACCTGGCTGTCACTGAGTGACTCAGGAGTAGTATACTGGGAGACCTGGGGGTGATGCCCCTGGTTAAGCATGCACATCAGCGTGCATAAGGACCAGTGTTCAAACCCTCAGTCTCCACATGCAGGGGAGGAACTTCATGAGTTGGTGAAGCAGTGTTGCCGGTACTTTTCACACACACCCTCCCCCATTTCTCTGTCCCCTCTGTTTTTCTCTGTCCTATAAAGTAAAGAGGGAAAAAAGTAGCATACTGGATATTACCACAGAGAGAACTTTGAAGAGAACAGGAGCTAGATATCAAGAGGGAACTGTAAAGTAGAATGTGGAAAGAGAAGCGTATTGCCGACTTAAAGTGTTTGACTGGGCCTGGAGAGAGCACTTATAGATTTAGGATGTTTCTTGCTACAGAAGGCCCAGGTTTGAGCCCTGGTACCACATGGGAGATGCTGTGGGAGGGACCCTGGTGCCCTACCCCCTTGTCTGAACAACAACAAAATGTCTGACTATTAAAGAGAAAGGAGAGATGGTAGTTAGTTAGTTGGGACAAGTAATGGCTAAAGATGAAAAAATGAAAATACTTAGGGGGAGTCGGGCTGTAGCGCAGCGGGTTAAGCGCAGGTGGCGCAAAGCACAAGGACCGGCATAAGGATCCCGGTTCGAATCCCGACTCCCCACCTGCAGGGGAGTCGCTTCACAGGCGGTGAAGCAGGTCTGCAGGTGTCTATCTTTCTCTCCTCTCTGTCTTCCCCTCCTCTCTCCATTTCTCTCTGTCATATCCAACAACGACAACAACAATAATAACTACAACAATAAAACAACAAGGGCAACAAAAGGGAATAAATAAATAAAATAAATATTTAAAAAAAAAAGAAAGAAAATACTTAGGACACATACCTTGCCACACATGTGACCTGAGTTTGAGCCCCTATACCACATGGGAGTGCCATGGCACCCAGAGAAGCTCTATTGCTGCCCTTTCTATCCTTTGAAGCAGAAAACATGATTGGGGGTTGGGGGAGGGCATCATTATGGTTATGCAAAAAAGACTCATGCCTGAGGTTCCATTTACCTCACCACCTGCCCCCTCTACCATAAGTCTGAGCAGAGCAATAATGTAATTGCTTATGTATAAGGTCTGAATGCTGCAAAATAAACAGGTACAGAGATGTTGTCCTCTTGCTTTTTAAGATCAGAGGCTTGGAACATGTTTGAATACCGGTGGAAGAGATATAAGCAAATGAAAATACTTAGAAAAGGGGGATAATTTCCAAAGTAAAGCCTTAAAAAGAGAATGATGGTCTTCAGAGACAGGTGGAGAGGTGGAAACAAGGATGGGGCTGGTGGAAGGAGGGGAGGGAGTTGAGGATTGAGACTTAGGAGGATTGGGAACTGCTGGTAGGTTAGGGTGGAGAGGGAGGGGTGGAGGCCCCATACAGTGTTAACATTTTGAAATGTTTTTGACCCTAAGTGTAATTTTAGAAGCAAAAGTATGTGTCTGTGCCATATAGATTGGCAGGAAGTAGAGGGAGGGCAGTGCGCCCAGGAGCAGGATCTCATTGCACTGGAGTTCTCTTCTGAGCTAGGAAGGCTGCATGCTCAGCAAGGGACACTCAGGTTTCCTTGAGATTGAATCACTAATCACAATAAAATAGGCACAGGCCAGTCAGCATCTCTTAATACTCAACATAAAAAGCCTAAAGTTGGGGGTCGGGCGGTGGCGCAGTGGGCTAAGTGCACGTGGCACAAAGTGCAAGGACCGGTGTAAGGATCCCGGTTCGAGCCCCCGGCTCCCCACCTGCAGGGGAGTCACTTCACAGGTGGTGAGGCAGGTCTGCAGGTGTCTATCTTTCTCTCCCCCTCTGTCTTCCCTTCCTCTCTCCATTTCTCTCTGTCCTATCCAACAACGAACAACATCAACAATGGTAATAATAATAACCACCAGGAGGCTACAACAACAAGGGCAACAAAAGGGGGAAAAATGGCCTCCAGGAGCGGTGGATTCATGGTGCAGGCACGAAGCCCAGCAATAACCCTGGAGGGGAAAATAAAAAAGCCTAAAGCTTTCTTTCTGTTCAAAATCTGCCTGACAACAGTTCCCCGGGCCTCTATCACATACTCTTACCAAACATGGCCCTATTGGGATGTGTGAATGATCTCATTTTGTCTATTATTAATCAATCACCTTCTACTCAACTCCAAATACAGTCATTCATTACTGTGTGAAAGTTTAGAGGCAGTGCCCTGTGTTCCCTTTTACAGCCCTGGGAGTGGGAGGGTAGTGCTGTGAGTTCTTCTGCCCCTTATTTCTGCCACCAACTCAGGCCTTTCTTCACAACTGCTGCCATGCTGCCCAGGAGTCAG
The DNA here is from genome assembly GCF_950295315.1 of Erinaceus europaeus. Classification (NCBI taxonomy): domain Eukaryota; kingdom Metazoa; phylum Chordata; class Mammalia; order Eulipotyphla; family Erinaceidae; genus Erinaceus; species Erinaceus europaeus. Next base: position 46,934,757 of record NC_080164.1, read on the forward strand.
AGTTACACAGTGTGCCACAGGGAAGATGAAAGAGATGCCAAAGGACAGTGAGAAAAGAACTTAACAATAAGAGCACCTTTTCTGTCATTTTCACTGCCTTCCCGCCTTGTAATAGTCCCATGCACATACACTGTTAGCTCCCTAATGCCTTTTATGGAAGTAACTGAAGTGTAGGGCTAAGGAAAGGTCTCTTGCTCAGTAGCACCTCCTCTCCTTTTGGACACAGTGTAGACTGCATCCTGCTTCTTGCTGCTAGGGTGAATACAAAGGACAAGAGAAGAGAAGTTAGAGACGGGAAGGAAGGAAGGACTATAACAACTCAAGCCTTGTATCTGAAATCTCTCCCACCGTCTGGTTTTGCAAGGAGGTCTGGGAAATAATCTCCTCCACCATGCAAGTAGGTGGAAGAGGATGTGCTGAAAGCTGATGTTCTCCTGCATTGTCACTTGTCATTCCCTGTCCTGGGGTGTGTGTGATGGAGTTTACCTAGAATGAAACCTGATAGACTGGTGTTAGGCCATCCTTCCTCCCTCACAGTGGGCGAGTCAGTTCTGCAGAGGAGCCTGGTTCCTCAGGCTGACACAGTGACTCTCCTAAATGCAAGATGCCTGAGGTCAAACAATGGAAAATTTGACTTCTCTGTTTTGCTGCCTCACTTTCCATATTGGATGCTAGGTAATCTAAGAAATCCCGGTAGAATGTACTAGGGAAACCTTTGGGAGCCGGTTGTATGGGCAGGCTGTAGGAATTGAACCTGCAAGGCACTGGTCTGGGGTCACTGGACACATTCCTAGCTTGTTGGATTCTGCTGTTTACAGAGGGAGCCTGTGGTTCCTCATTGGGTAACGGTATAATAATACTTGCCTCACAGGATTGTCATGAGGGTGCATGTGAAAATGCTTGGCACAGAGCTGAATCTCAGCAGTGCTATTTTTGGATGCATCCTAAACAGATGTTCCATAAAGTATCTGGGAGATGTGACGGTCTGATGGAGAATAAGCCATGTGGCCATAATGCCATAGAATCATATTGTGCACATGTTTCTTTCTGCCTATATTCAAATCCCTTGTTTTTTTTTTTTTTTTTTTTTTTTTAAACCTGCCACCACAATTATCTCTGTGTTTGGCTCCACCGCTTCTGGTGATCATTTTTGCTGTATTTCTCTCTCCTCCCCTCCACTCTGTTTGATAGGATAGAGAGATTGAGGAGGGAAAAGAAGATAGACACCTGCAGCCCTGCTTCACTACTCATGATGATTCTCTATGAGGAGAGTATATGGGACTCTCTTGCCACACTACTTTCCTCTCTCCACTCACTTTTTGTTTCTTCTTTTTTTTTTTTTAATTTCTTTATTGGGGAATTAATGTTTTACATTCAACAGTAAATACAATAGTTTGTACATGCATAACATTCCTCAGTTTCCCATATAACAATACAACCCTCACTAGGTCCTCTGTCATTCTTCATGGACCTGTATTGTCCCCATCCACCCACCCCAGAGTCGTTCCTTCTTAGTATTGCCATTGTACCAGGCAGCCACTGGTCCACTTCACTGCTCTGATCATGAAATCGGGGTGGGAAAGATTTTCCAGGAAATTAGCTAGCCAGGATTAAAGTAAACATAGAAATAAATTAATACGGGAAATACAGGATGAACAACATATCTGAATTCTAAATAGACACTCAATGATAGTCTTGTGATAGCCTTTTTTATTTATAATTTATTTATTTTCCTTTTTGTTGTCCTTGTTTTTTTACTATTGTAGTTATTATTGTTGTTGTTATTGATGTCGTCATTGTTACATAGGACAGAGAGAAATGGAGAGAGGAGGGGAAGATAGGGAAGGAGAGAGAAAGATAGACACCTGCAGACCTGCTTCACTACTTGTGAAGCGACTCCCCTGCAGGTGGGGAGCCGGGGGGAGGGGGCTGGAACAGGGATCCTTCATCTGGTCCTTTGCGACGCCTGTGCTTAACCTGCTGCGCTACCACCTGACCCCCCCCCCCTTTTTTTTTAACCATCAGAGTACTGCTTAGCTCTGGTTTTCCATTGTGGTTGGGATTGAACCTGGGACCTTGGAGCCTCAGGCATTGGAATCTGTTTGCATAACCATTATGCTATCTCCTCCCCCCCCACCCCTGTGATAACCGAATTAAAGCTTGAGGCCAAAAAAAAAAAATCAGTATTGATCCTGCCCTTATTTTAAAATTTCAAGGGGCGGGCAGACACCTCATCTGATAAACCATGTAATTTATCATACATAAAGATCTTTCTCTCTTAAATTTTATCCAATGCATTCATCTTAATAATATTAAGTACTTGGGTAGAAAGATTCTTCTCTCACTTTAGGTGGGTAGAATCCTTTGTCTTCAGCTCTACTTCCTTTCCTTGTTGGGCTTAGACCTCTTAGAACCCTGTGACACCTTGGTTTCTCCTAGTGCCCCTTTTTTCCCCTCCAGAGTTATTGCTGGGTCTCGGTGCCTGCACTATGAATCTGCTGCTCCTGGAGGCCATTATCATGTTATTGTTGCCAATGCTGCTGTTGTTGGATAGGACAGAGAGAAATCCAAAGAGGAGGGGAAGACAGAGATGGGGAGAGAAAGATAGACACCTGCAGACCTGCTTCACCGCCTGTAAATTGATGCCCCTGCAGGTAGATAGTGGGGGCTCAAACAGGGATCCTTGTGGTACTTGTACTTTGTGCCATGTGATTAAGCTTCAGATGTTTTCTCTCTAGGTTTTGGGCCACTTTGTACTGACTCTGTGTAGTCTATTTCTTCAGTTTTTCGTTGAAGTCTCTAAGACTGCTTATTGGAATACTTACCTTTCTTCATTACCCAGCTCTGTTCTGCTTTGATTAGTACTCATTTATCATTGGCATAGTTGATGAATATCCCCTTCCTTCCTTCCTTCCTTCCTTTTTTAAAAAATATTTATTTATTCCTATTTGTTGCCCTTGCTGCTTTATTGTTGTAGTCATTATTGATGTCGTTGTTGGATAGGACAGAGAGAAATGGAGAGAGGAGGGAAAGACAGAGAGGGGGAGAGAAAGATAGACACCTGCAGACCTGCTTCACCGCTTGGGAAGCGACTTGCAGGTGGGGAGACAGGGGCTCGAACCGGGATCCTTATGCTGGTCCTTGCTCTTTGCGCCACCTGCGCTTAACCCGCTGCACTACAGCCCGACTCCCCCTTCCTTCCTTTGTACCTTCCCCACCTCCCTCTCTCTTTTTCTTTATTCTATCCAGGCTTAATGCCTGGTCTCTTAGTGAAGCTTGGTGTTTTGTTTGTTTGGTTGGTTCGTTTTGGCACCTGCATTACATTTGATCTCAGCTACGTCCAAAAGGGCTGAAAGTGTACTATCACTAATGTCCCCACTGAGAGCCTGAAACTGACTCCACAGTTCTGTTTCTTTTCCTGTTTCTTTGGAGTCATTAGCTGAATTTCTTTCTCCTGCCTCCTTAAGGGAATATCTTGACCTCTTAGGTCTTACTTAGAGCCTAAGGCTAGAGTGAATCATTTATCCTTAGTGCAGAATTTAAAAGGGGACTCAAGAACTCAATAATTAAGATAAATGGTATTTTATACAGTATTTTAAAATTAGTATAAAAACTATGATGAACAAAATTTCAGATTTAAACACTGAGATAGTATCAAATTAATGTTGCTGTGTACAGCCATGCTGCAGCCTGAGTCAGAAGAAAGCATGAATAAAACTGACTGTTTTTCTGTGTCAGTGGCAAGTGGCTCACTCCCAACACCTTTGTCCTGAATATGGTTTTATGCTCAAGGCACAGGATTTTTTTTTAACTCCCCCCCCCACTGTGATTGTTAAGTGCTGATGTGTTTTTTCTCCTTTTGAAGGCTTATCTTGACAGGTGTCTCCAGGTTGGTTTGTGGCTAAGTTCTTCTCTGACCTGATATGAAAGACTATACTCTGTGTTTCCCCCACCACTGGAGGGTTCAATGCTGTTCTCTGTAGTTGGTTTCTGATATTCACAGGTGAAAAAAATCATCATCCCCACCTCTCCAGAGAGTGAATGCTCTTGAGTGCTGGAAGCTTCTCTCTTCACCCACTGACTGAGCCCCTGGAATGTTACAGTGCACTTCTCTTCCATGTGCCTGACCTTACTCAAATAGATTTTTGACCACTTTCTTCCTTTGTATATTGATCCAGGCTCTGTATAATGTAAATTTAGGCCTTAGCTTAGAAATTCCAGCTGTTAGGAGCAATTTTGTATGTGTGTGTGAGCTATTATGTCTCTTCCCTTAGAGTCTCATAGTCTTGAATTGTAGCTTTTTCCAAGTGTCTCCCTCATTCTCTTCACTTTTTTCTACCACCCCCCACCTCTTTTTCAAAACACTCTTCTCTGCTAATTTGTGAGCATGCACTCAACTGACGGTAGCTACCATACTAGTCTGTCCACATGGTTATGCAACACCATCTGATTCTAGTTCCTAGGCTTGTCACTTAAGGTTCTCGAGGGAGAATGTGCAGCAGCTGTCCACTCCCATTCCAACTAGCTGTGATTAGGGAAATTGGTAGCACTTATTAGAACACATCTAATCATTATTTCAACATTACAGTGCACAAGGATATAGGGACAGCTTCATGAGTGGTGAAGCAGGGCTGCAGGTGTCTTTCTGTCTCTCTCCTTCTCTCTTCCCCTCCCTTCTCAGTTTCTCTCTGTCTCTATTCAATAATAAATAAATTCTTTCTTTCTCTCTTTCTTCCATCTACAGATTGAGTCTCTCTTTTCCTGAGTTATCCTAGGAGAATCATTGCTATATTTACTCAGAGGAAGAGAAATACCGGGAGTCGGGCTGTAACGCAGCGGGTTAAGCACAGGTGGCGCAAAGCACAAGGACCAGAGTAAGGATCCCGGTTCGAACCCCGGCTCCCCACCTGCAGGGGAGTCACTTCACAGGCGGTGAAGCAGGTCTGCAGGTGTCTATCTTTCTCTCCCCTTCTCTGTCTTCCCCTCCTCTCTCCATTTCTCTGTCCTATCCAACAACGACGACAACAACAATAATAACTACAACAATAAAACAACAAGGGCAACAAAAGGGGATAAATAAATAAAATAAATATTTAAAAAAAAGATTTAAAAAAAAAAGAAAAAAAGGGAAGAGAAATACCATGTTTCTAGTCATTATCATGTCTTCTAAAGAATGTGTCTTGGGGGGGTAGATAGCATAATGGTTAAGCAAAGAGCCTCTCAAGCCTGAGGCTCTGAAGTCCCAGACTCAATCCCCAGCCCACCCCCCACCTTTATAAGCCAGAGCTAGGCAGTGCTCTGGTAAAAAAAAAAAAAAAAAAAATCTTGGAAATGAAGGCAGGGTACCTGTCAGCTCTCCTGTTGCTGACTTTAGTCCTAAGCAGAGGTTGTGAAGACTAGCTTTCCTGCAGGCACTGGATTTCTGCATGACAGAACTGGGCAAGCCTGTTTTGACTTTTAAGACTGTACAGGTGCCTTGGCCTTCTGCATACTACACCAGGAAAAAGGATCTTAATTTGTTGTCACAGTGTCGTTAATAATATTCTCTCTTTTCATTATAATCAACCCGTAGTTACATTCATGACCAATGTTGCATCTTATTTTTATATATAATTTACTACTGGATAGAGAGCAATTGAGAGGGGAGGAGAAGATAGAGGGAGAGAGACAGAAAGACACCTGCAGCCCTGCTTCAGCATTCGTGAAGCTTTCCTCCTTCGGGTGAGGACCAGGGGCTTGAGCCCAGGTCCTTGTACACCACCTGCCCCCTTTCATATCGTTACCTGCAACAGGGGTGGGGAACCTTTTTTTCTGTCAAGGACCATTTGAATATTTATAACATCCTTTGCAGACCATATACGATTATTAACTTAAATATTAGCACTTGGGCAGGGGTAGGTAGCATAATGGTTATGCAAAGAGACTCTCATGCCTGAGGCTTCACAGTCCTAGGTTCAATCTCTGGCACCACCATAAGCCAGAGCCAAGCTCTGGTAAAAAAAAAAAAAAAAAAAAAATATATATATATATATATATATATATATATATATATATATTTCACAAAGCACTTAATGTTGCTTTGTGAAAAAGCTCTTGGAGTTACTGAATTTTGAGTCCTGCCTGTGTTTCTCCTGGCAGGACCAGATCAAATAATGACCCATGGGCCAGACATTCCTCACCCCTGACCTACAGTCAGACAGTGAATTAGAGCATGTCTCCCTTCCTATTGTGATCTGAACTTTTACCCGTTGTTACCTTTCTTGGTGCCTAGCATAGCATCAGAACAAGTAGGATTAAATTAAATTTGTTATCAGTCATCACATGTTGAAGTAATTCTGTGCATTGTGTGGACATAATCAAGCTAATAGTTATTTCTGGGATTACACCATTTTTAACAGTTACAAATAAGGAAAGAGTCACTAGTGCCAACCTGATAACAAGTAGTGCAGAAATTACTCACCCTAGATGGTGAGAAGGTAGAGGTAAAGATACAGCTAATCCAACCTAAAAATCCAGCACAAACATCATTATATTCTTTAAATTAATTCTATGGTTTCCTCCTTCAGCTGAGATTTGAACTTTATAAATAAATTTATATTACTTTGTGGTAGACACCAGTGAGTTCATTGTCCACAAGGTGTAGCTTTTTATCTTTCTTTCTTTTTTTTTTTTTTTTTTTTGTTTTGTTTTGTTTTAGACCATTGGCTCTTCCTAGAGACAATTTTATTGTGCTTAAATTCAGTTTCCCAGTACGGATAAACCTCATTGTCAGTATTAGCTCAAGTCTTGTTTACCTCAGTTAAAGTTATTTTGTCCATTGTAATTGTGTTACATCAAATAGTTATATTATTTGTCAGATGGTTAAGATTGCATCAGAGGCCTCCTGGCTTTTGACCTTAGTGAATACTGTTAAATATTTGGGAATGGTTTGTTTGTGTTCAGTAAAATGTTGTTAGCTTCCACTGAATGAATATTTCCTTTACCTGTGAATTTGGAAGTCCAAAGTTCTGGATGAGCTTCTGAGGGCTGGGGGGATACCACAGTGCTTATGTATTATTAGATTTTCATTCCTGAAGTCTTAAGAGCATCTACATTTAATCACTGGTATTGCCATATGCCAGAACTGGTGAGTGAGTGCTTTCACTTCTCCCTCTCTCTCATGAAGATAAATAAATAACATTTAGGAGTTAAATTATCCTCAGTACTTTACTTTATCTCAGACAGTCACTGACTTCTCCTAAGCTCCTGCAGGAACACTGCTCTATCATTTGCTTGTTTAGAAGCTTCTGTGTTTCACTCTGTTTTATGCTGGAACCTGCATTTTCTGACCACTTACATAAATATACTAACTTGGATGAATTATATGCACCCTGCTTTGGCTACTTTGTTTATTTATGTATGTATGTATGTATTTATCTATTTATTTATGAGCGAAGCAGAGAGAAAGAGACTACAGCACTGCAGCTTCCTCCATATGGTGGGGACTAGGTTTGAATCTGGGTTGTACACGTGGCAAAGCAGCACACTAGTAAAGTGAGCTGTTTCACCACTGGCCCCCTTAAATTGAGGTCTTTGCTATAAAATCTTCCTAAGGAGCTACCTCTGAATATGTGCTCTACAAGTTGTATTGTGAATTCTACTGAGTGGCAGTCAGTAGGAAGATGGCCACTGAGTAACTCACATATTTTGGGTTGGGATGCTTTGTTTCCCAAGTCAGATGAGGGAGTTGTATAATGTTGATTTAAATGTTCAATGGGAAAACACCAGTTTAAGCTGAAAATGTATTCCCATTTATCTTCTGTTTAAAAACCCAGGAAAGAAGGGTCAGACAGTGCCACACCTGCTTGAGTGCACACATTAAAGTCCTGAAGGGTGCCAGTTCAAGCCCCTGGTCTCTACCTGCAGGGGGTAAACTCCACAAGAGGTTAAACTCTGCTGCAGGTCTCTCTATCTTCCACCTGCCCACCCTCCTTCTATGTCTCCCCCTTCCCTCTCAATTTCTCATATCTCTACAAAAAATAATAAAGTATTTTAAAAATTGAATGAATGACGCTTGAAATAAACTAAGAAAACCTGGGCAATTTAGCTTATACTTCCTTTCATGCAAAAAGCAGAGGATAACCTATCTTTCCTGGAAAAGCATTAAGACAACATTGATTTCATAAACCTGAAAATTGTCAACTACTGTCCAGAGACCAGGAAAGACTCATCTTGGTACAGCTGCCACTCCTGGGATGCTGAATGAACTCAATGGGCCCAGCTGCCACCAAGGTGCCACATTCTCTTGAAGAGCAAGGTGATCTTTTTTTTTTTTTTTTTAATTATTATCTCAATTTATTTATTGGATAGAGACAGCCAGAAATCGAGAGTAAATAGGGAGATAGAGAGAGAGAGAGAGAGACACCTGCAGACCTGCTTCACCACTTATGAAGCTTTCCCCATGCAAGTGGTGACTGGGGGCTTGAACCTGGGTTCTTGCGCATTGTAACGTGTGTGCTCAACCAGGTGTACCACCACCCAGCCCCTCAGGTGGATCTTCTAAGTCTGTTCTCCATCACTAAAACCATTTCCTGAAATAAATGTTTCCAGTGATAGTTTATTAAGGATGGAGGAGATAACATAATGGTTGTTCAAAGAGTTTATCTATCTAAGTGAAGATTTGAACTCAGGAAACAGTTCAACATATTTTACTGTGAGAATTGCTCCAACTCCCAAAGATTGAAATCCAGCGTATATACCTTATTGCAAAGCAGAATACTTGGAAGAAAGAGAAACAGGGGAAAGGTTATTCTTGATTGGCTTCTGGTTTGGGTATGTTGATTTCCTCCGTTAATGTAGAGATGGTATCTAAGGGCAAATACCTGGTTCCTAACTAGTGTCATGTCTTCTAAAGATTCTATCTTGAGATTCTTTTTTTTTTTTTTTTTGCCTCCAGGGTTATTGCTGGGGCTCCGTGCCTGCACCGTGAATCCACTGCTTCTGAAGGCCACCCCCCCCCCTTTTGTTTCCCTTGTTGTGGTTATTTTGTTGCTGTTGGATAGGACAGAGAGAAATCGAGAGAGGAGGGGAAGACAGAGGGGGAGAGAAAGGTAGATACCTGCAGTCCTGCTTTACCGCCTGTGAAGTGACTCCCCTGCAGATAGGGAGCCAGGGGCCTTACACCCATCCTTGCGCTTTGTGCCATAACCACATACGTGCCCTTAACCTGCTGCTCTATCGCCCAACCCCCCTATCTTGAGATTCTAAGGCTCACCACCCACTAGCTTAGCTGTTCTGTTGCTGGAATCTTTGGTCCTAAGCAGGGTTTGCAAATGCCAACTTCCTGCAGCCACTAGATTCTTACATGACTGCTTCACAGAACTGGGCAAGCCTGTTTTGACTTGTCTATACCTAGAGCTTAACTCTTGTGACTGCTAGGCCAGGGAAGAGGTCCTTCCTCGTTTAGTCCCAGTTTGCTCATAGACATCAGGTATTTACTGCAAAAGAAATGAAAACACAGACATAAAAGGGCATTTACAGTACTGTGTGTTCAGTGCTTTCTTCATAATATTGGGTTGTAGTAAAAATCATGACATATTTTTTCCTGTTTTTCTATACAAAAATGCATCATGCAATTTACTACAGCCCAACAGCTTCAAATTTGAAGTAATCCAAAAGTCTATCTGTACAAACAGGTCAGCAATAAAAAATAACAAGCTATTAATGTACTGAACAGTATAAGCTATTATGGTGAGTAAACTATCCTTACACATAAAAAAATACAGACTGATTCCATTTATATGAAACTATAAATCTAGCAACCTTGTAATAGAGAAAGAATAATCAAAACTGGTTACCTGTAGAGGAGTTTATGAGAATAGGATTGTCTGGAAAGGGACATGAGGAAACTTTCTGTGTGTTGCAATGTTTTTTATATCTCTTAAAAACTATGTTTTGGCGCCAGATGGTGCTACATCTGGTTTAGCACATGTATTAAAATGCTCAAGGACCCAGATTCGAGCCCCTCCCCCCCCACCTGAAGAGGGAAAGCTTTATGACTGGTGAAGCAGGGCTCCAGGTGTCTCTCTATCTCTCTCCCTCTCTATCACCCCCCTTTTGATTTCTGGCTGTCTCTATCCAATAAATAAAGATAATAATAAATAAAAAATAAAAAAACTATTTATATATATATATGTTTTATTGGGGGCCAGGTGGTGGCACACATGGCTAAGTGCACACACTACATTGTACAAGGACCCAGGTTGAAGCCCCTGGTCCCCACCTACAAGGGGAAAGCTTCAAAAGTGGTGAATCAGAGCTGCAGGTGTCTCTTTATCTCCCTCCCTCTGTATCTCCCCCCCTCTCAATTTCTGCCTGTCTCTATCCAATAATAAATAAATAACAGTTAAAACATTAAAAAATACATTTTATTTATTTCTTATGAAATAGGGTTTCATATAAGAGAAAGTGAGCAAAACCAGAGCTCCACTCAAGTACATGCTGCACTGGGGATTGAACTAGGAGCCCCAGACATACAAGCTTCACATTCTACCCGTTAAACTATTTCCCCAGCCACTTATATCTTAATAAGCATTTGAGCTACATGAGTATATGACTTTGTCAAAATTTATCCAATAATACCCTTAAGATCTTTAAATTCCATTGTCAGTAACCCTACCCCCCCAAAAAAAAAACCATGAAACCTAAACATAGTATATCTATCCATCTATCTGTATTAAGTGTTCAGGGGAAAGTGCAGTAAGTAAGGCCTGCAACTTATTTGAAAATTTATTAGTAAGAAGGTGAGTTGATGTTTGCATAGATGAATAATAAATGTATACTAAAACAAGTGTAGCAAAATATTGAGAGTTGTATACTTTAGGTGTTTAGTATATGAACATTTTTAGTATGACCTATTCAATTTGTTGCATATTTTAACATTTTTTGTGATAAAATGGGGGAAATATAAAGGTTCTCTTTTTGTCCTCTTTTGTTTTATTGCTACCAGAATTAATGCTGGGGCTTGCTGCCTGCTTTACATATCCACCAGTCCAGGTGGTCACTTTTAATTCTTTTATTTATCTATTTTTTCATTTCTATTTTTATTTGATAGGACAGAGAAATTTAGAGAAGAAGGAGAGATAGAGAGGCAGAGAAAAATATAGACATCTGTAGACCTGCTTCACCACTTGTGAAGTGTCCTTCCTTTGCAGGTGGGGAGGGGAGACTCCGACCCTGTTCCTTGTCTATGGTAATGTGTGTTCAAGCAGCTATGCCACCGCATGGCCCTGAAGATTCTTATTGATTAGTGTAATGAGGAATTTGGGCTGTACTCTGTAATTAGGGAAACTCATGCATACTTTAAGGATGAGCTATTAGATTAGGTTCTAAGAGGAGAAAGAGCTAAGGTACAGAAACTTTAGGTTCTACATAGTAGAGAGGGTAATATGATGGGGCATTATGGATGAAGGAGAAGAAATAGATATAAGAAAGGTTTAGGAGACAGTTTTGTTAAAACTCAATGAAACCAGTGCTGGGTGTGGTAGGAGTTGTGGTGGGAAAGAGATTGTGAACTGGTGGGTAAGTAGTGAGTGTATGATCTAGTGACTCGTGGATGATGGCAATAGGTAGTCTGTACTAGGTAGGGTAGGTAGTACAGTCTGATATCCTGAACCTTAGGAAAAACCTTGATCATGAAGCAGTATTAGAATACTGTAGAATTAAAAGTTGGGAGCTGAGAAAATGTCATGCTGCTTTCCAGGATGAGAAAGCTCAGACCCATTCACAACTTGGAGGGTTGAGGTAAATTAGGATGACCTAGAGAAAACAGTTGCACTACAAATACACTGCTCCTAGAGGCTATTTTTCCCATTTTGTTGCCCTTGTTATTACCCTTGTTGTCATTATTATTGTTGTCATTGCTGCTGTTGTTGTTGAATAGTACAGAGAGATATCAAGAGAGGAGGGGAGGCAGAGGGGATGGAGAGAGATAGACACCTGCAGACCTGCTTCACTGTCCATGAAGCAACCCCCCTGCAGGTGGGGAGCTGGGGGCTCAAACCGGGATGCCTACACCTGTCCTTGTGCTTTGCATCATGTGCACCTAACCCGCCATGCTACCGCCTGACACCCTCTTTTTTTTTTTAAAGGGAGAGAATCTGAGATGATGGTGTGATATGTGACTACCAGTATTTTTTAAATTTATTTATTTATTTATTTATTTATTTATTTATTTATTTATGAGAAAGATGGGAGGAGAGAGAGAGAGAAAGAACCACACATTACTCTTGTACATGTGCTGCCGGGGATTGAACTCAGAAACTTATGCTTGAGAATCCAATGCTTAATCCACTGCGCCACCTCCCAGACCACACACTATCACTATTTTATATTTTATTTTATTTTTATTTATTAATAAGAAAGATAGGAGGAGATAGAGAGGAAGAACCAGGCATCACTCTGTGCATGTGCTGCCGGGGATTGAACTCGGGACCTCATACTTGAGGATTTGATGCTTTATCCACTGCACCATCTCCCGGACCACTGGAGACCATTTCTAATGAAACCTAACGTGTTCAAAAGAAAAAGAAGAAAGGTCGTTTTTATTGTGTACCCTTGATGTCAGTGTATGTCCAGTGAAATAGTTGTCCTGCTGAGCTCAACTCTTCACACCAGAAAATGTTCTTTTCTGGAACAGAGGTAATTAACTTGAACTTATTGCAAAAGCTGTAGGTGCAGAAAATGAAACAAGTGTTTTGAAGCATGAGTTGAACTGGAATGCTCTGGAATGCATAGCTGAAAGCTAAGAATGCCAGCCAAGTTTTGACTTTGCTGAAACCACTGTTCGTTCTCCTTTGGAGAATGTGTACCAATGACTCATGTCAAGTCTTGGTGGAAATGATTAGGGCCAGAGTTTGTGTGTCTGATGGATTTGGGCATGGATGCTGCTCTCTCTGGCTGACATCAGCTGCTCTATTAGTTTGCACAGTCCACTTATTAGGTGATTGTTGGCATTAGTGGCTTGGGAGGTGAGCACAGTTCATATCCAAGAGACTCTACACTCCTTCAGATGAGGAGTGAACGTGGGGGTATGTTTGATTTCTTTTCCTTCTCAACTGAAGAAGGTTTTCATTTCTAGTTCAAGTGTTATTTTTAAAAGAAGGGATCATGTGTAGAACAAGTGTCACTCGGTGACAGCACAAGGATTTCTGTAAAGCTCTCCTTAAAGCCTCAACTGTGAACATCTGGTCTCACACTGCTTAGATATGCTGGACTGAGCTCTTGGGGCCTCTGTGTAGGGTTAGAATGTCTTATTGACAGGCATTTTTCTCAGCATATGCCTTTTCTATCTAAAACGAGATCCTAGCCTTCTGAAAGACTGATTTTTTAAAATTATTTTTTAAATTAAAAAATAATAATAAGCAAGAGGGAGAGACCAGAACACCACTCAGCTCTGGCATAAGCAGTACCAATAACTGAACTTGAAACCTTGTACATACAAGCAAATCCTATACTTAGTTAACAATTCAACCCTGTTAGAATTTTTTTTTTGGGGGGGTATCCTTTGTGGTACTGGGTAAATATGTTGTATCACAAATATTTGAGTGTTCCCTTCCCCTCCCATCTCTTCCCTCCCCTCCTTTCCTTACCTCTGGCTTCTAGTGGTGCAGAAAATTGAACCTGGGACTTAGGAGCCTCAGGCATGAGGGTCTCTTTGCACAGCCATTAAACTATCTCTCAACGTGATTTCTTTTTTATTATATTTATTTATTTACTACTGGATAGAGGCAGCAAGAAATCAAAGGGAAGGGGGTGATAGGGAGAGAGATAGAGAGACACCTGCAGCACTGCTTCACCACTCACAAAACTTTCCCCCTGCAGGTTGGGACTAGGGGCTTGAACCTGGGTCCTTGCACATTATAATATGTGTACTCAACCAGGTGCGCCACCACCCAGCCCCTCAACTTGATTTCTAACCATAAATTATATATATATATATATCTTTTTTTTTTTCAGGCAGGCAGAAGTCTTCCCTAAAAACATCTTATTTTTGACGTCGCTTGCAAGACCTCTAAAGATAACTATATATACTGGAGAGAATCCTCATTGCTGCAAGTCTTAGAAAGGAAAACCTAATTGCCAGCCACCTGGGCCATGACCTTGATAGGGTTTTAGTGATGTTTCTGAACTATTGCCAGTCTGTGATTTTGTGCCAACAGCTCCTGATAGGGAGAAGGAAAGTTGAATACCTCAAGTCATCCCCCATCTGGGTGTTCTTTCTGCCTGGATTACGCCTGCGATGACTTGTTCCCCCAGAAGGAGCTGGCACATGGTGATTTTTAATTTGAGGCAAGTGAGAAGAGATTGATGTTAAAAAAACAAGTCCCAAGTCCCCACTGAAATAATTTTTAACAAATGCTTCAGATTGACCTTTTTTTCCTGTAAAATCTTTGCTGTGCTCCTTACCATCTGTTCTAGGGTTGTGGAAAATATTATTCCTTCTTGAAACTTTTTGGCAAAGTTGTCTTCAGTGTGAATAAATTAGAGATGGGTGTTGAGCAACCCTGTTGGTCATCACTCCTGATGGGATCTTGCAAACACTTTAGACCATGCACCCACATTCACACAGTGTACAAGGACTCTTTCCCACACCAAGTTGGTTCCTGACACGTGTCTAGTCAGCCTTTTCACAGTGTCTTTTCTCTTCCCTTCTCTGGTCAAAGATGTTCCTACCAGGTTTGATGCTGGAGGTTTGGGTAGGGTGTGAGGGAGATGACAGCAGGAGAAACTGGGCTGAGGTGAGGGGCCAGGATTGGCACACCTGGATCATAACCTTGGTCCTGCCAGGACGTGAGAGCACTTGGTAGGTCATTTATGCTATTTCCTGTGCCTCACTGCTCAGCTACATCTCTGCCTCAGCTGCTTCACTGCCTTGCTTACTTCACAAGACCTGAAGGCTGAAACAAGCTGTCTGGTTTAATCCTAGCCTTCAAAAACTTTCCTTAACTTGCAGAAGGTTTAAGAGATTTTTTTTTAAAGGAAAGGATTTTTATTTGATCAGAGTACTACTTTTTTTCTATTAAAATTTATTTTTATTATTTATTTATTGCCATCAAGGTTATGACTGGGGCTCAGTGCCTGCATGATAAACCTGCCACTCCCAGAGGCCTTTTTTTCTCTTCTCCTTCCTCCCTCCCTTCCTCCCTTCCTCCCTTCCTTCCTTCCTTCCTTCCTTCCCTTTATCCCTCTCTCTCTCCCTCCCTCCCTTTCTTTTTTAGTCTATTGCTTTTATGGAAATCAAAAAGCTTGGGAACTTGGCAGCCTACATTGTCCATAACAGTAGTTGACAAGGTTTGAGGAGATGCTTCCCCATGAGCCTCCCCTCCCCCACTTTTCCTCTCCCTCCTCCTCCTTGTTTTTTTTTTTTTTTTACTTCATTTGTGGGTTAATAGATAACAGTACAGTTGTTGACAAATGGGTATAATTTCTCACCTTCCCATAATAATTGTCTGCAAAACACTCTCACCTTCAATGTGTAGGTCCTTTTCCACTATCAAAAACCAGGTCCTCAAAGCCCCACTCACAGCCCCTCACTACCCCTCCTTTCCCAGAGTCCTGTGCTTTGGTGCAGTACACCAACCCAGTTCTAGACAGTGCAATTATTACTCCTCCCTGTGAACTTACTGACAGTGGGTCTGTGCCATTAGACTTTCTCTCTTTTAAAAAATTTTTATTTTATTTTATTTTAATGAGAGAGATACAGAGAAACACAGAGAGAAATACAAGAGTACTTGCTCAACTTTGGTTTATGATAGTGCTGGGGATTGAACCTGAGACCTTAGAGTCTCATGCATGAAAATCTTTTGCATAACCGTTATGTTGTCTCCCCAAGCCCCATTAGACTGTCTAAGAGATTTTGTTGTATGTGAACTGAGTCCCTCTTTTAGGTAATTGATCTGATCTCTATAGACATTTGGTGTGTGTCTTTGATCTCGACAAGATAGTCCAGATTTAGAATTTTATGATAAGTTAGGTGTTATATAAATACAAAGGATTGGGGTAGGGGCACTTAGGTTCATCTCATAGCTCCTGTATACCAAGTACTCTGCCATTTAATCCTCCTCCAAGCTATGAAGTAATCTCCATAATCTCTGAAGCCCTTGACAGAGCTTCACAAAGATGTAGCTTCAGTGATTTAGGGCTTGAATCCAACCTGTCGGTCTTAATGCCAGGGGGTGTAGTTGCATAGACTCCTCAAAAGCTGCACATACACATTTGTGTGTGGTCAGCACGTAAGTTTAAAGGTCAACTTGTAGAACTTGCAATTGTAGAACTTGCAATGGTGTAGTCTCTTTTTCTTTACAGAATGCTTCTAGAGGAATCTGGGAGATGGTTCAGTGGTACAGGACATACTTGACATATGTGACACCCCTGAGTTAGATCTATGGTACCATTTGATGACAAAAGACTGGCTATCTTTTCTCTTTCTGATTAAATAAAGTTCTTAATGAGAAAGTGCTTTTATGTAGAGCTACAGATTTGTCTTGGGATATTTTTTTCTCCTCTTTTAAACCAGAATTGCCCCTCCCCCCATTTTCCCTAACATCTATCCCAGAATTAATATTAAATAAAGAGACTGTGTCTAGGGCCCTACCTCTAAGTAGAGCGTGTTTTGCCCTCATAGGGCCCTAGGAAGGTACCCTTTAATTCTGAGACTCTTAGGAACTCAGTTTAGAACTCACCTATTTAGTTTTAATTTCTATAGTAAATGAAGTCCAAGACAATCTAGTAGCTTATTCAGTGTTTTGCTTTCTTTTGTTTGCTTTTTTTTTTCTACTTTAACTGATTTCTCCACCTGAGTCTGTTGAAGAATTTTGTAAGGGTATTTTTATTTTATGCCTATTTACTTTTGTTTGGTTAATTCAGAGAGTAACTGTGTCAAGTGAACAGCATTCACTGGTTAAATCTTATTTTAAAAGAGAAACAATTCA
Source organism: Erinaceus europaeus (assembly GCF_950295315.1). Lineage (NCBI taxonomy): Eukaryota > Metazoa > Chordata > Mammalia > Eulipotyphla > Erinaceidae > Erinaceus > Erinaceus europaeus. Next base: position 46,951,727 of record NC_080164.1, read on the forward strand.
TGAGTCCAAAATGTAAAGGAGAGGAGCAAATCATGAATCTTGATGAGATTTTTTTATATTCTAGTGTCCTCTGGCTTCTCTGGATTTCATGCCTTTTCATCTCAGTAGGTGGAAGGCATCCCTGAACACCAGATGGGACTTTTACTAGGCAGTTGTTTCCATCTACAGAAAATAAGCAGGGGCGCAAGGTGGTGGCACACCTGGTTAACCACACATAGTACTATGTACAAGGGTCCAGGTTTGAGCCCCTGCTCCCCACCTGCAGCAGGAATGCTTCACAAGCAGTAGCAGGTTAGCAGGTGTCTGTTTATCTTTCTCCCTCCCTATCTCCCCTTCCCTCTCAGTTTCTCTCTGTCCTGTCGAATTAAAAACAGAAAAGGAAAACAAACATACAAAAAAAAAAAGAGGGGGAAATGGTCATTAGGAGTGCTAGATCCACAATGCTAGCACCGAGCCCCTGTGATAACTGTGGAGGAAGAAAAGAAAAAAGAAAAGAAAAGAAAAACAGATGATGGAGTTTAGTGCCTAGGATTTAGACCCAATTTTAAAATCCCCACCCATATCTTTTTAACAGGGAATGCAGAAACCCTGTGTCAGCACCAGGACTGGTTTCTTTTCTCATCGTTCTTGGTCTAATCACTCTCATTGTCTGCCCAGCTGTTTCCTTCATCTGTGCACATCAATCAATTTGGTGTTTTTCTTCTCTTCCCACTTACCTTATCTCTCCCACCCCTCACTTCCTCTTGCTAAGTAGAAGTCACTAGCCTCTTAATCCATTCAGAACAAGGCCCAGAGTCTGAGATCTGGACCATCCAGTAAGGTTCAGTATTTAAGACCAAGTCAGGTGAGGTATGATGTTTCTTCAAAAGCCCCATTACTGATGTTGAATTCCATGGTCAGTTTTCTTTTTTTTTTTTTTAAATTTTATTTTTTATTTAAGAAAGGATTAACAAAACCATAGGGTAGGAGGGGTACAATTCCACACAATTCCCACCACCCAATCTCCATATCCAACCCCCTCCCCTGATAGCTTTCCCATTCTCTATCCCTCTGGGAACATGGACCCAGGGTCATTGTGGGTTGCAGAAGGTAGAAGGTCTGGCTTCTGTAATTGCTTCCCCGCTGAACATGGGTGTTGACTGGTCAGTCCATACTCCCAGTCTGCCTCTCTCTTTCCCTAGTAGGGTGTGTCTCTGGGGAAGCAGAGCTCCAGGACACATTGGTGGGGTCTTCAGTCTAGGGAAGCCTGGCCGGCATCCTGATGACATCTGGAACCTGGTAACGGAGTAATGAAGCTGAAGGCTTGTCATTCCACATGGTGAAGTCTCTGGACACAGTCTGAAGTGAAGCATGTTGAGGTGGCAATCGTTGTGTTGGTTAGGTTGTGATGAGCAGATGCAATATTATTTGATATGGATTGGGAGAGGCATACGGGAAAGTGGGCCCTATCCAAGGGTTCCAGGACTGGGGGAAGTAGAGGCTCTATAGTGGAGATGTGAGGTTCCTGCTGTCTTAGGGTTCAAAAAGACAATCGATAGTTAATGTTATCATCACATTATTTGGTAATTGGGTTAACTTTGAAAAGTCCTTTTGTTAGGGTTTGCTGTACAGTACCCAGTATCTTGTATATAGTTGTGCTATTGGTTGCTTCTGATCTACTTGGTCTAGGCTTTTGAGAGACTCTGCATATCAATTACACAGCCTATATATTGAAAAGATTCAGTTTGTGTTTTGAAAAACTTCGAGACATACAATTAATTTTCCCCCTCTTGTATTAATTAACTAGTGATTTATATGACTACATTTTACTAGGAGTGTACATAAACACCATTCCCACCACCAAAAGACTGTGACCCATCCCTCCCACCCACTCCCACCCCCCACTGGCCCAGGAAGCTGCATGTCTACCCTTCATCACAGGGTTTTTACTTTGATGCCCTACTTACAGTTTGGTCAGGTCCTGCTTTTAGTTTCCCTTTCAGATCTTCTTAGTCAACTTCTGTTAATGAGTGGGATCATCCCATACTCATCTTTGTCTTTCTGACTTAGCTCACTTAACATAATTCCTTCTAGCTCTGTCCAAGATGGGTCAGAGAAGGTGGGTTCATTGTTCTTCATAGTTGCATAGTATTCCATTGTGTATATATACCACAGCTTTCTCAGCCACTCATCTGTTGTTGGGCACCTGGGTTGCTTCCAGGTTTTAGCTATTATGAATTGTGCTGCTATGAACATAGGAGTACACACCTCTTTTTGGTTGGGTGTTATGGAGTCCTTGGGGTATAACCCCAGGAGAGGAATTACTGGATCATATGGAAGGTCCATGTCTAGCCTTCTGAGAGTTTTCCAGACTGCTCTCCACAGAGGCTGTACCAATTTACATTCCCACCAGCAATGTAAAAGGGTTCCTCTGTCCCCACATCCTCTCCAGCATTTGTTGCTGCTGTCCTTTTTGATGTATGACATTCTTACGGGAGTGAGGTGGTATCTTAGTGTTGTCTTAATTTGCATTTCTCTGACAATCAGTGACCTAGAGCAGTTTTTCATATGTTTGTTAGCCTTTTGGATCTCCTCTGTAGTGAATGTTTTGTTCATATCCTATGCCCATTTTTGGATGGGGTCATTTGATTTTTTGGTGCTAAGTTTGCTGAGCTCTTTATATATTTTGGTGATTAGTTTCTTGTCTGATGTATGGCATGTGAAGATCTTTTCCCATTCTCTGAGGGGTCTCTTTGTTTGTTTAATAGTTTCTTTGGATGTTCAGAAGCTTTTCAATTTGATGTAGTCCCATTGGTTTGTTTCTGCTTTAGTCTTCCTTGCAATTGCATTTGATTCATCAAAGATGTCCTTGAGGTGTAGGTGGGAAAGTGTTTTACCAATGTTTTCCCCTAACTATTTGATTGTTTCTGGTCTGACATCTAGGTCTTTGATCCATTTGGAGTTGATTTTTGTTTCTGGTGAGATAAAGTGGTTCAGTTTCATTCTTCTGCATGTTACAACCCAGTTTTCCCAGCACCATTTATTGAAGAGAGCCTCCTTTTTCCATTTAATCCTTTGGGCCCCCTTATCAAAGATTAGATGTCCATAGGTGTGGGGATTTATTTCTGGGCTTTCAATTCTGTTCCACTGGTCTGTGTGCCTATTTTTGTTCCAATACCATGCTGTTTTGATGATGATGGCTTTATAATATAGTTTAAGGTCTGGGAGTGTGATGCCTCCATTTCTGTTTCTTTTCCTTAAGATGCTTTTGGCAATTCTAGGTGTTTTCAGATTCCAGATAAATGATTGTAGTGTTTGTTCTATTCTCTTAAAGAAGCTTGGTGGAACTTTGATGGGTATTGCATTAAATTTATATATGGCTCTGGGGAGAATATTCATTTTGATGATATTTATTCACACCGGGGAGCTGGGAACTGGTTTAAATAATACAAGGTTTATTAGGGTAAAACAGGTAAAAGGCAAAATAAGCAACTATCATCAAAGGTTAAGAGTACGCTAGGTCCATAAAATCCGAGTATACTTATCAAAAGTTTAGTCCCATAAGATGTGCCAAAATGATGCTCTGGTTTACTTTTCCTCCTTTTCCTCTCTTTCTTCTTATTAAATAAATTAATCTTTAAAAAAAAATTGGTGTTGTCACTGTGGAAAACTATTTAACACTTTCATATAAGTCTGAATATTTGCTGTCCATATGCCCTAGAAACTCCCATTTCTAAAAGCTTATGTAAGAGAAATACACGTTCTAGCACTACCTCTTTTACCTAGACATCTTAATTTCAAATAATAGCCAAATACTAGAAGCAGTCTGAATGTTGGATGGATAAATTAATTGTCAAGTCAGTGGAACACTAGCCTGAAATAAAACAGTAAAACTACCAATACATGTTACAGTGAGAATAAATCTCAGAAATATTGTGCTGAATAAACAATCAGAAACAAGAGTACATACTAAATAATTTTATTTATTGTGGAGCAAGTAAAGTTAGCCTGTATGACAGAGAGCAGAGCAAGTTTATTTGAAACAATGTGGGAAGAAGAGGCAATACCTACAAAGAAACATGAGAAACTATTTTTGGTGATAAATTGATTGTGAGGATAGTTAAAAGACTGATAGAGCTGTGAAAGAAAAATCAGCAAACTGTGTGCCTAGATGGATGTATTGCATTATATCTAAAATTAATTTTAGAAGACAAGGATTTACTTTGAGCTCTACCTGTCTAGATCTTGAATGCTTTTGTAAAAGAAGTGTAATTTCTCTACAGTTTTTCTGTTGAGGGATGGAGACTGTTGGTAGCTCATCTCTCTCCTTCAGATATCGTGAAAATGTAAATGAATCATTGATTTTTGAAATCGTTTCTAACAGTATCAAGTTGTATAAAAGTGTTGATGAAGCAGAGGGGAGGGGGATTTCCTATAAACTTTACAGAGAAGAAGGGCAATTTTGTGATAACCAGTGTATGAGCTAATACATATTTCAGGTTTTATTTGCAAGTCATCTTTTTTTTTTTTTTTTTAATAAAAAGGAAACACTGACAAAACCATAGGGTAAGAGGGGTACAACTCCACACAATTCCCACCACCAGAACTCTGTATCCCATTCCCTCCCTTTATAGCTTTCCTATTCCTTAACCCTCTGGGAGTATGGACCCAAGGTCATGGTGGGATACAGAAGGTGGAACGTCTGGCTTCTGTAATTGCTTCCCCCATGAAAATGGGTGTTGACTGGTCAATCCATACTCCCAGCTTGTCTCTCTCTTTCCCTAGTGGGGTGGGGCTCTGGGGAAGCAGAGCTCTAGGACACATTGGTGGGGTTGTCTGTCCAGGGAATTCTGTTTAGCATCATGGTAGCATCTGGAACCTGGTGGCTGAAAAGAGAGTTAATGTATAAAGCCAAACAAATTGTTGACTAATCATGAACCTAAAGGCTGGAATAATGCAGATGAAGAGTTGGTGTGTGTGTGTGTGTTGGGGGTCTCCGTTTTATAGATAGCTAGTAGGCATATTTTAGGTATATTCCAAAGGGCCTGTGGCTATAGTTGTTTTGTTTTCTCCTGAGCCTGAAATCTGATATGCAAGTGGATCTATTTATTATCTGGGGAGATGATGTCATGGCTGGCAGAGGGACCAGAAAGCTGGATCAGGGAAGAGAGTAGCTCCCAAATATGGGAAAGGTGTATAAATATTATTTACTGTAAGCCCCATTGATTTGATGTGATGTGGGGCCCATATTCAGCTTAGGAGCCTATGTGACCTCTGCATCCTTGTAGATCTGAGCTCACATTCTGTGGTCGTGAGTAGGAACGTTCAGAGCTGCCACAATATCAGCACCTATCTTCCTCAGGTGTAGCATAGAGTATGTTGTCCAGCCTCCCTTCAGCCTCCCTACCGTTGTTGATCCAACTTGAGGGCCAGGTCCTGGGGGGGCCAAAAAAGTGCTCTATTTTGTTGTTCCTGATGGAGATGACTGGTAACGATGGAGAGAGGGATTTATTTGAGATCTAGGCCCATCATGTCTGTTTGGGAATCTCAGGACTCCCTGAGTAGGACCCCAGCTGATGGGATAGCCTGATAGTGACTCAAGAGTCATCATTACAGTATGCCAGTCTCTTGTCCTTATTCAGTCCTTGCTTTGATAAGGTTAGTGTTGGAATGAGTGAGGGAAGTGTAATAGAATGTAGGTGAGGAGGGTAAGTCGAAGTAGACACTATTTCATTATGAACTTTATATGGACTCACTCGATACTATTGTGTACTTTGGCTTTCAGGTATATATTTTGCCCTAGTTTATGGATACATGTGAACATACGCTCTATCTCACGGCACCCGGTCTATATCTAGGTTTTGGGACTTTGTTAGGAAGTGAACCACCTGGAATGGAATTAGAGATTCCTATGAAAGGAAAGGTCTCACCCGAGTAATGAGGCTCAAGGGTTGACATTCCACACCTGACATTCCAGGACACAGTCTGAAGTGAAGCATGCTGAGGTGGTACTCATATGTATTGATTGGGTTGGGATCAGCAGATGCAATATCATTTGGTATGAATTGAGAGAAGCATGCAGTAAAGTGAGCCCCACCCTAGAGGTTCCAGGACTGGGGGAAATATAGGCTCTATAGAGGAAGCAGGAGGTTCCTGTTGTCTTAGGGTTAAGAAGGCAATAGATAGTTATTGCTATAATCACATTATTTGGCAGTTGGGTTAACTTTGAAAAATCCCTTTGTTAGGATTTGTTGTATCATACACACCATCACCATAATTTATGTCCTTTGACATTATTTGTATATAGCTGTGCCACAGGTTGCTTCTGTTCTCCCTTGTCTAAGCTTTTAAGAGTCAGCCTATCAAAGACTCAGCCTAGGGTCTGTGCATTAAAAAGTTTGAGATAGTCAATCATTTTTCCCCTCTCATATTAATTAAATTGTGATTTATATGACTACAAATTAATAGGAATGTACATAAAGACCGTTCCCACCACCAAAAGACTGTGTCCCATGCCCCATATCTGCCCCCCGCCCCACCATGTGTAGCCAAACATCCACCTTCACTCTCAACCCAGGGTTTTTACTTTGGTGCCCTATTCCAAATTCACTCAAATCCTGCTTTGAGTTTCCCTTTCTGTTCTTCTTTCTCAACTTCTGTTTATGAGTGGGATCATCCCATACTCATCTTTATCTTTCTGACTTAGCTCACTTAACATAATTCCTTCTAACTCCATCCTAGATGGGTCAAAGAAGGTGGGTTCATTGTTCTTCATAGCTACATAGTATTCTATTGTGTGTATATACTGAAGCTTTCTCAGCCAGTCATCTGTTGTTTGGCACCTGGGTTGCTTCCAGGTTTTAGCTATTACAAATTGTGCTGCTATGAACATAGGTATACACATATCTTTTTGGTTGGGCAGTATGGAGTCCTTGGGGTATATCCCTAGGAGAGGAATTACTGGGTCATATGAAAGGTCCATGTCTATCCTGGTGAGAGTTCTCCAGACAGCTCTTTACAGTGGTTGGACCAATTTACATTCCCACCAGCAGTGCAGAAGGGTTCCTTTGTACCCACAGCCTCTCCAGTATTTGTTGCTTGTTGTCGTGCCAGATCTTGTTGAGTGCGGGCCGCGGAGATGAGAGAGAGGGGGTCCGGAGCGAAGAGGAAACACAAATCTTTATTTGCGCTGGCACCTCAGAGTTGGGTGCTAGAGAAGCAGGTTGGGCCACATGGAGGTAGCGAAAATGGCCGCCTCACGCAGTAAGCTTTCCTGCATCTGAACACCGGAGTGAAGCGCTGGCAAGAGTAAGGTTAGAAGGAAAGGTGACATTAGGTTTTAAGGGACGAATTTACGTTAGAGAAATCTCTGAACCTAAAAAAGATATTGGAGGAATTAGCTGTATCTTCTCAGGAGCCACATTAAGGCCACTTTTCTTTAATGCAGGAATGAGAAAATCATGTAAGGCATAGAGATCTGTATCTGATTTCCCCCATATTAAAATATCATCTGTATAATGAAAAACATTAAGGCCCTTATTAATATATGGGACAAGGGCAGATTTAACAGTTGCTGTTGTCCTTTTTGATATATGCCATTCTCACAGGGGTGAGGTTGTATCTCAGTGTTGACTTTATTTGCATTTCTCTGACAGTCAGTGACCTGGAGCAATTTTTCATGTGTTTGTTAACCTTTTGGATCGCTTCTCTAGTGAATGTTCTGTTCATATCCTCTACCCATTTTTGAATGGGGTCATTTTTTTAATTTTATTTTTTGCTAAGTTTGCTGAGCTCTTTGTATATTTTGGTGATTAGTCTCTTGTCTGATGTATGGCATGTGAAGATCTTCTCCCATTCTGTGAGGAGTCTCTTTGTTTGTGTGATGGTTTCTTTGACTGTGCAGAAGCTTTTCCATTTGATGTAGTCCCATTGATTTGTTTCTGTTTTAGTCTTCCTTGCAATTGGGTTTGTTTCATCAAAGATGTCCTTGAGGTTTATGTAGGAAAGTGTTCCACCAATGTTGTCTTCTAAGAATTTGATAGTTTCTGGTTTGACATCCAGGTCCTTGATCCATTTGGTGTTGACTTTTGTTTCTGGTGAGATAAAGTGGTTCAGTTTCATTCTTGGGCAAACGCTAGAAGAAGAAGAAGGAGAAGGAGAAGGAGAAGGAGAAGAAGAAGAAGAAGTTTCATTCTTCTGCATGTTTCAACCCAGTTTTCCCAGCACCATTTATTGAAGATAGCTTCCTTTCTCCATTTAATACTTTGGGCCCCCTTATCAAAGATTAGATGTCCATAGGTGTGGGGTTGCAAGTCATCTTTTAACTTTGGGTATGACTGGCTGTGTCACTACCCCTCTTTGACATTCAGCAAGATGAGGGAGTTGGACTAGAGAAGAGGCATAAACACTATAGCTAGCACCAAAGGCTTTGCAAATTCTTTCAGATGTCTTTTCCTTAGGATCTACGGCTTCATCTTACTAACATTAATTTAAATGTAACTTGTTGCCAGTGTTTGGACCTGGAAATGCTATGCAAAATTTTGGGATTCTCAGCTTATCTTTACTGGCAGAACTGTATTCCTAGTGGCAATAGTTACATAGCATTGTCAGTACATATCCAAGTACCTTGGGCCACTCTATTTTTCCATAGTCTCTGCTACTTGCAGTAGTCTTGTCTGTTCTCTATGGCAACATTAATAGAAATTTAATTCATTTTTGAGTACCCATTATATGTTAGGTCCTCTTCGAGGGCATACAGACAAAGATAAGATACAGATAAGGCCCAGACAAATATCTCTTAAGCTCACAGTGAGTGTATGTGCTTGTCACATCATAAAAAAAGTTAGAGGCAGAAAGCTAGAGTAAGATTGCTACATATTCTGGGGGGAAAGCAGGAGAATCTTTGTGGTAGTAAAATAAAATAAAATAAAATAAAATAAAATAAATCCTAAATATCAATACTTAATAGTCAAGAAAGTAAACTCTTGTGCCTGTTTTACTTGCTTACATTACATAATGGAGCAGATCTATTTTCCCATTCTGACTTGCTAAATACATTGGATTTTCAGAATACAGTATTATTTTCAGAATACAGTATTAAAAGATGCCAGTAGACAGAGACTAGAAGAAGTGCTACTGAGTGCTAGTTTTTCTTACATCTCACAGACCATCCATAGCTCAGCTTTAGACTTTCCTACTTAGTCAGCATTTTGGGATGCAGCTCAGTCTTAAACAAGCATCTTTTATTGACAGGTTTTTTTTTTTTAATTTTTTTTAAATCTAGTATGCTTCTGTATAAGCTGAACATTAACTGTGACTGTGAATCTTACTAACCCAGTTTGTCTGTTGGATGTGTGGTGGTGAAGTGTCTTGAGTGGTACCATCAACTCCTTTCTCCTTTCTAACCTGGTCATTTAGCCAAATACACACAGTGACAGTGGGAAACATCTTTAAGGTGACAGATTCTTTTTTTTTAAATTTATTTCTTTATTGGGGAATTAACAGTAAATACAATAGTTTGTACATGCATAACATTCCCCAGTTTCCCATTTAACAATATAACCCCCATTATGTCATTTAAAGGTGACAGATTCTATAGCTCACCATGGGCGAGTGCCTGGATTCGTGGAGAGCATCGGGGGAAACTCTGAAGATGGTGGAGAGGTCCTGTGGTAGCTCTCCTCTTTTTACCTTTCATTCTCTACATTTGAAATAAAATTAAAAGAGAAGAAAAAAAGAAAGAGAGAAAGAAAGAAAGAAAGAAAGAAAGAAAGAAAGAAAGAAAGAAAGAAAATGTGTGAATATGTCAGCCGAGGAACAGGGGAATCATGAATACTTGAGCGCCTGGCTTCATCAAAATAAAAAATAAACTGACAAATCCTACCAAGCTTCAATTAAAAGAGAATGAGAATAAGTCAGAGCCTTACTCTTGTGCATGTGGCACTGGTCAAACTGGGAATATCAGTTGTACAGGTCTGGTGCTCTGCTAATTGAACTACTTCCCCAGCCTCAGTTAATGGAATTTATTTGAAAATTTTTACTGTTTTAATAATGATTGACAAGATTGTAGAATAAGAGGGGTACAATTCCATAAGTTCCCAACACTAGAGTTCCGTATCCCTTCCCCTCCATTGGAAGGTTCCCTAATCTTTATCCCTCTGGGATTTGATTTTTTTTTTTAAATCATTTAATTCAAGGAATGATGGCCTATAGGGTGTTTGTTGACATAAGGATAAAGTTCTTACCACGTTGTGATAGGTATCTGTACAGCATCCCAACACCAAACCAGGTCCCACTTCAGTGTCATGTACTGGACACCCCCCCCAGTCCATTGCTTTGCTGCAATGCATCCCACCCAGTCCAAGCTTCACCCTGTTTTCCTTTTCTTGACAGGCTTTGATTTTAGCCTCATGATCAAGGAGCCCTAATTTAAATGTTTGTTATCTATGGATAAATTCTTTTGTGGGTATAGATGCTTTAAAACATGGTTCCATATTAGACATAGTGGCTGTTTGCTTAACCTTTAGAATACGGATGGTCACAGATTTTGACAAGCTGGTTGACTCTTCTTAATCAGTGGTGATTGCCTGAATCTTATGAATCAGTGACTAATCCACTTCTTTGCACCTGGCTGGAAAGGTCAGCTTGCTACTTGGCAAAAGAAACAACTCTGCTCCCCTCTGGTGGCAGTTATCTCAAATTACTGAATCACCAACCTGTTTCTAAAAGGACTACCCTTGTCTTTTAGGTGCCACATACCAGAAAACTATAGGATATAAATATTTTCAACTTTTGTTAGATGCCTCTTTGCTTTCTAAAGGGGCATTGGACAGTCTTTCTCTTAAGATGAGTAGAGAAGATTATCTTTTAGACAATCAAGATATTAGCACTGAGTTTCTTCATCCACATAGCAAAGTACATGGGCCCATTGCTCTTCAGGAATTCTACTGATGCAAAATCTGTGGGTTTTCCTCCCCTTCCCTTCTCTTCCCTTCCAAACCAAAATGCTTATAAAATGAATGTTTATTTTGACTGTTTACTAAATAATTATGAATATACATGGTCTTTTTATAATTTATACTACCATTTCTAACTTAATAAAATGTGAATTTAGTAGCTTTTTTTTTTTTTGGTGGAGAGAGAAATGCCATTGCCATTAAGTGTTTATGTTTACTACAAGAAAGATTCTGATGTACTAATAGTTAAAATGTAATAAATTTGTATCTTAGAGCTGAGGAAATTGTGTATGTAATACGACCTCTACTTTCAGTGCATGCTAGAGTTTACATTTTTTTCATAAATACTCAGAGTTCTAAGATTGAAATGAACACTTGAGCAGTATAAATGAAGTTTAAAATATTACAGTGAAGTGGGAGATGTTATTGAGATACAAACTGTTTAATCTGATAAATTTTAACTGTTTTAATTGGTAAATTGTAGTGCTTATCAAAGTACTGAAGAGCATAATGACAGGAAATACCCAAATATGCAGGGTCTTGTTAAGATATCATTAAATGCATCTTTATATCTACTGTGTCTTCTCAGCAGCTTAAGAGGTAGGGAAACTAGTAGACATTCTCAATTTATTATATTATTATTAATTTATTAGAAGATTTAAATTGAAGGATGGGTATTAGATGAAAAGTAGATGAGGAAAAAGAAGGGAAAGACATTCTTGAAGCCAATTGCCAACTATACTTATAACAACTATTGAAGTAATCTCTAAGCCTTTGAGTTTAAGTTCTGGACTTATTTAAAAAATAAGCAGTAGGAGTCGGGCAGTAGAACAGCGGGTTAAGCGCATGTGGCGCAAAGCGCAAGCACCGACATAAGGATCCCGGTTTGAGCCCCCGGCTCCCCACCTGCAGGGGAGTCGCTTCATAGGCGATGAAGCAGGTCTGCTGGTGTCTGTCTTTCTCTCCCCTTCTCTGTCTTCTTCTCCTCTCTCCATTTCTCTCTGTCCTATCCAACAACGACGACATCATTAACAACAAGAATAATAACTACAACAATAAAACAAGGGCAACAAAAGGAAATAAATATTTTTTTTAGAAAAGACTGAGCTATCTCCCCAACTTTAAAAAATATGTATTAAAAAATAAGCAATAAAAACATGCTCTTCTGTTGAACCTAATCACTTTGAGCCCCCATTTTTAAAGCTAGTAATTATTGTCTTAAGGGGGAAATAACACTTGTAGGAAGAATTCAGTAAGAGCTTAAAATACCTAGGCTAGTGGTTGAGATGAAGTTGATTTTCCCTTACCCCATATGTGCATTCTTCTTTTTTTTAATCTATCAGTATTTGAAACATAGTTGCTATTCTTCCCTTTTTCTGAGATAAGTGTTTTTAAGAAGAGTTTCTCTGACTTGCCACACAATTCCACAAATACCTTTGAGTCCTAGAATTGAAGAATACCTACTAGACCAGGCTTACTTTAGGAGTAGCTGGTAATAGCACCAGTACCATTAACACTCAAAGCAGCAATCTGTAGCTACTCTAGCCTCTGACAGACTTTTTGAATGTGACCTGGAGAACTTATTATGTGACCTAGAGAGCTTATTATATGTGTGCTTCTCTCACAGGTGGATTTGCTCTTGTATTTCTTGTGAGGACCAGCAATGGGATGAAATGTGCCTTGAAACGCATGTTTGTCAACAATGAACATGATCTCCAGGTGTGCAAGAGAGAAATCCAGATAATGGTAAGACTTGAGACCACTTGTTAAAAATAGGGTGGGTGGAGAGACTACTGTCTCATGAGAAAGTCAAGGTGGGGGTTTGTCCCTTGCCCAGGAATGGCAGAAAAGCCTTCCTGCATAGAGAGAATGAACTGCTACAGGGGCAGGATGCTACCATCAGCTGACATGTTTGGAGAAAGGGGCACATGAAGAGAAGTGACCAGTTTGTAGTTTGGAGAAATAGTTTTGGACATTGGGAAAAGTTTACTTAGTAACTTGGTTCCCAAAATTAATTATGGGGTTTAATCTAGAAACTCCAGTTTTTCCAAAGAGCTGCTTCTTCTAGATTTGCCTTCTGTTGTTACCCTTATCAGCTATAGCTTTCTATTCTCTTTTTTCTATTTTTTTTATTTGATTGGATAGAAAGAAATTGGGAGAGGGAGAGAGACAGAGATACCTGCTTCTCTGCTCATGAAGAGTCCTCCCTGCAGGTGGGGAGGGGGGCTTGAACCCAGATCCTAGTGATATGTGCACTTAACTGTACACATGGTGATATGTGTGCTTAACTGAATGTGCCACTGCCTGGCCCCCCAGCTTTCAAATTTCTTGAATTCCTCAGCATTCCATATACTTCCATACCTTTATAATTTGGATATGCAGTTCTTTCTGCTTGGAATACCTTCTCTCCCCCCAATTGACCTAGAAACTGCATATATGGGAGTCAGGCTGTAGTGCAACGGGTTAAGTGCAGGTGGCGCAAAGCTCAAGGACTGGCGTAAGGATCCCGGTTCGAGCCCCGGCTCCCCACCTGAAGGGGAGTCACTTCACAAGCGGTAAAGCAGTTCTGCAGGTGTCTATCTTTCTCTCCCCCTCTGTCTTCCCCCCCCTCTCCATTTATCACTGTCCTATCCAACAACAATGACAACAATAATAACTACAACGAAAAAAGCAAGGGCAACAAAAGGGAATAAATAAAATAAATATTTTAAAGTATTTTTAAAAGAATGCATATATATAATTTTTTATATTTTAAAGTTTTATTTTGGGGGTTAGTTATTTTCTTTTTATATTCTATGCCATTTATAAAAATCCAATGATATAAATGTGGTCTGTGATAATACAGATCAGAAGGTGGTTGTCTGGGTATGGGAAATTAACTAGAAAAGGGGATGTAGGAACTTTCTGGGCTACAGAAATGTTCTTTATCTTCTTTAGACAGTGGCTATATAATTGTCAGACTAAATTTAACATAGAAAAATCTGTGTTTTTTATTATATGTTACCTATAACTAAGGTTCTTAAAAAACTACTTAGCTCTAAAGATTCAGTTTCACATATTTTTAATTACTTCTTATGACATAGTTTTGCATGAGAGAGCAGGAGGGATGGAGAAGCCTGAACACCATTCTGGTACATGAGGCACTGGGGAGCAAACCAGGAGTTACAGTCATGCAAATCCTGTACTCTGTCAGCCGAGCTATTCCCCCAATCTCTCATAATTCTATTTTGAGAAAGATGCCCTGCTGAGATATATGCTGAAATATTTCTGGATGAAATAATATGATGCTCGGAAGTTATTAAGTGGATTTATAAGAGAAACAAGAAATGACATTGACCATGAGTTGATTGTGATTGAAACAGAGTGGTGGGAACTTGGCTCTTTTACTTCTGTTTGACACTGCACATAATTAAAGTAGTATTTTATTACTCAGTACTCTTATATTCCTAGAGTACTTCTGCTTATGGCTAATTACATTGTTTGTTATTTCAGAAGTAGTACTGTCATCAGAAGGTAAGTAATTTAAACTTAGAAACTGTATTCCCGCCCACTGTTTCACATAAACACTAAGTAAATTTTGAGTGAAGTGTATAAAGTGAATATATGAATAATGCTAATAGTGATATTTATTCTCACCTAGAGGTGATCATTCTTTTGTTCCCTGGATTCAGTTCTTTTGTTAAGAGCAGAAAGAGATCCAAAATGTGTCCAGCAGAGAAGCAATTATAGAAGCCAGACCTTCCACCTTCCTTACCTCATAATGATCCTGGGTCTTTGCTCCAGAGGGATAAAGAATAGGAAAGTTTCCAATGGAGGGGTTGGGATACAGAACTGTGGTGGCGGGAATTGTGTGAATATGTACCCCTCTTATCCTACATTCTTGTTGAGCATTATTAAATCAATATATGATTGGGCCTTACCCTGCCCACCCCCTTTTTGGGTTGCCTTGTAATCCTATCCTACTTAGAGCAACTAGTTGTACTGTAATTGGGCTCAGAATCACATAGAACTTGTTTCAGCTTTGGATTCCAGAAAGCCAAGAGGTTTTGGTTAGGAAGTTTTGTAGAAATAAGTACTGCTCAAGAGTCGGGCTGTAGCGCAGCAGGTTAAGCACAGGTGGTGCAAAGCACAGGGACCAGTGTAAGGATCCTGGTTCGAGCCCTAGCTCCCCACCTGCAGGGGAGTCACTTCACAAGCGGTGAAGCAGGTCTGCAGGTGTCTATCTTTCTCTCCCCCTCTCTGTCTTCCCCCTCTTTCCATTTTTCTCTGTTCTATCCAACTATAACAACAACAATAAAACAACAAGGGCAACAAAGGGAATAAATAAATAAAATAAAAATATTTTTTTAAAAAAGAAATAAGTATTGTTCATATGTGTGTGTGTGTGTGGTGTGTATGTACATAACCAGGGTCACATGGCTCTGTCTGTAAGCCTCCAATATCCTCCCACTCGCTTTCCAAAAGATTTAGTATTGCTGTGTCTTCCTTCATCCACCCAGTGGATTTTCCAGATAATTCTCATTACTCCTTCTTTTCTTTTTTCTCCTTCTGTAGGCTTTACTTGTCCAGTTCTCACATGTTCCTCTGCCTGGAATGCCTGTCTCCTTCATTTTCTGGTGTTATAAAAGTAGTCACACTGTTTAACTTTCTTCTACTTATTCTGAAACATGTTTGAAGATTTACTTTGTACCAGGTAAACCTGAGAGTAGGATAACTAGGAAGACACAGACCCCTTAGGAGTTCACAAATTAATGGACCTAATTCAGAATTAAGTTACACAGGTTCACATTCTGGCCCAGGCATGTATTATCTGTCAAACAACACATGAAATTTTTGGTTTTTAGAATTAAAAAAAAAATCAAGCAATTCCAGAGGCTGTCATACTATGCTTTAATATTTATTTATTCACTTAAGAGAGGGAGAGAGATAGAACCTGAGCATTACTCTGGCACATGCAGTGCCAGGGATTGAACTTGGGACCTCATGTTTAAGAATTCAGTGCTTTGAATGGTGGTGTACCTGGTTAAGCATACACATTACAGTGCACAAGGACCCAAGTTCAAGCCCCTGGTCCCCACCTGTAGAGGGAAAGCTTTGCGAGTGGTAAACTTGTGTTAAGGTTTCTCTCTCTCTCTCCCTCTCTGTATTTCCCCCTTCCCTGTCGATTTCTGGCTATCTCTATCAAATAAATAAAGATAATTAAAAAAAGAAAAAAAAACTGGAAGAGGGGGAGTGAAAACAAAAGTGGTGGGTGAAAAAAGAAGCAAATAAATAAATAAGTAGCATTAAATGCTAAATTAAAAAAAAAAAAGAATTTTGTGCTTTATCCACTGCACAGCCTCCCAAGCCACCCTTCTGTGGTATTTCAAGGTCCCAGGGAAATTAGGAATAGCCTACTGAATCTCCGATTTGACTGTGATTTCAGTTCCTTTCCTGTACTGTTCTTTTCACTGTATTTGTGTATTTATTTATTAAGAAAAATTATTTGTAAGTAACACTGTATTTGTTTTCTTGCTTGTTTTTTTTTGGGGGGGAGTTGTAACATCTTAGTTTTCTGTGTTCTTTTTGGCTATCTAAACTCTATCCAAGTTGTATAAACTCATTCTTAGATATTTTTTTAAAATTTTTAAAAAAGTATTTTATTTATTCCCTTTTGTTGCCCTTGTTTTATTGTTGTAGTTATTATTGTTGTTGTTATTGATGTTGTCGTTGTTGGGTAGGACAGACAGAGAGAAATGAAGAGAGACAGGAAGACAGAGGGGGGAGAGAAAGACAGACACCTGCAGACCTGCTTCACACCACCTGTGAAGCGACTCCCCTGCAGGTGGGGAGCCGGGGGCTTGAACCCAGATCCTTACACTGGTCCTTGCTGTTTGTACCACCTGTGCTTAACCCACTGTGCTACCTCGATACTTTATTTTTATTGCTCTGTTCATTTTTATCTTGAAAAAAACAGTTAGTCTTCTAACCAATGGAACCTGGATTGGTTGTTATTTAGGCCTAATAATTTACAGTCTTATCTTAAAATTTCATAGACATTACCTTTGCCTCTCTTTTTTGTTACATCTCCTATACTTTCTCATTTTGGTGGATCTTAACCTTCTTACCTTGTAGATGGGTGGGGGATATACTGAGGCTTTGCAGGCCTGACATGTCTTTTACACTGTCCTATGTGTGATATTTTAGCATTTAGTGTTGCACCATGGAAATCTCAAGTTATCAAATACCTGATCTTTTGAGTGTAACCCACCCACTTTTTCACCTCAGAACAATGTATGATTTTTCATTTGTTAACAGTGCTTGAAATTTTTTGATACTATACCTTGGTTTGTGTTGTCAAAAAAAAAAAAGTCACAGGGACAGTGAATAGAAAAGGAGTACTTAACTGGCCTAGGAAAAACTTGTGTGTTGGGAAGCCAGTCTGACTGGCATAGGCTGTAGTGCAAGACTCAGAAAGGGAAAGGGTAGGGAGTCTGACTTAGTGCTGAATGGAATTAGGTCAGCCCAACAGTCCATAAATATTTAGAAGTTTTACAGGAAAAATCTTGTGTACTTATGAGGGAGAACAGTGCGCCATTGATGAATATACAGTAAGTAACATGATCACACAACACATGCACAGATAATGGTGGAGAAACGTCATCAGGAGAAAATTAATTTTTGGTGTAGAAATGAGTGGAGAAATAATATATATTCCACACAAAAAAATCGCTGCTAACCGTTTCTGTTCAACAAAGGATCCTTTTTAATACAGTTTACTTTGTATTGATTGTTGATTCGATCCATAATTCAAAGAATTCAGCAATAACTCAAAGAATCCAGTTATTCACAGAATGCCTTCCAGGAAGGGATTTCCACATTGTCCAAACTAAAAGCACTGGCTTAGTGTGTTTTATCTTCCTTTACCCTAGAGGCTGTTCAGTTTTTATGAGAAGGGGCACAAAATTTTGATTATTTGATTACAGTGTATATTAATAACTGTTAGGTATTTGATGTTCTTTTAATCTATAAACTCATGTGCTTGCATTATGTGGAATTTTAATTTGTCTCATCTAATGATTTTCCTCCTGCTTCTTTTGCTATTATTTGGCTGTTGGTTCTCGAGTTGGTAACTAATTTTCTTGTCTTCTCCTTTTTATTTACTTAATTTCATTTATTTGTTTATTTTTGCCACCCAGGTTACCACTGAGACTTAGTGCTTACACAGTGAATCCACTGCTCCTGGTGGCTCTCCCCCTCCCCCTTTTTCCCTTTAATTGATAGGACTGATAAAAATTGAATGGAAAGTTCTCACCCAAGTAATGAGGCCTGAGCTCTGATTCCCCAGAACTGTGCCCCACTAGGGAAAGAGAGAGGCAGGCTGGGAGTATGGATAGTCCTGTCAAACCCATGTTCCGCGGGGAAGCAATTACAGAAGCCAGACCTTCCACCTTCAGCACCCAACAGTGACCTTGGGTCCATACTCCCAGAGTGTTAAAGAATAGGAAAGCTATCAAGGGAGGGGACGGAATGCGGAGTTCTGGTGGTGGGAATTGTGTGGAGTTATACCCCTCTTATCCTATGGTTTTGTTAGTGTTTCCTTTTTATTAAAAAAAAAAAAAGTTGAATGGAGAGGAGAGAGAAAAAGAGACATTTGCAGCATTGATTCACTGTTTGTGAAGCTTGTCCCTGTTCAGGTGGGACCAGAGGCTTGAACCCAGATTCTTGTGCATGGTTATAGTGTGTTCAACTGGGTGCCCCACTGCCCAGCCCTCCCATTTGTTTGTTTGTTTGCTTTGCCTTTTTCCATTACACTCCAGCAGATTTCCTCAACTTTATATTCCAGACATCCTGTTGAATATTTTGTTTAAGAGAAGAGAGAGAGAAAGAACTCTGGTACATGTGCTGCCGAGGATTGAACTCAGGACCTCATGCTTTAGAGTCCAGTGCTTTATCCACAGTCCCACCTCCCAGACCACAACTTTTTGATATCTTAAGATTCTTTTGTTTTGTTTTTAATTTTAATGAAGTCAATTTTATCAATCTTTCCCTTCATGGATCATGTTTTTTTATGTCATTTCTAAGACTTGCTAGCCTAACTCTTGGTTTTTACATGTAAGATGAAATAGGAATCCAGATTCATTATTTTTTCATGTGAATTTCCAACTGAGCTAGCATTGCTTTATAAAAAGACTACACCCACCCAACTGCTTGTGTAACTGGATGGCTATTACTCAAAGGATATTGTGTCAAATTATAAATCAGTGAGCTGCTACCCTTATGGATAGTCTCACCAAGAAACGGAAAGAGTCAATTTAGTGATTTGGTTGATTTATGTCCTAGATCAATCTCCATATCTCCTTATGCACTGGTAGCAGTTTACTCATCAGCAAATATTTGTGGACCACATTTTGGTAACAGTGCTCTGGAACCTAGGGACTGTAATTTTTATAGTTGCATTTTATTCCATTAGTTTACAATATTATACGACTTTAGGCATATAATTTACATCTTTGTGTGTATGTATATATAATTCTCCCTCCTCCCCCATGATAATTTAGAGATCTATTTAGCAAGTATAGGATTCATGACTAATATTTGGGAAATGATGAGTAAATGTGAATATTGTCAGAATAGTATCTGATACCTTCTATGTAGTTGAAACCCACAAGGTCTCTAGATATCTTGGCTTTTGACAGAACTCCAGGACCAACCTATATCCCAAAGCAGAGCTGAGCCTCATCCATTTATGATTTTACTGCTACTGAGCTGCTTTTTCATTCAGATAAGCAGAAAGAGGCAACACAGCACCACAGCTTCCTCCAGTGCCAAACCACCTCCCATGTCCTGTTGGGGCTCAAACCTGGGCCATAGGAATGGTGAGGTGCATACCCTACCTAGTAAGCTATCTCTCTCTGGCCTCAGCTTCTCAAAGTGTTTCTTTTTAGTACTGTACTAGACTTACCATTTTAAAATAACTCCTTGAAGAGAGTTGTAAAAGGATTCTTTTTAAAAATAAAAATAGACATACATACAGAGAGAGACAGAGAGAGAGAGAGACTGACTGACTGACTACAGCTCCAAATTTTCCTTCAATGTGATGGGGTTTGGGCTCAAATCTGGATCACTCACATGGCAAAGAAGCTTACTACCCAAGTGAATCACAAAGCACACTGCAAGAAACAAACTAACTCCAGACCTGAGAACTTTTTTTCATTGCATGCTGAGTAGAGACTGAAATATAGTTGAAATGTTCTTTGGAACCATAGGATAATTTTAGAAGTTGGCAGAAGTAGTAGTGCTGAGTCATATTAGTAGAATATTTGAATTAAATTGAATACTTGAATGGAGGGTCAGTTTAGGTAAATATGGCTCTTGGGAAACTTACTGTATGTAGATGCAGGCACTGTCAGATCAGCTTCAGGAGTTTGCAGCTCTTTTGCTTGCTGTGCAGAAAAGAAGGGTGGCCTGAGCCAAATGATATGTAGGGAAGTAGACCTATTTGTATTGAATTCGAGCTGACATGCAATTGACAGGCTGCTTAGAATGCTGTTTTCTTTAACATAAGTACAAATTTTTCTAGATGTACCTAGAAGTTCAGCCCTTAATTTTCATATAATGGTCTTAAAGATTCTTACTTGGAAATAATGCTACAAGGCTTTCCAGTGCCACGAGCATCATTAGGAATCCAGGTAAACATCAGATGTGTGATATGTATAGGAGCTTAGTGGAAGTCCTTATTTTTATTTATTTTTTAAATTTTTTAAAAAAATTATTTATTTATTTTCCCTTTTTGTTGCCCTTGTTTTTTTTTTTTTTTTGTTGTTGTTGTTGTTAGAATTGTTGTCGTTGTTGCTGGATAGGACAGAGAGAAATGGAGAGAGGAGGGGAAGACAGAGAGGGGGAGAGATAGACACCTGCAGGCCTGCTTCACCGCCTGTGAAGCGACTCCTCTGCAGGGGGGGAGCTGGGGGCTTGAACTAGGATCCTTCACTGGTCCTTGTGCTTTGTGTCATGCTCTCTTAACCTGCTGCGCTACCGCCGAACTCCTGGCCTATTTTTATTATGGTGACTTTTTTCTTTCTTTCTTTCTTTTTTTTTTTTTTTTTTAGATACTTAGTGGCTTCTTCTTGTTTACAAAACCCTGTGACATACAGTAGAATTGACTGGAAAATTAGAAAACCATAAAATAGTCTGTGAGGACTTAAGCCTTCAGGGTCAAGTTCCTCCTGCTGTGTGTGCCACAAGAGAGGTTTTTCCAAGGTTCACCTGTGCCTGCTGTGGTAACCTGCACCTCCCATAACTGTCCTGGGATACTTCATGTTCTCAAATATGGTCTTTCTCTTTGTCTGCTCCAGCACATTTTCATTCAACAAGCATTTACTGAGTGTTGCTCTATGTCAAGAAACAATGGGAAGAGGCAGAGTTAAGATTTCTTTCTCTCTCTCTTCCTCCAGAAATGGGAAGGCTTATTTGGTTTTATTTTTAATTATTGTTATGGTGAATTTTTTTATTTTTTATTTTTTTTACTGGAACACTGATCAGCTCTGGCTTATGGTGGTGTTGAGATTTAACCTAGGACTTTGGTGTCTCTTTGCATAACCATTATGCTATGTTTTTTGTGTGTATATGAAAAAGGTTTTTTTTTTTTAGTACATAAGCAGTTAGATATGAAAGTTAATGTACTAATTGTAAACCATTTAACATAATAGGTATTCTGACATGATGCTGATCAATAGTCTAGTAGATATTTTCATATTTATGAAAGGGAGGTGGGGAAGGGAGGGAGAGCCAGAGCACTGATCTCTGCAGTGCCAAGGATCAAACTAGAATCTGATGTTTTAGGGTTCAATACTTTATCTACTATGCCACTTCCTTTTTATTTTTTTTTATTGCCACCAGGGTTATTGCTGGGGCTAGGTGCCAGCACTATGAATCCATTGCTTCTGGTGGCCACCCCCCCTTTTTTTTAAACCTGTTTTTTTGTTTGTTTTTTTTAATAAATATGACAGTGAGAAATTGAAAGGGGGTGGGGAGATAGAGAAGAGAAAGATAGGGATCCGGTGGTGATGCACCTGGTTGAGTACACGTTACAATGCGCAAGGACCCAGGTTTGAGCCCCCAGGTCCCACCTGCAGGGGGAAAGCTTTTCGAGTGGTGAAGCAGTGCTGCACGTGTCTCTCTGTCTATCCCTATCTCCACCTTCCCTCTTGATTTCTGACTGTCTCTATCCAATAAATAAAGATAATACATTTTTTTTAAAAAAAAAAAGAGAAAGATAGACACTTGCAGATCTGCTTCACTGTTCATGAAGTGGACCTCCTGTGGGTGGGGGACAGGAGCTCTAACCCAGGTCCTTATGTTTGGTAAGATGTGCGTTTAACTGGGTACACTACCACCCAGCTCCATACTGTGCCACTTCCCAGGCTGCTCACTCAATAATCTTACTTAACGTTAGTTAGTTAGTTAGTTAGTTAGTTAGTTAATTTTGGAGGGGCTGAGACATCACACATGTATGATTTTTACCTCGCCTAGGCCACTTTTTTCAGTAGAGAAACAAACAGAGAGAGGGAGAGACCCCACAGCATCAGAGCTTCCCCTGATGCCAGAGCATCTTCCATGTGGTATCAGGGTTTGAACCTGGGCCATGTGCATAGCAATGCTTATAACCCTAGCTTGTGAGCTATTTCGTTGGGCCTTTAATGTTCAATTTAAAATAAAGTTAAGGGGGCTGGGGAGATAGTGTAATGGTTATGCAAAAAGTCTTTCATGCCTGAGGTATAAAAACTTCGAGACTTAGTCCTCAGCACCACCATAAGCCAGAGCTGGTAAATAAATAAATAAGTAAAGAAATAAAGTAAATAAGTAAGTTTAGGACTAGGATTTAGTTCACCAGGCAGAATGTGGGATCTACCATGCATAAGGCCTTGAGATTGAGTCTCGGCATTTTATAGAAGAACCTTGGATGGCACCAGGTATGCCTCATGGGTGGCAGGATGGTGCAGGGATATCCTCTCCCCACTCCTCTCTGGAATCTAAAACCTTAGCACAGGAAGGAGCTCAGCAGTGGCACAGCACATACACAGAGGCCTGCGTTCATTCCCCAGTGCTGAATAAAAAGCAAAATTCTCAATTATGATACAAATTTTAGACCTGTCACTGCTTAAATCATATCACATTAAACTGACATGACCTGTGGTTTAACTGAACATTCTTCACACCACCCCTAGTCAAGTTTTGACTTAATCTCATCATAAATACATTTAACTCAATACTCTAAATATTAGATATAGCCCAGGGCATCAAAGCATGTTGCCCCCATCCTGCTTTTTTTTTTTTTTTTTTGACTAAGGTACTAACTGACTTCATCATATATATATATATTGTCTGTTTCTGTCCTGTAATCTGGGAATGGCCTTCTGACTGAAGTCAGGGACAGCTTGGGTATCTTCTGGCCTGATGCTGCTGAGAATTGCTACCAGTCTACTCTAAATGCAGCTCAGTTTCAATTTGTAGGAAAATCTTTCTCTTGGCCTCTTCTATATTTCATAGGCATCTAGTTGTATTTCATCAGTTATAAACAAGCGGGGCTTTACTCTAAATCTGAAATATTGCTGTATCAGTTATTAAAGCAAATGGTCTCCTTCCAAAGAGATCTTTTCTGCTTAGACATACTGTATCTCAAAACTCTCTTCAAAAAGACAAAATGAACAGAAATTTGGGCTTGAACTGATCAGCAGACATTTTGGCAAACTGTTTCTGGATGCCATCTGCAGATGCTAATTATTGAGTTTGAGTCCTCTAATAGCTCCTGACCTCCTCTAGGCTCTGCCAAATGCCGCCTCCCCCCACCCCCCATTGTAGATTCTTCATTATTTCTCTTGGGGTGAGATGAGCTCTGAGGCAACTTTGAAAGCTGATTCGCTTTCAAAAAGTTAAATGTTGAAACATTAGTTTATCATTTCTCTTTGTGAACATTTAGAAGACATCATCTCCATTTTGATTTTAAGAACCTTCTTCTTGTTGCTATGCTATCCAGACCTTAAAGATGGAAACAGGTTCTGGAAGAGCTGATGAGAAGATTGAGAAGCAGAGAGGAGGAGAGTCTCCCAAAATATGAACCCTGAAATCACTTTCAATTTTGGAGAAACCTGAACTCTGTAGAGAGGGCTTTTCTGTTTCATCATCTCCCTTGTCTGTTTTCCAAAATGATTGGTTCTAGGCCTTTGTTTTTCTCTCTCTCTCTCATTAAGCTTTTTTTTTTTTCTCATTACCTGCAGTTCAGAGATAATCCTGCTATCTTCTAAAACCAAAATAGACCTAAACTCATTCAAAATTTCATTTTCTGCAACCTTAAAACCAGTGTGTATATTCAGTCTTAGAAGACCAACACACACACATATACACACGCACACGCGCGCACTGCACACACACACTTTTTATTATTTTTTAATTTATTTATTGGATAGAGACAGCCAGAAGTTGAGAGGAAGGGGGAGATAGAGGGTGAGAAACAGAGAGACACCTGCAGCCCTCTTTCACCACTTGTGAAGCTTTCCCCCTGCAGGTGGGGACCAGGAATTGAACCAAGGTCCTTGTATACTGTAATGTGTGCACTTAACCTGGTGCTCCACTGCTCAACCCTGAAGACCGGCTTCTTTAGCAGTACTCTTCTCCTTAACTCCTTTTCCTCCAGAACTGTTCCATCAAGTATCCTTATCCTCTCCTGTATCTTAATACTTTTTCTCCTAGATCCTTGTATGCTTCCATCCTAAACCTCTCTTTCTTCTATGCTATTCCTCTTTTAAACACAGAATGTCCTGGAGGAGTAAACTGAAGTCACTTGACTGTACATGCTCGATTCTCATCTTTGAAAGTTCAATTCCATTTTGTTTCTATGAAAGTGTTCTTAAATGGGTTTCAGACGTCACATTCTACTTTTGTCTGAATTTCTAAGGCAATAACTTTTTTTTTAATATTTTGGTTTTGCTTTTTTTGTTGTTGTTGCTGGGGCTTTACCACTCTGGGCCAGTGTTTTTTAGATTGGGAGGGATGGGGAGAGGGAGAGACATCACAATACCAAAGCACCCCTCAATGCCACATGTGATATACTAGAGATTCAAACCTGGGTTGTGTGCATGGCGAAGCAGGTGCCCTCCCAGGTCAGATATATTGATGGTGGTCCTTTAATGTTTTTTTGTGTTTTTTTTTTTTTTTTGTGAGAGAAAAGGCAAGGCTCACTTGAGCACTGCTCGAGTATTTTATGAAATTCTTTTTTTCCCCTTATTTATTTATATATTTATTTATTTTAATTAAGTGTGGGGGCTCAAACACAGTGCCTCCCAAATGCAAGGTGTATATTCTGGCTGGTCTACATCACACTGGCTCCACAATAGTCATTCTTAATCCTTAACTCAATGTTTTTGAGTTTTAAGTGTGATGCTCGGTTTCATGTCTGCTTATTTGATTCTGTGAGTCTTTTTGCTTTGCTACATAGTTTCAGACTAAAAAGAGGTCATATCACTTTATTTCCGTCTCCTGTTAATGGTTCGTGATCTCTGTTTTCATGGTCCAAACTGTCAAGTTCTGTGTGGTAGGTCATATAGGACCACCTATTTTTTACCCCCTTTCTCCACACAATTAAGAAAAAAAAAGTCTCTTAACTGTTTTTTTTTTTTGGGGGGGGGCGAGTTAGTGAGAGAGAGAAGGGGGATGTAAGAGTAAGAGCAGAGCACCTCGCGCTCCGGCATATGCAGTGCCAGAGATTAAGTCTGAAGCTTCAGTCATGTAAGGTCTGTGTTCTGCCGAAAAGTCATCTCCCCAACCCTCTACACACTTTTTTTTTTTTTTTAATAACAAAGCTAAAACAGATGGTTTAAACTAGTTCATAAAAACAAAATCATGTGGTCCAGGAGGTGGTACAGTGATAAATCTTTGGACTCTCAAGCATGAAGTCCCGAGTTTGATCTCCGACAGTGCCTGTGCCAGAGTGATGTCTGGTTCTTTCTCTCCTCCTATCTTTCTCATAAATAAATAAAATGTTTTTTAAAATAATAAAAATAAAATCAGGACTGGGAAATAGCTCATCTGGTGGAGCAAATACTTTGCCTTATGTGAGGACCTGAGTTCGAACCCCCAGCACCACCTGGGCACCACAGGGTAAGCTCCATGAATAGTGGGCAGTGCTAAGGGTACTCCCTTTCTCTCCATTATACAACTTGCTTGCTAACATTTTCCTCTCCTAACTTAGTTCTTAATCACCTCTGATTTTGAACTTAGTTCTTAATGACCTCTTAATGACCTGTCTCTTAGGGTGTTAAAATAACTATTCTATGGCATGAGGCAACCTCCAGTATCTAAATGAGTTCTGGCACTTTGGAGGTGCTCAATAAATATTTGTTGAATAAATGAATTACACAAGCAGCCCTGAGCTTCCTATCAAGAGCACTTCTAGCTAGAATGCTAAAAACTTGACCTAGCTTACATCCCAGTTGGTTGGATTGAAAAGCTTAATTATGCACAAAAGACTTATGTCTGGATGCCACTGTAGTCCTTTCAGAAGTTGAAATGCAGCTATTCTTGTCATATAGTTCCTAAAGGGAAAATGTAATATGACTGGGGGGAGGGAATCTAGTTTTTAAAATTCACTGTGTTTTCACAGTCAGGAAAACCGGTTTCATCTTTCTGAATTAAAAATTCACATTTTTAAATAATTCATTCTGTCTCCTCTTCACTCTGTGGTGTTACCAGAGCTGGGAGTCTTCTGCTTCTGGCATGGAGCACTGATGTAGTGAGCAAGTAGACACCCTAAGTGCATTTGGCTGTGGAACTTCTCCAGGAGAGTGCTGTAGTTTAGTGGGGTTATAGAATTACTATTTTCTCCAGGTGAGTGCTATAGTTTAGCGGGGTTATAGAATTACTATCGCCAATCTGACTGTGAATCTGAGACTGATAGAAACCTGCTTGTGACCCCACCCCTGAGCTTTACTTCTCAGTACTGCATCTCTGTGTAGTTATATTATCCATGAAAATGAATTGACTGGCTGTTGCTATCTAATACTGATAATATGTATCTCAACTCTTCTTTACAGAGGGATCTGTCTGGGCACAAAAACATTGTGGGTTACATTGACTCAAGTATTAACAATGTGAGTAGTGGTGATGTCTGGGAAGTTCTCATTCTGATGGACTTCTGTAGAGGTGAGTATATAAATCAGACCTTTCAGCTCTCATTTCTCAAGCACTTTAATTGCCACGGCTATAGGGGTCACTTCTGTTAATATCCAGTGTATCCTAATCTATGGTGTTCTGATTTAAAAGTGTGGAAAACTGAAAGGTTAGAAGACCTAAAGCTGGCCTTTGCCTCTTGGTTGTTCATATACTGGAAAGGATCAACTGCACAAAGAATTCAGAGTTGAATAATACAAAGCTCTATTCTTGTTAGGAATATTTATTAGGAAGATGTGGTATATGTATATGAATGGGGATGTATGAGAATGAGAATAAATATGTTCTTTGTAATGCTTTAAAACAAATGTTGAAGGCACATAATAAAGACCCAACTCCAGATGGTGTAAGAAAACAATGCTGCTTCCTCCCTCCTCCCTCATATGTTCTCTTCCCCACCCACACCACCATCCTTTTGCATTATGGGACAAAAGATTCCATTTCATCTAGTGGAAATGACCCTCTGCTCCCTGCTTAGAGGGCTGTAATTCCTAGTAAGACTATATTAAGATGGTGCTGATGGTGGAGTTTACTATTAGAATTTGGAGTTTTCAGTATTTTTCCCCCTTGGGAAATCTAGACTATAGAATAAATTCAGAGTTGACTGCATTTCATACAGTCACTGTTTAGAAATGTAATTTTTCAAAAAAAAAAAAAGGAAGAAAGAAAGAAATCTGATTTTCTTGGCCTAAGCAGCTGCCATTTGCAAGCTTGAGCCATTACCTCCCTTTGTTGTGCTGTGTCCCATTTTGTAGTTAGCGTTAGTTCCCTTTATATTTTCCTTGCTTTTAAAGATACTGTCCATAAATTACATAAATTGCTAATCCCCAGAATATGGTGTTAAGCAATAATTTCTGCCACAACTATAATAATAACTATTAGCCTGATTTTCTAAAATCTGCTACCAAATCTCAACTTAGCAGTTTATTTCCTCCTGCACCTTCCTTTTCAAACAGTAAAATGCTTAGGGAAAAGACAATAAAAGTACCCCAGGAACTGGCTAATTTTGTGAGGTCCTAATCCTTTGGCCCTGGAGACTAAGTATAGCATTTCTGTGGACTAGACAATAAGTAGTGGAGCCTAAGGGACCGAGCTGTCCCCAAAATGCCCACTTTAAAGCTGTCCTTACTCCTGGGGTCCTTTGTGCAATCTGAGCCTTATTAAATGATGAGGCAAATTGAACCGATCACTTTGTTTCATACACAAGACGCAGTGTAACCAGGCAACTGTAGCAGGACTATAATGTCCAGTCTACGACTAATCTTGAAGACATAATGAGGGCAGCTTGCATCTGGGGTGCTTTATAAAGAAGCTACTTTTGATGTATTAAAAGAGACACTGAACTGTAAGAAAATATAGCTCCGCATGGGAGTCAAGACTCCTGGGTTTTAGTCCTGGACGGGTCAGCAATTAGCTTTGGTTATCTTAGTCTAGCTTGCTCCTCTTGAACAGCCATTCATTTTTGGGTCAGTGATGAGTCTGAATATTTATTACCTCTTTTGTTCTGTACCTCTCTTAGGAGGCCAGGTGGTCAACCTAATGAACCAGCGCCTCCAAACAGGTTTTACAGAAAATGAAGTGCTCCAGATCTTTTGTGACACCTGTGAAGCTGTAGCCCGCCTCCATCAGTGCAAAACTCCTATTATCCACCGTGACCTTAAGGTAACACAACACGTTACTTCAGTAGTGTGTTCTTAACAGAATTTCTGTTATCCTCTCTGACCAGAAGGTAATTGGCCACACTATTTCAATAGTGTGTTCTTACAGTACTTGTTTCCTATCTACCTCCAAGTATGGGGTATGGAACAAATTTCAAACATGACTCCAGAATCTTAAGTTTGCATTTTGTTTGGGGAGAGAAAATAACAAAGTATGTGGAGAGAAATAGCAAGATAGTGCAGGTATTGGTTTTACTACTTTAGTAGACTTTTAAAAATTCTCTATGATCATTGAATGCGTGAAATATGTTGTTTTTTATTTTTTCAAATATATAATATTTACTTTTTTCGAGGTCCTGAAAAGTGATATGCTAATTTTAAAAGTCTATAAGTAGTGATACTTGATCTTTAAAGTTTGTTTAATATTTTCAAATACCACTAATTGATAATTTTAAATTGTCATACTAATTATCATCCCATGCACCAAACTTTTCATATTGTAGACAGGTGATAATACTTGTTGAATGATATTGGCACCCAGTTAGGATTTGCTAGTATTTATGGAACACTTACTCTGTCCGGGAACTGTACTAGACACTACATATTCTCTCTCTTTGGAAAGAGAAGTTCTTTGCATTTTATTTAGGCAGAGAGGTTAAGTGTCTTATTTATAGTCATATAACTAGGAAAGAGCAGAAATGGCATTCAGCTCTTCTTATTTTAAAATTTATCATTTTCCTATACCTGTGTTTCAGGAAAAAATGCTTCATGGCTAGTAACTTTGTTAGCATCCATCACCATTCTTGTTAAATGCTCGCAGCTGGGTTTTTACACTGACTCAGGCTAAAATTTTGTTGGTGGTGTTTGGGAGACCTAGAAATTCCTATTGTAAGTGGTACTCCAGATGACTTTTTTTTTATTGTCACCGCGGTTATCACTGGGGCTTGGTGCCTGCATTGACAAATCTCCCACACCTAGCAGCCATTTTTCCTTCTCCTTTTTTATTAGACAGAACAGAGAGTAATTAAGTAAGTAGAGAGGGGAAAAGACAGAGAGACACCTACAAACCTGCTTCACTGCTTGTGAAACTTCCTCCTTGCTGGTGGGGAGGTGGGGGCTAGAACCCCAGTCCTTGAAAATAGTAATGTGTGCACTCAACCAGCTGTGCCACGACCTGGCCCTGCCTTTGGTATTCTGAAAATCACAGCAGAGTACTTGGATTTCAGCTTATTTGTTTAGCCTCCCTCCCTTCATTTTATTCCATAGGGCAGAGAGAAATTGAGAGGGAGAGAGAGACACCTGTAGCCCTTATTTCACTGCTTGTGAAGCATCCCCACTGCAGGTGGGTTCTTGCGCGTAGAGAACTATGCGCACCTAACCAGGTGTGCCAAAAAAAAAAAAGATCTAGTTGATCTAGTTCACATACCTTAAAGTTTTACCATTTTGAAGTGTATAACTCAATAACTTGTATTTATGTGTCTAAATAGCCATTCCTGCTAGTTCCAAAAGACGTCATCGTCCTCCAAAGCACCTGGTACCCATTGAACATCCACCTCACATTCACCCCCTCATCTCTTCCCTTATTGACCACTTTTAGCTTCTGTTAATACAAGTGGGCTTATATAGTGTATGAGCTCTTAGATTTCACTTCTTCTACTTTGCATGTCTTCAGAGTTCATCTATATTGTGGCCTATTATCAACTGCTTTGTACCTTGTTTGTGGCTGAATGCTTCTCAGCTGTATATACTACATTTTGTTAATTCCACCAGTTGGTGGACATTTGGGTTGACTATTATAATAATATTATATATATAATATTGGCTATTATAATAAAGCTATTTTACTAGTTTTTAAGGCAACATATATTCTCAGCTCTTTTTGTCACATATTTAGGGGTAGAATTAGAATGGCTGGGTGATATGGTAACTGTGTTTAAG
Source organism: Erinaceus europaeus (assembly GCF_950295315.1). NCBI lineage: Eukaryota > Metazoa > Chordata > Mammalia > Eulipotyphla > Erinaceidae > Erinaceus > Erinaceus europaeus. Next base: position 46,982,463 of record NC_080164.1, read on the forward strand.
TTTTTGAGTACTTACCAAACTATCTTCCAAAGCAGTCACACTATTCTACAACCCAGAAGCAATGTGGTGGTTCCAGTTTCTTTTTTTTTTTAATTTGGGTTTTTTTTTTAATTTCTTTATTGGGGGATTAATGTTTTACATTCAACAGGAAATATAATAATTTGTACATGCATAACATTTCCCAGATTTCCATATTACAATACAACCCCTGCTAGGTCCTCTTTTTGGACCTGTACTCCCCCTGCCCCCCAGAGTCTTTTACTTTGGTGCAATATGCCAACTCCAGTTCAGGTTCTACTTGTGTTTTCTCTTCTGATCTTGTTTTTCAACTTCTGCCTGAGAGTGAGATCATCCCATATTCATCCTTCTGTTTCTGACTTATTTCACTTAACATGATTTCTTCAAGCTCCATCCAAGATGGGCTGAAAATGGTGAAATCACCATTTTTCATAGTTAAATAGTATTCCATTGTGTATATATACCACAACTTGCTCAGCCACTCATCTGTTGTTGATCACCTGGAAGCCTGCCCAGTAAGAATTTTTTAAATTATCTTTATTTATTTATTGGCTAGAGACAGCCAGAAATCAAGAGAGGGGTTTGATAGAGAAAGAGAGACACCTGCTGCTCTGCTTCACCACTCGCAAAGCTTTCCCCATGCAGGTAGGGACAGGGGGGGTCGAACCTGGGTCCTTGTGCGTTGTAACATGTGCGCTTAACCAGGTGCACCACCACCTGTCCCCAATTATCCAGTTTCTTCTTATCCTTTCTAGTACTTCTGATTGTCCCCTTTGTTTTTAGCCATCCTGGTGAGTTGTGGCATGATACTTACATACTAGTGTTCCTGTACTAAGGCAGTGAGCTTACAGAAAGATAGGTGGGGCCAGGTGATGGTGCACCTGGTTAAGCACACACATTACAGCACATGAGGACCCAGGTTTAAGCCCCTGGTCCCCACCTTCATGGGGAAAGCTTCACAAGAGATGAAGCAGGACTACAGGTGTCTCTCTGTATCTTTCCCACACCCCACCCCTTTCAATTTCTCTGTCTCTATCCAATAATAAACAAATAAAAGATAGGTACAGAATCTAGGAAGCCTTACATAGCCACAACTAGTCCTTTTTCTGAGTATGAAAAGTAAGTATTATATATCATAAGCCTAGGTAGTACAAATACCTAACTCTGTGGGGAATGTACAAAAATAACATGGCTCTTAGGAGCCAGGTAGTAGTATACCTGGTTAAGTGCAAATATTACCATGCATAACTACCTAGGTTCAAGTCCCTAGTTCCCACCTGCCAGGTGGAAAGCTTCATGAGTGGTGAAGGAGTGCTGCAGGTGTCTCTCTGTCTTTCTGTCTCTCTCTCTCTCTCCTTTTCTTTCTTTTTTCTTTTTTTATCTCCTTTTCTGTCTTCCCCTCTCAATTTCTCTCTATTCTATCAAATAAAGTTGTTTTTTTTAAAAAAAAAAAAAAAAAGATAGCATGGTTCTTATCCTCAAACTGTCTGAAGTACTGGTGAGGTGAAATGATGGAAGTATATGAGTATATAAACATATTAAAGTATTAAGTATATAAAACATGATAACTTAAAATAGAATAGGTGAAATACAGAACTTTATAGAACAGTGATGGATAGGGAAAAAATTAAGTATTGCAGTATATGGTCAGATAGTGGGATCAGATCAGTGGTGGTTGGAATCTTTTGTTTAAAAAAAAAGGATTTCATAGGTCTGGTGGAATTTGGGGTAGGGCTCTGGGGATCTACGGGACACTTCCCTCAGAGAACAGAGCCTGGGAGTTGTCTGCAGAAAGTCATCTGAAGATGTAGAGATAGGTCTGAGATGACTGAGTCCAGGCCACAGCTCTAAGTATGTATTGACACTTTATTCCTACTTGCCTTTAACAGTGAGTGAAATTATCAACCCCATTAACATACATTTCTCTTATTTATTCCTTAAAGTGAGAGAGAGAGAGAGAGAGAGAGAGAGAGAGAGAGAGACCACACATCACTCTGGTATAGGCTTTGCTGAGAATCAAACTCAGAACCTCATGCATACAAATCTAGTGCTCTAACCCACTGTAAAACCTCTCTGACCACTATTTCTGAATAGATAGTAATATCAGTGTTTCAGCACCTGGCCTGTCTCTTCTACTCACTACAGCCTGTGTGAAGAAGCTTGTGAGAGGCCGTGAAATAAGGGAGAAGGATGAAAGGGCAGTCTAGCAGTGGCCTGTAAGTGTGAGTGCTGCCTCTGAGGCCTAGAATACATGGGCCTCTGTGACCCATTCCCCCTTCATGCCAGATGGAGCTTGATTGCATATTAGAATTCTAACTTTAGTACTCATGGTACAGTTTATACTAATGGAATTGCAAGGGCTGCGAGAGTTAAACTCTGGAAATGTCCTCCACATTGTCAACTGCAGAGGACTCTCTTGAGTCCCTGTATTCATTCTCCAAGTGCCTTTTCCTCTTTTGTAAATGTCTCTCCCTCAAGCTCCATGACAGTGCTTTCTTCCTGTCTTTTCCTCAGGCTCCTTGGCCACTTAGCCTCTGAGCCACAGTTTCCTCATCTGTGAAGTGAAGACAGGAGCACCAGCTTTGATAGAGTCATGTTAGGCTAAATGAGAGTGTATATGTCAGTCCCCAGGAAACTTTCTGGCAAAGTCTTAGGAAAGCACAGAGGTGAGCAAATGAAGGAGGCAAAGGAAGCTCTTGAGTGTACTTTTAGAAAGTGCTCTTGTCATGTTCTTAAAGAAAATCTTCCTATAAAAAAAATCTGTTGTTGCACTACATGCAGCCTAAGTGATGATTATTTCATACCCATAAGTAGTGCCTGTCCACTTTACTTAAACCCAACATGCAGGGGCTAGGTGGTGGTGGTGCACCTAATTAAGAACACATATCACCACGTGCAAGGATCCGGGTTCAAGCCCCTGCTCCCCACCTGCAGGGAGAATGCTTCATGAGCTGTAAAGGAGGTCTGCAGGTGTCTGTCTTTCTTTCTCCCTCTCCATCTCCCTGTCCCTCTCAATTTCTCTCTGTCCTATCAAAGAGAAATAGCTGCTGGGAGCAGTGGGTTCATAGTGCAGGCACTAAGCCCGAGTGATAACCTTGGCAGGCAGGAAAAAGCATCCCAACATGCTAATGCCCTGTGATTTTCATGTTGCTGCTTTGTGATGGTGGTTAAGTATTGCTCAGAGGTAGCAACCTAAGATACGCAGCCCTGTGTCTAGTATGGGGACAAGGCTTAGAGTGTGTTAGCCGAGAGCACTGGCAGCAGGAGCCTCAGACTCTCCCTTCACTGTGCTGAACTGACTGTGGGATGTTTCCACACAGGATCATGGTTCAAACTGGAATCAGAGGGTGAGACTGCAGCACAAAAAAAGGGGCTAAGGGCTGGGCAGTGGTGCATCTGGTTAAGTGCACACATCACCATGTGCAAGGACCCAGGTTTGAACCTCTTTCCCACCTACAGGGGAGATGCTTTACAAGCAGTGAAGCAGGTCTGCAGGTATCTTTTTTTTTTTAATTTTTATTTATAAAAAGGAAACACTGACAAAATCCATGGGATAAGATTGGTACAACTCCACACAATTCCCACCACTAGAACTCCCTGTCCCATCCCCTCCCCTGATAGTTTTCCTATTCTTTATCCCTCTGGGGAGTATGGAGCAAGGGACATTATGGGGTGCAGAAGGTGGAAGGTCTGCCTTCTATAATTGCTTCCCCACTGAACATGCATTGACGGGTCGATCCATTACTCCCAGCCTGTCTCTCCCTTTCCCTACTGGGGCAGGGTTCTAGGGAAGCAGAGCTCGAGGACACATTGGTGGGGTTGTCTGTCCGGTTGGCATCATGGTAGCATCTGGAATCTAGTGGCTGAAAAGAGAGTTAACATATAAAGCCAAACAACTAATTGTTGACTTGTCATGAACTTAAAGGCTAGAATATTGCAGATGAAGATTTTGGGGTCTCCATTTTGTAGATAGTTCATAAGCCTATTTTAGTTATATTCCAAAGGGCTCATGACTATACTTTTTTTCTTTTCCTGAGCCTGACATCTGATATGCAGGTGGATCCAGTTTATTGTCTGAGGGAGATGATGTAATGGCTGGAAAAAGGACCAGAAAGCTAGACCAGGGAAGAGAGTACCTCCCAAATATGGGAAAGGTGTATAACTACTGTTGACTTTAAACCCCATTGATTTGATCTGATGTGGGGCCCATGTGTTCACAGGTATCCATAAATTAGGGCAAAATATATACCTGAAAGCAAAAGTACACAATAGTATTGAGTGAGTCAGTATATACAGCAAACAAGTAGAAAGACTTAAAAAGACACTATAAAGTTCCTAATGAAATAGTGTCTACTCAGACTTAGATACACTTCTCACCTACTTCCTATTACACTTCCCTCACTCACTCCAAAGCTAACCTTATCAAAGCAAGGACTACAAAAGCTGAATAAGAGGGCAAGAGACTGGCAGACTGTAATGATGACTCTTCAGTCACTATCAGGCCACTCCATCAGCTGGGGCCCTAGTTGGGGAGTCCCAAGATTTCCGAACACATGATGGGCCTAGACCTTGAATAAATCCCTCTCTCCATTGTTACTGGTCATCTCTATCAGGAACAACACAATAGACCCCTTTGTGGGCCCTCATAGGACCTTGCCCTCAACATGGATCAACAATAGTAGAGAATGTTCTGTCCTCCAAAGGGAGGCTGGACAACATACTCTGTGTTCCACCTGAGGAAGATGGGTGCTGAAATTGGGGCAGCTTGGAACATTCCTACTTATGACCACAGAATGTGAGCTCATATCTACAGGGATGCAGAGGTCACATAGGCTCCTTAGCTGAATATGGTGTGCAGGTATCTATCTTTTTTCTCTCCCTATATTCCCCTCCCCTTTCAATTTCTCTCTGTCCTTTTAAATTAAATAGAAAGGAAAAAAAGTGGAGGGATGGCTGCTGGGAGTAGTATATTCATAGTGCTGGCATTGAACCTCAGTGATGACCCTGGTGGCAATTAGAAAGGGGTAGGGGGGAGAGGCTGCCCAGCTAGCCTCAGCCTTACACCATTGCTCCTTCTGGTGTCCCTGAGGGATAGTTGAGTCTGGGAGTACAGGATTGTGCTCTAGGGCTGTTTCCCTCCTCATCTAAGACTATCAGGCATGCTGCTGGTTTGTCTACTGGTTTTTTTCTGGTTTGTTTGTTTCTTCCAAGAAACTTTCCCTAGTTCTACTTTGGAAATAAGGAACAGAAGTAGGAGTCTATGGGATGAAGCAGAAGTCATGACTGGTAAAGAGGAGTCCTTCTTGACTTACTGACTCTTGTTTATTTTGGTTGAAACATTCCCAGGCTCCCCAAATCTTGCACTCTCTGCCATCCATGTGCTTTCATTTCCACATTAGATTTTGTCGATTTTTACTAATACTGTGTATGGGAGCATTCACATTTGCCTGTTGTGCCACTAACTTCCTGACATCTGAGTGGAAAGTCCTAGCATGCCTCCTGTTTTTCCTGGCTCTCTCATTACCTCACATCCCCCTCTGTCATTGTTAGAACCGAACACTGCAATCCTAGAAGTGGGCAAAGTCAGGAAACTCTTTATTCTCTGACTGGCCGGAGAAAGTACTGGTTGCTCCGCTGAGCAGGATTCCCATCTGGTGCGGAGACAGCATATGAATAAATGTCAGTGGGACATGGGAAAGAGCACACAGGCCAAGCCAGATGTGCTCCCTGTCGCTTCTTTAGTCATTGGCCCAAGTGTGTGTGTGTGTGTGTGTGTGTGTGTTCACATGCAGAACTGATAAAAGTTCCTTCATGCCCTGTTCACCATGTGTGTGTTTTTTCTTTCAGATGACATACTCTGGAAGTGGGCCTATCCTTAAGCAGCTTATGTTCTAAAAATAACCATGACAGAAGCACTGTTCTATATTGAAGGCCTCTCCTCAAATACATTATTTTAACTTTCCTCCCATTTTTGACTTTCAGCTGGCTGAGGAAAGATAGTGATCACAGGGTCATAAACCTGGGAAAGTCATCTAATCTAGCTGTCTCTTTTACCAGTGAGGAAACTGCCCAAAGTGGCTGACATCTTCACAGCTACTTCAGTGATGAAACCAGAACACAGGTTGAGGTGTTTTACTCCCATCTTGGTTTTTGTTGATTGGCTTGGTTTTGTGGTTTGCCCAAGCACTTAAAGGGGTAGAAAGTTTTATTAGCAAGCACATTCAAGTAGAAAAAGTCACGAATGTCTCCCTTTTTTGTCACAAAAGCTATTTTGATTTCCATGTAGTAAGATGAAGCTTCTTTCCCCATTTTTGGAAACATGGGTTTGAACCACTTTCATTCACCCAATCCTCCAAAATATTCCACTGGTGGTAGTTGATTCTGTGACTGAACTGTCTGAATGCCCTATCTGTTTGGGATAGTGTCAACATGAAGAGATCAGTAGGAAATGCCTTTCCAAATCTTCTAGCTAAAGCTCTGAGCAGAGTTTGGTATTTTAATTGCCTGCCTAAGCTGATAGAGCTCCTTCTACTCATATTATTTCATTTTGGTGTGTCTCTCTTTGTTCCACTTGGGATGATCTGGTGAAATACTTGGAGGAGAGTGTTCTTACTGTACACATTAATGGGATTTCCAGAAATTAAAAAAATATTTCTATGTGACTGCAAATTAGTTTCACCTTTATTACTAAATGTCTTGAAATGGGTGGATGGCATTGTTTTTCAGGTTGAAAATATCCTTCTACATGACCGAGGCCACTATGTCCTATGTGACTTTGGAAGCGCCACCAACAAATTCCAGAATCCTCAAAGTGAAGGTGTCAATGCAGTAGAAGATGAGATTAAGAAGTAAGCTTTTCCGCCTTCCTTGGACTTTTGTCTGTCATCAGAAAGCAACTCCACTTTCATTTTATAGATAAGAAGACCAGATTTGGGAGACTTTTGTGCTTGTCAGTTGTCCCTCTCTCAGAGGATCTAGTTGGTACCAGTAGTAGTAGGGCAGTTTGTTTTTAGGTAGAGGATGAGGAGGAGGGTTCACAATTATTTTTTTTTTTTTTGGTTCACAATTATTGATCAACAAAGTAAAATGAAAAATTCTTATAGCACTGTATCAGTGGCCTTATGGTCATTATACATAGAAACATTTATTTATATCACAAAATCCTTAAGAAGCTGGGTGGTGCATACACTATAGAAGTACTGTGACATTTCTAAGTGAGATCACAACAGTCATGACATTATTAGTCGGTTGGATGTGCTTTTTACTCAAATCTTAATTGCTGTGTATCCCTTTCTACTCATAAGAACCTCACCTGCATTCTAGTGGGATCAGTGGTGAGTAGGACCATTAAAATCTCTACAGATATTGAATCACTGACTTTCATGAGGAAAAGTTCTAGGTTTATCACTCCAGTAATTTTTCTCCTTACTGTCCGGAGTGTTGACTTTTACACAGACAACAGTATTTACTATTACTAACAATAAATCACAAGCTAAAGAACTGGCAGATAGCTCACCTGGCAAGACACTTACCTTAACATATGAATAGCACTATGGGAATAGCACAATAGCACTATGGGAAGTACCAAAGACAGTGGAGCTACATTGTAATATCCCTTCCCCTACCCATTCTCTTCATATCTATCTGGAGGAAAAGGAATTATTTGTACTGTCTTAATATTCTTTTATTATTATTATTTATTTATTATTGGATAGAGATAGGGAGAAAAATGAGAAGGGAGGGGGAGATAGAGAGGGAAAGAGAGAGACATCTGCAGCCCTACTTTACCACTCATGAAGTGCTCACCCTTCAGGTGGGGACCAGGGACTTGAACCCAGATACTTGCAGACTGTAATGTGTGCACTTAACCAGGTGTGCCACCACCTGGCACTCTTGATATTCTTATATCTTGATACTCTTTCTCCTCCTCCCCTCACCGCAGGTCACCAAACTCAGGGCAAATGCACTTGTGTTCCACATCCTGATGGATAGTTAAACCACAGTTACCTCCAAGTTCTAGAGACTTAATACAGCATACAACATGGTAACCCCAAGATATGCTTATAGGACTGACAAGATAGGTCACCTGAATAATGTTCCTGCTTTATGCATGACCAAAGTTCAAGCCCCAACTCTACCATACTATAGGAAGCTTCAGTGCTGTGTCTTTCTTTTCCTCTAAAAAAAAAAAGTACCTATAATTTTTTTTGGAACCAGAGTTGAAAAGAAAACTCTTATTTCAGCCCTATTCTGACATCCATGATCCTTTCTACTCTCTATCCTAGCCAGGGCCCCACTCTCTATGTTTTAAGGAATGTCCATGTCACTGTTACACACCACTCAAGCCACACAGAAATGGACTACTAGTGCCAGGTGGTGGTGCCCCTGGCTGAGTACACGTCGCAATTCGCAAGGACCCAGGTTCAAACCCCCAATCTCCACTTGCAGGGGAAAGGCTTTGCAAGTGGTGAAGCAGTGCTGCAGGTGTCTCTCTGTCTTTTTCCCTTCTCTACCACCCATTTCCCTCTCGATTTCTGCCTGTCTCTATCCAATCAATAAAGATAATCAAAAATTAAAAAAAAAAAAGAAATGGACTACTATTGAAAATAACAAATCAACAGACTACAGTCTCAGAGAACACAGATCTACAAAAGTTCTTACCATTTACTGCATAAGAACAATTGTTTGTTTTTAGTGCCTTTAGTGCTAGGATTCTAGCACGTCCCTGGGTGCTGGAGGTCATAGGTATCTGAAGGGCAGCTTTCATTTCACCTGTACTAATAGTACTTAGACTTTTCACAGATTGCTCCCAGGCTACTAGTTGCTATTAATTCTTTCTTTTAAGCATTTCTGCTGTCCCTGGCTTTTAGTGATGCTATTGATATACATTTTAACCAAAAAAATGAATCTCTTGATTGTAGATATACAACGCTGTCCTATCGAGCACCAGAAATGGTCAACCTGTACAGTGGCAAAATCATCACTACGAAGGCAGACATTTGGGTAGGTGTCAACTAACCTGTCCACATCTCAGCTATTAGCAGTCTCAACTGTAAGCTCCCAGGTTTAATCTAGACAGTGCTAGCACAAGTGGCCACTGTACCATGTCCTTGTCTTCTTACCCCTCAGAGTTATTCTTAACTTGAAATAACTAACCACTGCTTGAAGCATGTCAGAGAAAATTACTTTAGAGCTCTGTGGTAATTTTTCACATGACCTGCCTATTTTGATCAGATGATTTTCACATATATGTTACTAGATCTTATGGGCTAAGCAGCTGAAATACTCGTTCTTTATTGGAGCACAATTTGGTAATGATGTTAGCAAAAATGTAACTCAGGTTCTAAATTTAGGTTTCTAGTAGACTAGTAGCAAATGTATTTTACTATCTGCTAGTAAATGTGAATGACACTAGTTTTCCTCAGTTAGAGCAAATAAACCACAAATAGAAATCTACTTTTTTTCCTTTTTAGGCTCTTGGATGTTTGCTGTATAAATTATGCTACTTCACGTTGCCATTTGGGGAGAGTCAAGTGGCAATTTGTGATGGAAGTTTTACAATTCCCGATAACTCTCGATATTCCCAAGATATGCACTGCCTCATTAGTAAGTATTTCAATTTTCTGGCTTTATGTATTTTTTTATTTTTAATTTCTAGCTATATACTGAAGGATAAAGGGACTAGAACATAATAGTAATGGAACGGGTTTGAAAATAAAGAAATTAGTTGATAAAGGTTGACTGCTCAAAGATAATATAACAGTGTCTCGTTAGAGTGATGGGTGTTTTTGGTCAAAATCTAAACTCTGTTTCCCACCTGACCCAGCTACCCAAGCAAAAATCCTAACAGTGCTTTGAGCAGTATGGTGCTGCTCTGTTCTTTTGTAGTCTTTCTGAAAGCTCTGGTACCAAAGGAGTCCAGCTGACTCATATCAAATGATAAGAAATTCATCCTTACAAAGCTGGAAGCAACTCAAATTAAAATGATTGCAGTGCGTTGGTTAGAATGAATACATAATTAAGACTGTATAACTCTCTGGAAGTAGGTTTTTCCTCTCATTTGGGTTAATCACTGGATTTTTATGGCAAGCATTTAAACTCAGTGCTTTGTTTTAAATGTTTTAGAGATTCTTTTGTATCTTCACAGCAAGCATATGTACTAATGCTCATTAACCAGATGGTAGAATAAGTCATCTTTGCACAAACATGTATACTAAATGCTAAAGAAATAGTGATCTTCATCATTTTTTTCATTACTGGCACCTAGATTTTAACCATTATGGATTATAAATCCTGAGAAACCTAGGTTGGGTTTTGGGTAGAGAACACTGAAGAAAATAGACGCATTGGAAACAAGGCATTGGCCTACCAGTAGAGCACACACACTTCACTGTGCAGTGACCCAGGTTCAAGTTCCTGGCCTCCACCTTCAGGGGAGAAAAGCTTCATGAGAGGCAGTGTTGTGTGTATCTCTGTCTCTTTCCCCCCCATCTCCTCCTTCCCTCTCAACTTTTCTGTCTCTATTAAAAAAAAAAAAAAAAAGGCCACTAGGATTGGTGGACTCATAGTGTAGGTACTGAGCCCCAGTGATAACCCTAGTGACAAAAAAAGCAAAACAAAACATAAAAAGAGCATCTGATAGTTTGTTACAGGGCTACTTGTACTTAATTTAATTCTTAAAATCTTTCTAAAAGGGAGTTGGGTGGTAGTGCAGCGGGTTAAGCACATGTGGCGCAAAGCGCAAGGACCAGCATAAGGATCCCAGCTCCCCACCTGCAGGGGAGTTGCTTTATAAGCGGTCAAACAGTTCTGCAGGTGTCTGTCTTTCTCTCTCCCTCTCTGTCTTCCCCTCCTCTCTCCATTTCTCTGTCCTATCCAACAACGGCAACACTAATAACAATAATATCTGCAATAATAAAACAAGGGCAACAAAAAGGAATAAATAAATAAATAAATATTTTTATAAAATCTTTCCTAGAAGTATAATTATCTCTTATATCCCTCAAGAGATAATTGCATAACTTTCCCAAGTCATCATAGTTGTAGCTTTTAACTCATTCTATTGGGCCAGTTTTATCAATTTGCCTCATGTGTTTATTAATAAAAGGAGGTGAAGGGCTAGAGACAAAGCTCAGCTTGTTAAAACAGAAAACTTGCATAACTGAGGCCCCCAAAGCTGCAGGTTCTATTCCTGGCACAACAGTATATCAGAACTGAATAGTTCTCTGATTTTCTTCTCCTTCCTTCCCCACCTCCTTCCCTACATTCCTTCTCACTCTCTTTCATAATAAATATATGTCTTTAATATTTCTTTTTAAAAAAAAGAAGAAAAGGTAGAGGTAAAACATTATATCTGCTCTATATCTAGAATTTCAGCTGTGTTAATGAAACTAGATGGAAATAAGATAAAATTTATGCTACAATGACAGGGTTTTTGGTACTAATTTATTTTCCTTTTAATATTTGTGCATCAAATTCATATTATGAAAAACAATTATTTGTGTTTGTAACATTGACATCTTTCTCAAAATCTGCTGGTCTATTTCAGTTTGTAAATTATTTGAAACCCCACTGTCACCCTCAAAAATCTACGAAATTTGTTGTTATTGTTCTTACTATCCTTTATACTCCCAGTACAAAGTTCCCCTCATTTTGGTTTGTATTAGTAGTGTCACCATTCAGGCCCAGGATGTGCAAGGTCCTGGGTCCAAAGCCAGATGGTAAGAAGCTAAGAAGTCTACTTTGGGTATGTTCCTAGGGGCCCTTGACTTTAGTAAATTTTGCTTGAGCTTGGTAGGTAACATGGAGGTGATCTAAAAAATTGTCTGGGAAGATAGTGTCAGAGTTGAGACTAGAACTAGAAAGGTGGATTTAGGGTAGAAAGTAGCTCCCAAATTTGAAGAAAACATATAAATACAATTAACTCTTCGTCTTTTTAAAATTTTATTTATTAATGAGAGTAGGTGGAGAGAGAAAGAACCAGACATTATTCTGGTACATATGCTGCTAGAGACTGAACTCAGGACTTCATGCTTGAGAGTTCAGTGCTTTATCTACTGTGCCATCTCCCAGACCACAGTACAAGTAACTCTTTATTTACCACATCAGTCTGACCCAGGGTCCATGTATATGCATATTTAGCACAGGAGCCTGTATAACCTCTGTGTCTCTGTCAGTCTGAGCTCACAGTCCATGGTCACAGCTGGGGACATTCTAGGCTTCACTCATTTTAGAACCAGTCTTCCTTGAGTGACAGAGCAGGATGACCCCCAGCCTCCCTCCTACTTTCTTCTACCATTGCTGCTTTATAATGAGGGTAAGGTGCTGGAGAGGTCCACAAAAGGGCTTCTGATACCTGATGGAAGTGACCAGTGACGGTGGAGAGAGGGGTCTATTAGAGGTCTAGGCTCATCATAACTATGGGGTATCTTAGGATTCACTGACTAGAGCCCTAGGTGGTGGGGTGCAGGCCATGAAATTTAAGGTATACTTTAGATCTGGCTAGTACAAGAGGAGTCCGTCATTTTCTAAGTAGCATTAATTCTTTCTTTGGAAATTCTCTTCTTCCCCCCCCCCCAAAGATTTGTTTGTTTTGGATTGAGATAGTGAAGTTGTGAGGGGATGGGGTAATAGAAGGGAAGAGCGAAAGAGATATCTGCAGCACTGCTCCACCACTTGAGAAGCTTTCCCCCTGCAGGTGGGATCTGGGGCCTTGAACCCAAGCACATGGTAACATGTGCACTCAATCTGTGCACTATCACCCAGCCCCTTGTTATTGTTACGTTCTATTTTCATTGTTGTCACCAAGTTAGATACAAACTATATATATATATATATATATATATATATATATATATGTATATGTATATTCTTTATTGCATAGAGACAGCTAGAAATTGAGAGGAAGGAAAAGACAGAGATACCTGCAGCTCTGCTTCATCTCTCACAAAGCTTTCTCCCTGGAGGTAGGGGCGATGGGCTTGCACCTGGGATCTTGCACACTAGGTTTTTTTTTCTTTTATTGTTGTTGTAGTTATTGTTGTTACTAATGTCGTTGTTGGACTTTTAATGTGAGCGCTTAACCAGGTGCGCTACTACCTGGCCTCTGGCTTATACTTTTCCTGGTTGATTAGCCACCAGCTTTTCTCCTCTCCCTTCAGTCTTTCCAACACCACCTTACCATATGATTAATCTTATAAAATGCCACCTATCTTGTCCATGTTTAGTAAACCTCATAGCCGTATGTACAGTAAGCTGCAAATTCTTAGCATAGCATTTAAGATTGTTCATAATCTGATTCCATCCACCCATGCACTCTTTGTTTTTCTCATTCTCTGACACGGAAACTTTTGTCCTGTCCTAATGCCTCCTCTGTTACTTTGCAGTAGGCCAATCACTTGCCTCCCTCTGGGTCCAGCTTTGCTCAGACTGTTCTGTCACCTGCAGTGTTTTTGTTTCTGTGTTTTTGTCTGTGTTTTCCACTGACCAAATTATTTCCTGACTTCATCAACTACCTCAAATTCTGCCTTTTCATAAGGTTTCAAGTTCTACAGACTTTTGTGAATTTAATGATTAGACCATTTGTTTGATCCCTTAAGCAATAAATATTATTGTTTGCGTGTATTATGTATATGAGTGTGCTTATGTATCTTTTCAAAGTTTTTGTCCTGTTCCCCCCACCCACTCCCCGAGGCTTTTTCTAAGTTCAGCAAGGACAAAAACTTAAAGAATGTAGAAACAAAAAATGATCTATAGGTCATGGTAAAAATAAAGATGCACTTGATGCTTTTTCCCAAAAAAAAATAGTTTTACTAACAAAAGAATATTAAGTACATTTATGAAGGTTGAGACTTAATTATAGTTATCAAGAATGATTATTTTGCTGAGCAAGGTCATCTGAACTAGGGAAGTTAGATCATGTGACTTCCTAAGTACCAGAATATGAAGGTGATAACTTTTATATGGAGAACTGAGTTCTTGTTTTGAAAGGCACAGAATGTGAATGTCAAGTATCTATGTTACGTTTCAAAACCTTTAATTTTTGTGAATGTTGAACATTTTAGGGAACTTGAAGCTTCTCTTCCTGAGATAGGAGGAAAGAGACTAATTGTACTGTCAAGCTTTTATGGGATGTATTTTTATGGAAGTTGAAAATTTGTTCATAGATAAATTATTCTTTCTAGTTAATGCACTAAGAGATAGGATGTTGTTTGTCTTAGGATACATGTTGGAGCCAGACCCTGACAAAAGGCCAGATATTTACCAGGTCTCCTACTTCTCATTTAAACTGCTTAAGAAAGAATGCCCAATTCCAAATGTACAGGTATGTAAAAGGTGCTTTTACAGGTAGGTAAATAGAAAACTGTCACATAGAATTTCTGATGGTGTTAGCCAGCTGTTTATATGAGCATAGTTGTTCCCTTTACCTAGAAGTGGACACTCTAGTAAAGCTTATTATTAGTTAACTACTACAAAGAGAATCTCGTTTTCCCACAGAATCAAACTGTAAGATAGGCAATAGTGGTGAAAAATAAATATTCCCGGAGATGAACTGAACCCTTTGGTTGAAGACTGACAAAGATTATTGTACTGTGAACAACACAGTGCCTCTTGTGTTTACCTACATGTTTCCTTAATGCAGGACCCTGGGCTTGCCCTCATGCCTAGCACACCCTCCTTGTCTCTTTCTTCCTTCATTGGAGCCAGAGCTTTCTTGATTAAGCTTCTGCTGCTGACCTCCTATTAGTCACATACTCATCCTCCAGCTTCCTCACACACATTTAGGTCATAGGAATGTTTCTGCATGTAGTAATCCTAAAGTATGCACACACACTTTTCAGGATGTAATACTTGGCAAACATCCTTTTAACCACCTTTACATGTTTTTCATGCCATAGTATATGCCAGTTTTCTTGAATATCTTACTAATAGATGCCATATGAAATTTTTATACTAGTTTCTCTAATCACTGTTTCGTTTTGAGGGTGCTAGTAAATAACACCCATCTTTTACTACCATGTTTGGAATCAGATGGATGCTCAAAATATTGGCTTTGTTACTAATAAAGCCAAGAGACTGCCATGGTCAGCTTCCTTTCTATTAGTCCCTCTTTACTGAGCAATTGAACACCTTCTTTCTGAGAGTCAGGTTCTTGCCGAAAGGAAGCAGGGCAAAGGATAACCAGACAAGCTCACTACTTTTCTCCCAGTCTTACTAGACAAATAAGTTGTCCTTCTCCATTAGGAAAAGAATGTTTAGATGGTGTAAGAGCAGCTAGGAGAAAAAAATAGCAGGAATTTTCCTTACCTGGAAGCGTGTAAAAAATGGAGGTTAAGTTCCTTCTTAGAATCCAGTTTTATTACTGGCATTCCGTTTGTCAAGTGCCCCAGGTTAAAGAGAGCCATCTCTACGGCAATCTATGTGACTGTGTTTTCGTTTGCTGTCCCACTCTCGTCTTTCTAAGTAAAGTAATGTAAAATGGAATTGAAGCATTCAGATTGGTAACTAGTTTATAAAAGGAAGCTTTCCAAGTCTCGGGTCATTTGATTCTCACTCATGGTGTTAGTAAGCAGCTATCTTACAGTTAGGGACAGCCAGTAGTTCCTCGAAAGGCATCAGATTAGTGCCTCTTGTTAGATGGATGGTGCAGAGTGGTGCCTCACAACTGGAGAGAAGTGCTGGTTCAGCAGCCAAACACATCTGACTGTGGTTTTCTCCCAGTGTTCTAACTAGATGCCTGAAAACACATGGGTTTGGCACCCTAGTTAGTTCTGACTTAACCTAAGATCTAGGTGAGAGCTAAGTAACATTTTAGGGGGAGGGGGTAGGCAGTGGTGCACACATCCCCATGCACAAGGACCCAGGTTGAGGAGCTGGGTTACAGCCCTGGATCCCTACCCGAAGGGGGGATGTCTCATGAGTAAGGAAGCAAGTTTCTTTGTGTGTGTGTCTCCCCCTCCCTCTCTTTCTCTCCTCCTCTCTCAGACTCTCTCTTCCTCCCTACTGCCTCCTTCCCTTTCCCTCCCTCACCCTCTGCTCTCAATTTCTCTCTGTTCTATCAAATAAAAATAGAAAAAAAAAAAAAAAAAAAGGAAACTAGGAGCAGTGCATTCATAGTGCCAGCACCAAGCCCCAGAGATAACTCTAGTGGCATTTAAAAAAAAAAATTGGGAGTTGGGCGGTAGTGCAGCAGGTTAAGCGCACATAGCGCAAAGTGCAAGGACCAAGTAAGGAGGATCCCGGTTCGAGACCCCGGCTCCCCACCTGTAGGGGGGTCCCTTCACAGGCGGTGAAGCAGGTCTGCAGGTGTCTATCTTTCTCTCCCCCTCTCTGTCTTCCCCTCCTCTCTCCGTTTCTCTCTGTCCTATCCAGCGACAACATCAATAATAACAACAATGACTACAACACTAAAACAACAAGGGCAACAAAGGGGAATAAATAAATTTTTTAAAAATTTAGATTACAGGCATCTTTTTCTCACCTTCTTCATATCATTTCCCTAGTATAGTGCACTGTAGGAGGAGAACAGTGCTAATATGAAGCCCCACTGGTCTTACCATGGGTCAGAAGATTGGGTAACATGCAGGCATGCACGCTATCAGGCCTTCTCTCAGGTATTTTTTTTTTCCCCCTCTAGGGTTATTGCTGGGGCTCAGTGCCTGCACCATGAATCCACCGCTCCTGGAAGCCATTTTTCCCCCTTTTGTTGCCCTTGTTGTTGTAGCCTTGTTGTGGTTATTATTGTTGTTGTTGATGTCATTCGTTGTTGGATAGAACAAAGAGAAATGGAGAGAGGAGGGGAAGACAGAGAGGGAGAAAGAAATATAGATACCTGCAGACCTGCTTCACTGCCTGTGAAGCGACTCCCCTGCAGGTGGGGAGCCGGGGGCTCGAACCGGGATCCTTACGCTGGTCCTTGCGCTTTGCGCCACAGGCGCTTAACCCAGTGTGCTATACCGCCCGACCCCCCTCTCAGGTACTTTGTATCCTTGAATGGGGCTGAATCCATTTAAATGTGCTTTTGTAACTTCCCTTTCCTCAGAAACTGCTCTAGTGGACTCCTGTATGAATTTCTATCAGTCTATTCATGCTGATTAGTTTTTAACAAGCCTGTGATTTTTTTTTAATTTACTTTTCTTATTTTCATTCAATTCCATAGAATTCTCCTATTCCTGCAACACTTCCTGAACCAGTGAAAGCTAGTGAGGCAGCTGCAAAAAAGACCCAGCCAAAGGCCAGGTAAGAAATGCCGTAGGGAACATGTGTCCTGCTCTTGTTGCTACAGTTTCAGGGGAGGGGCCTTATGCTCTGGATTCTTCAAGAGCCATAGCTAGAGGCTGCACAGAAAAAGGAAAGCAAGCTCTTTCTCTCTCTCCCCTAGGCAGAAACTGTTCTTGGGGAGTGTAAAAAAGAATAGAATGAAATATAGTGGCCTCCATTTGAAAGAGAATCGAGAACTCCACAGCTATTCCCTTTGCTTGGGAGTAGACATTCAGAGACAAGGCAGTGACACACTTTTAAGTATTGCTAGTGTAAGAGTGTCTTAAACATATGGCTTGACTTCAGTTTAGCTCTGTTCATCTCCCTTTCCTTCTTCCTATGGCTCCAGCTGTAATAGGAAAGGAATGTCAGAGCACAGAGCCCATCATCAACAAAAGCTCTTCTGGGGGTGCCTTAAGAGAGAGCTCACTAAATAAAGCACATACTTACCCTGTGGACATCTCTGGTACTGAGAAGTCTCTTCCTCTCTTTTTATCTCTACTTGTTAATGAGAAAGCAGCCCAGCACAGTGAAGTCTTACTTTTGCATGAACTATCCATATCTGTAGGGGAAAGAGACCATTTGGGGGTGGTATATCTTAAAGAACCGTGCTCTGTATAACCTAACATTTTTCAATATGTAAATGCTAACAACAGATACAAGAAACTTGGGTTTTAGAGACCCAGGAAATAGCCCACCTGGTAGAGCATACACTTTATCATGCATGGGGACCTTTTTGAGTCTCTGACTACCAAATGGAAGTACAGTATAAAGGAGAAGCTTCATGAACAGTGGAGCAATATTGGGACTCTCTCTTTTTCTCCCTCACTATCTTTCACCCTGTACCTGGGGGGTGGGGGGGGGGAGCCTGCTGGATGCAGTGGAATTGCACAGGCTGAAAAACGCCCCCAGCAGTGCCCTAGTGACAGAGAAGGAAAAGGAGAATAAAAGGGAAGGGGAGAAGGAGGGATAGAAGGGGAAAAAGAGGAGAAGAAAAGGAGAAGCAGCAAGTAGAATTTTATTTGAGGAAATGCCCCTATGTGGAAAAGTAAGAAGGTGGCCCAAGGGAGATTGGGAGAACCATTAGAACTTGAGATATATCTGACTCAAAAAGAGGAAGGGGAGTGTTGGATGGAGTGACCTAGAAACTGCTTCACAACTTAAGGAAGCTTCACTAAAAGTACCCAGGAGTTCACGGGCCAAAGCCAGCTACTGGAAGAACCCCTGCCTCCTATGAACAAGCGTCCCTTAATGTCCCCATGGCTGGGATATTAAAATTGGTAGAAGCTTATGGAAAGTATGGCCTCAGGGCAAATTAACAGTGAATTTCAGAAACATACTTGGGGCACCTGGTGTTTTACATCCATTGTAGTTGAAGGTCTGTAGTTCCTGTAGTTGTAGTCATCCTCAAAGCTCTCATATCTTCCAAAAGGTAAATTCTGAGGAGATATTTATACACTCTTTTTCTGCAGTCCTCTCATAGCAGGAAGATACTAGCAGCCTACTACATCAGCATAGTAACCTAGATTGAAATACATCAATCTTAATAATATAAAAGTAAAATGTCGGGAAGTCAGGCGGTAGCGCAGCGGGTTAAGCACACATGGCGCGAAGCACAAGGACCGGTGTAAGGATCACGGTTTGAGCCCCTCGATTCCCACCTGCAGGGGAGTCGCTTCAGGTAGTGAAGCAGGTCTGTGGGTGTCTAACTTTCTCTCCCCCTCTCTGTCTTCCCCTCCTCTCTCCATTTCTCTCTGTCCTATCCACCAACGACGACATCAACAACAACTACAGCAACAATAAAAAGGAAACAAGGGTAACAAGAGGGAAAATAAATAAATAAAAGTTTTAAAAAGTCTTTTAAAAAAAGTAAAATGTCTTCTATATTAAGAGAAATTCTTAAGTATTTATAGAATGCCTTTTAACAGACATTAATAAACTAAATCCATGTTATCTCTTCAGTTTATGATTTCTTGCTTGCATTTGCCATGTTCATCTCTGGAAACTACTTTGAGTACTGAGCTTAGTTTTGAGCATTTATTGCCATCTTGTGTTAGGCCCACACATGGTATATGCAGAAATTAAGCAAAAATTCCTTTTCCCACTTCCACAAAGCACACAGTATATAAAAATTTAAACAATCACTAACATTTGAGTAATGCTTTTGTGTTATATGGAGTAAATAATACCTAAGACAAATGCACCAGTGAATGTGAAATTTGCTTTATAAACTATGAAGTGTCCTGCCTATTAGTTTATATGGACCTCAGTGATAGTGTGAGACCATGCCACAACCTCATAACCAATATATTTGGGTCTGAGTAGTCTTCTCTACAATTTACAATGATTTCATTAGCATTATCATGAATATTCCTTGGCCCTAGGAGGTTTTCTCTTAACACTATTTTAAATTAACACTATTTTCTTAACACTATTTTCTCTTAAGTTTTTCTCTTAACACTATTTTACATTTTTTAACTTAATTTTAATTTTTTATTAGTGATTTAATAATGATTGACAAGATTGTGGTCTAAGAGGGGTACATTCGGGGGCTGGGCAGTAGCATAGCAGGTTAAGCATACATGGCACGAAGTGCAAGGACCGCTCAAGGATCCCAGTTCGAGCGCCCTGGCTCCCCACCTGCAGGAGGGTCACTTCACAGGCAGTGAAGCAGGTCTTCAGGTATCTCTCTTTCTTTCCCCCTCTCTGTCTTCCCCTCCTTTCTCGGTTTCTCTCCGTCCTATCCAACAACAACGACAACAATAATAGTAACAATGATTAAACAAATCATAGTAACAATGATAAACAACAAGGGCAACAAACCAGGAGCAGTGGATTTGTAGGGCAGGCACCGAGCCCCAGAGATAACCCTGGAGGCAAAAAAAAAAAACAGGGGTACAGTCCCATACAGTTCCCACCACCAGAGTTCCACATCCCCTCCTCTCCAGTTGAAAGTTTCCCTGTTCTTTACCCCTCTGGGAATATGGACCAAAGATCTTTATGGGGTACAGAAGATGGAAGGTCTGGCTTCTGTAATTGCTTCTCTGTTAGACGTGGCCAGTGACAGGTCTATCCATACCCCCAGCCTTCTTCTATCTTTCCCTAGTGGGGCAGTGCTCTGGAGAGGTGGGATTCCAGCACACATTGGTGAGGTCATCTACCCATGGAAGTTAGGTTGGTGTCATGGAAGCATTTGCAACTTGGTGGCTGAAAAGCATTAAGATATAAAGCAGAACAGTTTGTTTAATAATCAGTGACCTACAGATAAAAGTATAGCAGATGAGCTTTGGGGCTTTCATATTGGAAAGGAGCTAGGAAGTCTATTTTAGATATACTCCAGGGGGCCCATGACTTTACTGATTTTTGACTGAGCCTAACAGCTACCATGCAGGTGGGCTAAAAGTATTGTATGGGGAAATGGTGTCAGAGTTGAGGATAGGACTAGAAAGCTGAATAAGGGCAGAGAGAGGGGAAAAAAACGGGGGGAGGGCATAGAGAAGCTCCCAAATATGGGGAAAATATATAAATATCGTTAACTGTAAATCCCATCAATCTGATCTCGGTCCCATATCTATTCATATTTAGCACTGGAGTCTGCGTAACCTCTGCATCCCTGTCAGCCTGAGCTCGAATTCCATGGTCATAGCTAGGAACATTCTAGGCTGCACTCATTTCAGGACTAAATCTTCCTTGAGTGGCAGAGTATGTTGACCTAGCCCACCTTCAAAGTGTGGGGTAATTTCTACCACTATTATTCTACATTGAGGGCAGAGTCCTGTAGGGGCCCACAAGGTTTATGATGTTGTTCCTGATAGAGATGACCAGTGATGGTAGAGAGAGGTTATCTGTTAGAGGTCTAGGCCCATCCTACACCAATGGAAATCCAAGATTCACTGACTAAGTCCCTGGCTGATGGGGTAGCCTGGTAGTGACCAAAAGGGCCATCATTAAAGTATGCAGGTCTCTTGTGCTTATCCAGCTTTTGTGGTCCTTACTTTATGTGGCAGGACTAGACTTAGGGTGACTGAGGCAAGTGAAATAGAGAGTAGGTGAGGAGAGTTAGTTTTTTTTTTTTTTTTTTTTTTTAAATTTAAGAAAGTGTTGTTTTCGCCAGGCTGGCTTCACGGGCGGGTAACAGACGACCCGGGACTCATGGCTGGGTTGTACGCAGTATCTCTTTATTCATGGAGGACGCAGCGCAGTCTATACCAAGCTAAGCTAAAACTAAAAACTACAATCTTGTCCTTATAAATATACTAGCCCAGTAGGGTGGGAACGGGATGCAACGCAGAGAGGGTGGAGAGAAAAGTGACTGGTGAAAATCAGGGTATGACAAGGAGAGGGGGCGGAGCAGGCAAGAATTCTATCACTGAACCACCAATGCCCTGGAGGGAGGGTGGTGCTTGTTAACAGCGGTTATGTAAATAGAATGAAGTGGTTATGTAAATAGAATAGTGTTAAGCAGGGGGGATTTAAACCAAATGAAACTGAAGGGGGTTTTAAAAGCATACCAACAAGAAAGGATTAATTAACAAAACCATAGGGTAGGAGGGGTACAACTCCACACAATTCCCACCACCCAATCTCCACATCCCACCCCCTCCCCCCGATAGCTTTCCCATTCTCCATCCCTCTGGGAGCATGGACCCAGGGTCATTATGGGTGGCAGAAGGTAGAAGGTCTGGCCTCTGTAACTGTTTCTCTGCTTTACATGGGCGCCGACTGGTCGGTCCACACTCCCAGTCTGCCTCTCTCTTTCCCTAGTAGGGTGTGTCTCTGGGGAAGCTGAGCTCCAGGACACATTGGTGGGGTCTTCAATCCGGGGAAGCCTGGCTAGCATCCTGATGGCATCTGGAACCTGGTGATTGAAAAGAGAATTAACATAGAAAGCCAAACAAATTGTTGAGCAATCATGGACCCAAAGCTTGGAATAGTGGAGAGGAAGTGTTAGGGAGGTACTCACTGCAAACTCTAGTGTACTTCTGCTTTCAGGTATATATTTTGCAGTAGTTTATGGATACGTGTGAACATAAGCTCTCTCTCACAGAAACTGGTGTATATCTAGGTTTTGGGACTTTGTTAGAAAGTGAACCACCTGAGATGAAATTAGAGTGTACTGTAAAAGGAAAGGTCTCACCCGAGTAATGAAGCTGAAGGGTTGTCATTCCACACATGAAGTCTCTGGACACAGTCTGAGGTGAAGCATGTTGAGGTGGCAATCGTTGGGTTGGTTAGGTTGTGGTCGGTGGATGCAATATTATTTGATATGGATTGGGAGAGGCATACGGGAAAGGAATGCAAGGCTGGTTCAACATCTGTAAGTCAATCAATGTCATTCACCACATCAATAAAAGCAAAGCCAAAAACCACATGATTATCTCAATAGATGCAGAGAAAGTCTTTGACAAAATCCAACACCCATTCATGCTCAAAACTCTACAAAAAATGGGAATAGATGAGAAATTCCTCAAGATAGTGGAGTCTGTATATAGCAAACCTACAGCCAACATCATACTCAAACGGACAGAAGCTGAAAGCATTCCCCTTCAGATCGGGGACTAGACAGGACTGTCCACTGTCACCGTTACTCTTCAACATAGTATTGGAAGTTCTTGCCATAGCAATCATGCAAGACAAAGAAATCAAAGTAATACAGATTGGAAGGGAAGAAGTCAAGCTCTCACTATTTGCAGATGATATGATAGTATACATAGAAAAACCTAAAGAATCCAGCAGAAAATTACTGGAAGTTATTAGGCAATATAGCAAGGTATCAGGCTACAAAATCCGTGTACAAAAATCAGTGGCATTTCTTTATGCAAACACTAAATATGAAGGAGAGTTAGTTTTTAATTTTTATTTTATTTTATTTTTGCCACCAGGATTACTGTTGGTGCTCAGGGCCAGCCTTATGAATCCACTGCTCCTAGCAAACATTTTTCATTCTTCTTTTTATCTTATCTGATAGTACAGAGAGAAATTGAGAGGAGAGGGGAGAATAGAGAGGGAGAAAGAAAGAAAGATAAACACCTGCAGACCTGCTTCACCACTTGTGATGTTTATCCAGTGTAGGTGGGGAGAGGGAGCTTAATCCCAGGTCCTTGCACATGGTAGCGTGTCTGCTCAACCAAGTGTGCCACTGCCTGGCCCCCCTCTTAACACTTCTTTAAAACTATCACTGTTGAGTGAGATCTTTTTTAAATGTATTATTTATTTTATTTATTAGATAGAGATAGGGAGAAATAGAGATGGGATAGAGGTGGGAGGGGAAACAGAGAGATACCTGCAGCCCTACTCCACCACTTGTGAAACCTCCTTCTGCAGGTGGGGACCAGGGGCTGAGCCTGGGTTTGAGCACTGTAATGTGTGTGCTTAACCAGGTGCACCACTGCCTGGCCCCGTGAGATCTTCCATATACCAGATAGCTTACTAAGCATTTTATATAAACTACTTTTCCCATTAAAAAAAGATAATGAGGCTACTATTATTCTTATTTATGGATGAAGGAATGGAAATGCAGAATTTTAAGTAACTTGTCCAAGGTACTTTATATACGTGATTAGTAAAAGAACTCGGAATTAAAAAGAAAAAAAAATTTTACAAGAGAGAGAGAGAGAGAGTGTGTGTGTGTGTGTGTTACAGAGACAGAGAAATTAGGAGGGGAGGGGAGGGAGAGAGACACATGCAGCGCTGCTTTACCACTTGTAAAACTTCCCCCCTTGCAGGTGGGGAGCAGGCACTTGAGCCCAGGTCCTTGTGTGTTGTAATATGTGTGTTCAACCAGGTGTGCCACCACGTGGTTCCAAGAACCCAGAATTTTACTGTGCACTTTTTGTCATCTCTGTATATTAAATAATGTGTCCAACATCACACAAATTAAGTAGCTGAGAGCCCAGCCTCCTGACTTCAAGGTCTGTATTTTCTTACTGCATATTGGGCCCCATACAAATGGACATTTTAAATGCTCTGCAGTTTACAAGATGGCTTTATAGCCAATGCTGCATTTGCCATGTACATCTACCTAATGATGTAGGTGTTATTTTCTACATTTTACACACGAGGGACTCAGAGGTCGAGTTGTATATCTGTTGTTACATAGTTATTTACTGGGGAGCTTGAATTCAAATGGTTTTCTCTGACTATAAATCCTCTTATTAGTACAGTATTTCTGTCCTCAGAAGACCAATATGGAAGGTCTTGGCACTTAGTTTTTTACAGAATTCTGTTCATGGCCCTTGCTTTTGATTTTATCTTTCTTACATTTTTCTCTTCATTTTCAACACCTGTCCTATTTTTCTTCTTATTTCCTTCCCCCTGATACAGCCTGGCCAAAAGTGATAACTTTTGTCAGTTCTCCACCCAGAAAATGAGCACCTTTCTCAGGATGTCAGTGAAAAGTCTTAGGACCCATCATGGACATACTTTGGAGGCATGTCATAGAGAAGGACATGAAATCACCTTTTTGCTTCCTGTTTTACTTTCTTTTTTTTTTTTTTTTTTAATATTTATTTATTCCCTTTTGTTGCCCTTGTTCTTTTATTGTTGTAGGTATTGATGTCGTTGTTGGATAGGACAGAGAGAAGTGGAGAGAGGAAGGGAAGACAGAGAAGGGGAGAGAAAGATAGACACCTGCAGACCTCCTTCACCGCAGGTGGGGAGCCAGGGGCTCAAACCGGGATCCTTATGTCTGTCCTTGTGCTTTGCGCCACCTACGCTTATTCCACTGTGCTACTACCCGACTCCCCCTGTTTTACTTTCATGGAGTCTGTAGTAGATATATTTTGGAAATTATTTATTTTTACCTGAACCTCAATTATACTCCCTAGAGTGTTTTTAAAGAATAAACCTATGAGTTCTGTTAGTAGTCAGCTGCCTAAGCTGCTCTAAGTGAATGAAGATACCACCTGAGCTTTAGTACCGTCACGAGGAGCACGCAAACCATCCAGTAATACTTCCCATGTGTATTCAGATTAGATTTATCTTTGAATGTTGGTAAATTAAAATGGACATTGAGTTATTAAAACATCTAATATTTTCTCTCAAGTGACAAAGGCTGAAGGTTAATTAATTCAGGGTTGGCGTGGAATTACTGCTCCACAAAGCCTTGCAGCATTCAGGTTTCTTCACGTTTACCATCTAGCACCCCTGTAGAGTCCCTGCTCCAAGTAGCAGGATGAAGGTGTAGCTGGAGAACAAGATGTAGAGAGTATGTGCTAATCATTTCTTAAGGTTGTTAAGAACTGTCACGTGACAACCTGCTTACTCCATGTGTAAGGCGAGAATGTAGACACATAGCTACACCTGACTGCAAGAGAGACTAGGCACTTTGCTAAATTGAGTTTACTCATTTATTTACTTTTTATCAGAAACCATTTGAATAGCAACTTTTAAAATTTAATTATAATCAACAAGTTCATTGGATAAGAGGGGTACAGTTCCATACAGTTCCCACCACCAGAGTTCCGCACCCCACCCCCCCCTCCACTGGAAGTTTCCCTATTCTTTTTTTTTTTTTAAGATTTTATTTATTTATTAATGAGAAAGATAGGAGAGAGAGAAAGAGCCAGACATCACTCTGGTACATGTGCTGCTGGGGATCAAACTCTGGACCTCATGCTTGAGAGTCCAGTCCTTTATCCACTGTGCCACCTCCCAGGCCACGGAAGTTCCCCTATTTTTTATCCCTCTGGGAGTATGGACCCAGGATCATTATGGGATGCAGAAGGTAAAAGGTCTTGTTTCTGTAATTGCTTCTCTGCTGGACATGGGTGTTGACAAGCCGATCCATACCCCTAGCCTGTTTCTGTCCTTCCCTACTGGGGTAGGGTTCTGGAGAGGCTAGGTGCCAGAATGCATTGGTGGGGTCATCTGCCCAGGGAATTCACATTGGCTTCATGGTAGCATCTGGAACTTAGTGGCTGAAAAACATTAATATATAAAGCAGGACAAATTGTTTAATAATTGGTAACCTAAAGATAAGAATAAAGCAGATGAGATTGGGGTCTCCGTTTTGGAAAAAGCTAGGAAGTCTACTCTAGGCATACTCCAAGGTAACTTCTAACCAACTTTGAATTCCCTCTACATCTGAAAAATGCCTGCTTCAACCCCCTCTTTGCATCATCACACAGAGTGTATTCTGGGAAATCCTAGGAGATATTAGATTAAAAGGGTCCTAAAAATCATTGTATACTTGAAAAATACTGTGTTCTGTATAGCGCTTTTTTTTAACGTACTCCATGCACATTCACACTTCAGAAGTTCTGCTGCTATAAAGAAATCTCAGTATATTTTATCATTCTGTTTAAACTTATTTGTGCATGAAACCAATAGTCATGACATCTATGTTAAGTTATTGAATGCCTTTTAGGAAATATCAAGTGAAATCAGGGAAGTTTAGATTTAGTATGGAGGAGAAAGCTTACCTATTGTGTTCTCTGTCTGTCTTGTCCCCATTTTCCCATACTTTATCATAAACCTTGTTCTTGGGGGTCAGGTGGTAGCGCAGCGGGTTAAATGCACATGGCACGAAGCGCAAGGACTGGTATAAGGATCCCAGTTCGAGCCCCTGGCTCCCCACCTGCAGGGGAGTCGCTTCACAGGCGGTGAAGCAGGTCTGCAGGTGTCTATCTTTCTCTCCCCCTCTCTGTCTTCCCCTCCTGTCTCCATTTCTCTCTGTCCTATCTAACAACAACAACATCAATAACAACAACAATAATTGCAACAACAATAAAAAATAAGGGCAACAAAAAGGAAAATAAATAAATATTAAAAATTTTTTTTAAAACTTGTTCTTTTCCTTTTCTAGATTGACAGATCCCATTCCCACCACAGAGACTTCAATTGCACCTCGTCAGAGGCCCAAGGCTGGGCAGACTCAAGCAAACCCAGGAATCCTTCCCATCCAACCAGCCCTGACACCTCGAAAGAGGGCCACTGTTCAGGCCCCACCTCAGGTTGCAGGTCAGTATACCTCTTTGTTATCTGGACAGGAGAGAAGTCCTAGACAGCTTGGTTTTGCTTTAAGATAGGGAGGGAGAGAGAAAGAAAGAAGCAGACATTACTCTAACAACATGTGCTGCTAGGGAGAGAACTTGGGTCATGCTTGAGAGTCCAGTGCTTTATTCACTGTGCCACCTCCTGGGCCCTGGTTTTGCTTTAAGAATGTACTCCGGAGACACATAAAACATGATGGTTTTTAGGAGTCGGGCCGTAGTGCAGTGGGTTAAGTGCACGGGCGCAAAGCACAAGAACTGGCATAAGAATCCTGGTTCGAGCGCCTGTCTCCCCACCTGCAAAGAAGTCGCTTCGCAAGTGGTGAGGCAGGTCTGCAGGTGCCTCTCTTTCTCTCTCCCTCTCTGTCTTCCCCTCCTCTCTCCATTTCTCTCTGTCCTATCAAAAAAAAAAAAAAAAAAACATCAACAACAATAACAACTACAACAATAAAACAAGAGCAACAAAAGGAAATAAGTAAATTTTTTTAAACTAAAAAAAACAACATGATGGTTTTCCCTGACATGTAGGTGAACTGCCCCTGAAATTATGTGTCAAGTGACTGGCAAAAGGAGAGGCCCCCACACTGAGTTCTGTGGGGGCTCCTCAAGGTCACTGATACCTGTTCTTTTCTTTTGTTGACACTGTTTTTGCATTTAAGACATACTTACTATCTTTGCATTTAAGAAGGCAGCTCTCATTGATTTGAAGGAGGGATTGATCTTATATTTGTCTTATCAATAGAATATCTGTCACTACCCTGTTTCTTAATATTTTGTTTCGAATGAATCAGCGGTTTAGTTTCATAGAAAGTGTTGATTAAAATTATCAAATAATTAAGCTATCACATACCACCCTAGAAGCTGCTTGGTGACCAACTATTTAACAGCCAGATATTCAGACTGGTATTATATCTGACCTACATAAAAAATTATCAAAGGATGGGAGTGGGCAATAGCACAGTAGATTAGCCCACATGGCGCAAAGCGCAAGGACCAGCCTAAGGATCCCGGTTCCAAGCCCCCTGCTCCTCACCAGTGGGGGGTGGGGAGGGCCGGGGGTTGCTTCATAAGCAGTGAAGGTATCTATCTTTCTCTCCCCCCTCCTCTGACTTCCCCTCCTCTCTTGGTTTCTCTCTGTCCTATATAACAACAACAACAAGGGCAAAAAAGAAAAATGGGGAAAATGGCTCCAGAAGCAGTGGAGTTATAATGTAGGCACAGAGCCCCTGTGATAACCCTGGAGGCAAAAAATTATCAAAGGGGGCCAGGTGTTGGCACACCTGGTTCAGCGCACATGTAACAGTGCTCAAGGACCCATGTTCAAGCACCGCCTATAGGGGGGAAGCTTCACAAGTGGTAAAGCAGGGCTGCATGTGTCTCTCTGTCTGTCCTCCTCTCTGTCTTCCCCCTTTCCTCTTGATTTCTGGCTCTCTATCCAATAAATAAAGATTAAATAAACAAATACATAATAAAACTAAAAAAAGAAAAATTATCAAAGTGCTTTTTCCCTACAATTTGCCAACAGGTGCAGATTATTTTTACATCAAAGACCAATCTAATATTCAGGGTGCTGATTCAAGTGGGTACTAAGGGTGTTGGCTAACGAAGTAACCTTAGAATGGTGAATAGGGAAAGACTTTCACAGGAGGCACCATTAAATTTTGCTTTTGAACCTTTTTTGAAAAATATGAAGTACATAGGTTAGAAAGAAGGGAAGGGCCTTTCAGATTCAAACGCCGCAAAGGACTTGTGAATCTCGGAATTCTGTGTCTGTTTATCACCCCCCTTTGTATTGATTTAGCCAAAAGGAAAGCTGGGTTTTATCTGGAAGAGTTTTAACTCATTACTTGGGACTTATTCTCATTGTAGGATCCAGCAATCAGCCTGGGCTTTTAGCCAGTGTCCCTCAAACTAAAACCCAGCCTCCACCCAGCCAACCTCAACCCAAGCAGCCACAGGCTCCCGCAGCCCCACAGCAGACGCCTTCCACGCCGGCTCAGGGTTTGCCCACTCAGGCCCAGGCCACACCCCAGCACCAGCAGCAACTTTTCCTCAAGCAGCAGCAGCAGCAACAGCAGCCACAGCAGCAGCCACAGCAGCAGCAGCAACCACCGGCACCCCAGCAGCCAGTGGGCACATTTTACCAGCAGCAGCCACAGCAGGCGCAGGCGCAGCAGGTAAGACAGAGTCTAGCCCTTCTATAATTGCTTCTCCACTAGACATGGGCATTGACAGGTCGATCTAGACCCCCAGCCTAAGAAACTAATTTTTAAAGGTTCTTTTTTTTCCCTCGCACTATACAACTCTTTTATCATACAACAAAATATTAATTTATCAAATATCTTGTAGCATCTGTCTCTTACTTTATTTGTTTATTTACTCATTTGCTTATTTATTTATTTTGCCATCTGGGTTATCACTTGGACTCTATGCTCCCTGTGGACATTTTCCCCCCTTTCCTCTAGACTGAGGATGAGAGACAAGAGAGAAACAAAAGCTAAAAAGAAATGCTGAAGTGTCTCTCGATTGCTTGGCAAGCTCCCCCTGCAGACACTCCCTGTACATGTTGACCCAGGGCTTAAACCTAGGTCCTGGGGCCAGGCGGTGGCGTACCTGGTTAAGCACACACACTACAGTGCGCAAGGACCCGGGTTCAAGTCCCTGGTCCCCACCTGCAAGGGGAAAGCTTCACAAGTGGTGAAGCAGGGCTGCAGGTGTCTCTCTGTCTCTCTCCATCTCTATCTTCCCTTCCCCTCAATTTCTCTCTGTCTCTATCCAATAATAAATAAATAAAGTTTTTTTAAAAGAATTAAAAAATATTTTTTAAAAAATCACTTCTTTAAAAACAAAACAAAAAACCCCTAGGTCCTTGTTGTTTTCGCCGGGATGGCTTCACGGGTGGGTAACAGACGACGGGACTCATGGTTGAGCTGTATGCCGTATCTCTTTATTCATGCAGGACACAGCACAATCTAAGCCGAGCTAAGCTAAGCTAAACTAAACTAAAACGAACAATGTTGTCTTTATATATACTTCCCAAGTAGGGCATGAACAGGATGTGACATAGAGAGGGTGGAGAGAAAAGTGACTGGTGAAAATCAGAGTGTGACAAGGAGAGGGGGCAGAGCAAAAACATATCATGAACCAGTGGGGATTGAACCAATGCCCTGGAGGGAGGGTGGTGCTTGTTAACAGCGGTTATGTAAATAGAATGAAGTGGTTATGTAAATAGAATAGTGTTAAGCAGGGGGGATTTAACCAAATGAAACAGAAGAGGTTTTTAAAAGCATACCAACAGGTCCTCGTGCATGGTAACAGGTGTGTTCTGCTGAGCCACCTGCCAACCCCTGACTCTTCCTGACGTCTCATAATTTAGGTGGATTGGTTTAAATCAGGATCCAAACAAGGTGCACATGTTGTACTGATGTTTATTTGTATTCTATCTTTTTTCTTTTCATAGTCTTTTTTTCACCTTACTTTCCTATTGTGAACTTATTCATTTTATAGAGATTGTTGTATTACTTCTGCGGTACTTCTTCCTCTTTATTCCTAAATAGCCTAGTCCCCAGTGCAGGAGGCAACATAATGCAGTAGATGAAGCCTGACATTGTACTGTGCTAATGTGCTTATTGTTTTTTTATTTTTATTAGTGATTTAATATTGATTTACAAAATTATGAGATTACTGGAGTATGATTCCGAACCATTCCCGCCATCCGAGTTCTGTGTCCCCATTCCCTCCATTAGAAACTGCAGTAGTTCTCTCATGGCTGCTTGATTATCTTAAGCCCCGAGGTTCCTCTCACGAGTTGTCAGGTCAGACTACGACTTTCACCTGCCTCTGCCTTTGGCTCCAGCACACTGCACCTGTTTGTTACTGAGATGGTGACCTTTTGTGGAATATGGTTCTGAGTCAGGCTTTGATTTACCTTCTCATTTCTTGTACCTTTCTTCTGCTCAGTTTCAGGCCACCCAGCAGCCACCTATTGCTCCGTTTCCTGCAGTATCCCAAGGGAGCTCTCAACAACAGCTGATACAGAACTTCTACCACCAGCAGCAACAACAGCAGCAGCAGCAGCAGCAGCCACAGCTAGCCACAACCCTCCATCAACAACAGCTGCTAACTCAGCAGGCGGCCTTGCAGCAAAAAACCACTGTGGCAGCAGGACAGCCGCCCCAGGTGCAGCCAGCCACAGCCTCACAGCCACCTCCAGCCCAGGAGTCTGCGGTAAGGGTCAGTCAGGGCTCAGAGGAGTAGAGCAGGAGAGGCCCACAAGGCAAGAGTAGAGAAAGAATGCAGCGAAGCTGGAGCAGCTGGTGTGATGGCCTCCAAAGGAGAGCTAAGCTTGCCGAGTCCTCACTCTCCTGCTGAAAATACTTAATGTCTCTGTGATTTAGACAGGAACAGGATCAGGTATTCTATAGAAGGTAGATTTGTTTAAGAAAAAAAATCATTCTGAGCAGCTAATGAGGATGAATATTCTTTTTGCTTGCACTCTAAATTAAACTGAAAGAAAAAGCTAATCATTGTCCCTGTCAGAGCCAGAGTTAGCAGGTAAAAAGCTAGGTAAGAGCAGTGTTAATCCACTTTCCATTCTTTTTTTTCTTTTAATACATTAAAATGTTTTTTTTAAGATTTTATTTATTTATTCATGAAGAAGATAGGAGGAGAGAGAGAGAGAAAGAACCAGACATCACTCTGGTACATGTGCTGCCAGGGATCAAACTCAGGACCTCACACTTGAGAATCCAGTGCTTTATTCACCGCCACCTCCCAGGCCACCCCATTTTCCATTCTTCAAAGGGCATCATTGTGTTCTCTGAAAGTTCATGTGGGCCCCCACTTTTACCTTCATCCTAATAATGTTGTGTTTATTCTTTGTCTTGATGACAATGCTAGTCATCTTATTTAAGTCTACCAATCCTCAAGGGCCAGCTTGGCTGGCACCATTTGTGACGGCCTAATCCCTGTAGGCAACAGGATCATATGGTTTGAATATATTATCATTTTAGGAAATGGGCATGTCTACTTCTATATTGTGACTGAGTACAGCGTCAGAACTTCAGCATTCTTTTCTGATTGACCTTTGCTGCTTCAGCATCTTCAAGCACCTTGTGCTTTGACCTACTAAGCACCTTTAATCTGTTCTCACATTTCTCTGAGTGTAATGACAGGAAATTTTACTGTAATAGAAAAAGTATTTTATATATATCCATTCAAAAGAATACCACAGCTACTCTTTTGTTCTAAGAAAGTCCAACTGCAAGATGAACATAGGGAAAATAAGTAACTATCTTACTGAGTATTGATTTCTAATAGAGTTTTGTCTCCCATTCTAAGCCTACACCCCTTCAGAAAGAAACAGTGCCATAAATAGATTGCCTTCTTTAAGTCTCAACTAAGTTCAGTGTCTTTACACCTTTGTTTTTGAAACAACTCAGACTTCCTGCCAGTGTTTGGTAAACAGCAACTCTGTATTTTTAACAAGAGATAAAGTTCTTTGCTAGTGGCAGAAGTTTCAAAATATTGTATAACATGGCTAAATGAGATGTTATTATATAGTTCAGTTCATTCCTTTAATAGAATTGGAAAGGACCATGCTAGAAAGAGATTACTTCACAGAGGAGATAGCATCATGGTTATGCAAAGAGGCTTTCATGCCTGAGGCTTTGAAGTCCCAGGTTTAATCCCCCCCTCCCCCCCACAACATAAGCCACTCTGATGGTGGGAATTGTATGGAATTCTATCCCTCTTATCTCACAGTCTTGTTGATCATTATTAAATCACTAGTTTAAAGAAAAAATATATATATTCCTGGGCTAGGGGTCTAGGTGGTGGCATTCCCTGTTGAGTACACATGTTATCATGCTCAATGACCCTGATTCAAGCCCCTGGTCCCTACCTGCAAGGGGGAAGCTTCACAAGTGGTAAAGCAGGTGTCTTCCTGCCTCTCTTCCTCTCTGTCTTCCACTCCTCTCTCAATTTCTCTGTCCTATTAAAAAAAAAAAAAAATCCTAGGCTAGTCAAATAATTGAAATTTTAACTTTCCGTGTTTTTTCACTCTGACGTCTATCAGTCAACAAGCTTGCTTTTCCTAACCCCTCTTCCCCTCCCCTTCTTTCCTTCCTTCTCTCTCTTTCTCTCTCTTAATTACTGAGGGATATCTCTCATTCGTTCACTTGGTGAAAAGCTGTCCTTTGGAGGCACATTGAAAGGGTTCTTATGTATCCTCCAAGACAACAAACAAACAAAAAGGTAATTTAGAATCCATTTTAAATCCTTAAAGTTTGAAATAAATTCAGCAGTCTTATGCTCTTGCTTGAATTGTACATGGTTACCCTGTATGTTGTTTCTGATGAAGATGGAAATTTACTACCTATAAGTACCAAATATATATCATGTCAGTGATAAATAATATCATGTTGGTGTCAATCACAGAATTGCAGTTCAGATTGTCAGTGGCTAGTTTTTCTTTGTCTTTTCTCAGTATTATTGATGCACTCAGCCATTTGAGTTCCATGTTAGTTCTCATGTGGCTTTTTGTTTGTTTGTTTTGTTAAGCTTATCTATTTGTTTTCTTTCTCCACCCTCCCTTTCTTTTGGGGGACACTCCTCATCTCTCTTTCTAGCAGATTCAAGCCCCAGTAAGACAACAGCCAAAGGTCCAGTCAACCCCACCCCCAGCCGTCCAAGGACAGAAAGTCGGATCTCTCACTCCTCCTTCATCCCCTAAGACCCAGCGTGCTGGGCACAGGCGAATTCTCAGTGACGTGACTCACAGTGCAGTCTTTGGGGTTCCTGCCAGCAAATCTACCCAGCTGCTCCAGGCAGCTGCAGCTGAGGCCAGTCTCAATAAGTCTAAGTATGTGGTGCTTCCCCTTTATCTTCCTAATTTTGTGGGTCAGGGCTGCCATGGGCCATTGTGTGTGACTCTTTGCATGTGTTTTTAGCTGTGTGCAGATATATATGTAATAGCATGCATCTGTATTTAATAAGAAAGTAGGTTTACCTGTAATACACAAACTGTACTACCTTTAAGAAATAATGTCTTCATTGACTCACTGTTTCCTGTCTCTCTATTCATTGCATGCTGATAATCTTTCCTTAGCTTCTTTTTACTTGTGAGAGGATTTCTAAGCTCACTAGTTGATGGACAACCCCTCCCCCCCCCTTTTTTTTTTATCACATTAGTAGACTTGTCAGCCTCCATCTTCATGAGTCCTTTTGTCCATGCTCTCTCTCTCTCTAAGCTGCCACTGCCTTGATCCACCGAGAAAACACTTACTGGTCAAGATGCATGCTAGAACTTATATTTCCTTTAGTCCTTCTTCTGGTATCAGATATAATTTTGCATGAACCTCTTTTGAGCTTTGTCATATTGAATTATTAATTGTTTGTATAGCTGACCTAGCCCATGAATTCCTTTAAGACAAGTGCCTTGTCTATAGCCTTTGTTAATCCAGTGACTGACTCTGTGCCTGACATAATAGATGGCAGTAGTAATTTTTAAAGTAAATATTTTTTTCGATTCTCAACTTTCTTGGAGCCATGCACTCTAAAGTTAAAAATCTGTATGTTATTATCTAAATGGCAAAGGGCATCAAGAGAAGCTTTAGAAGTAAATAATACCTAGAAATAACAAGATAATGGTAACTGTATTTCTCTCTAATTTGATGGTGACCAATGATGATGGACTTAAAGTCTATGAACATCGAGCCACAACAGGCAAGAGGCAGTCTGATAAGGCACTAGCTATTCTGGATGTTACAGTGATCACCAGACTATACACAAGCTTAAAAATAGGTTACTCTGGGATCTAAATTGACGAGACTCACAGTTGAGACTGAGAAATCTAATCAAGAAGTTTGAGAAGTAATAGTAGGAGGGCCCAGCAGCGGCACACCCAGTTGAGCACACATATTAACATGCAGAAGGACCCAGATTTGAGTCCTCACTCTCCACCTGTAAGAAGGAGGCTTCACGAGCAGTGAAACAGGTCTGCAGGTGTTTCTTTTTCTCTCTTCCTCTATATCTCCCACTCATCTCCTCAATTTCTCTCTGTCCTATCAAATAAAATAGAAAGAAGAAGAAGAAGGGGGAAAAATAAAAAACAGGAAAGAAAATGCCCATCAGGAGTGGTGGATTTGTAGTGCCAGCACTGAGCCCCAGCAATAACCCTGGTGGCAATAAAATAAAATAAAATAAAATAAAAATTTTAAGGGAAGTAACAACAAGTGGTGTGTCAGGAAGGAATGGAAGACATTTGTTTCAAGTACTAGAAACAGGGTTTATGTAAGCTGTTCATTTGTTCTGGAAAGTGCTTTTAGAAAACACTGTGGAAAATAATGAATTTACTCAAAAAAGAGTTTGACCTTGGAACAACGAGAAACTGGGTTGACCCTTTTCAACTATTATATGTATTTTATTTCGTGGGGGTGGGAATCTACCTAGGTCTGCAACCACCACTCCATCTGGCTCCCCTCGGACTTCCCAGCAAAATGTTTATAATCCAGCAGAAGGGTCTACTTGGAACCCTTTCGATGATGACAATTTCTCCAAACTCACAGCTGAAGAACTATTAAACAAGGATTTTGCCAAGCTGGGGGATGGTGAGTAATGAATGTCTTTTTGTGATTTTTGAACTCCAGAAGGTTATGAATGTGAAAATGTCTTAGATTTACATTTCTGCTCAAAAACTTAATTTACAAGTATGCCTTCAAATCAATAAATACTTCTATTTATTGATACTTTTATTTATTGAGTACTTTAGTTTCTTCATCCATAGGAAATCTTGATCTCTTGTTAGTAGTGGCAAAGAAAGAGGGAAAGCTAATAATGATTTTTTTTAAATGTAGATGATAGTGCCAAGCATGGCCTCTCTGTAGAGAAGTGGCATAGCTTCCTTGTCCTATGTATGTTTACTATTCCAGAAAGCTCTAAGTGAATGGTCAAGGAAGTGGTGCAGTGGACAAAGCATTGGGCTCTCAAGCATGAGGTCCCAAGTTCAATCCCCAGCAGCACATGTACCAGAGTGATGTCTGGCTCTTTCTCTCTTTCCTCCTATCTTTCTTGTTAATAAAGAAATAAAATTTTTGAAAATAAATAGAAGGGCCAGGTGGTGGCACACCTGGTTAAGTGTTCACATTACACATTGTGCAAGGACCTAGGTTCAAGCCCCTGATCCCCACCTGCAGAGGGAAAGCTTCATGAGTGGTGAAGCAGGGCTGCAGGTGTCTGTCTCTCCTTCTCTATCTCCCCCTGCCCTCTCAATTTCTGTCTCTATCCAATAATAAATAAGTGGACATTTAAAATGAATAAATGAATGAATGAATAAATAAATAAATAAATAAATAAATAAATAAATAAATAAATAAATAGAAATAGAAAGTTACCAGTGTTTGCTCATGTGAGTGTGCCTTCCGGTGGACAATGTATCTTTCCCACAGTGATCAGAAGTGTGCATTACTGTTCACTAATCACAGAGAAAAGATAAAATAAATAGAAAGTACCATTTCTGCCCTCGGATCCACAGTCTAACATGGAAGGTTGGACATACACATACACTTTGGAAAATAATAGCACATATGGGGAAATTCTGCAATATGATATGAATTACAAAGAGCACTTCAGTGTAGACAGAAGCCCAGGGTAACGGAATGAGCAGAACCAAGTGAATTTTGTGAACTTTGACTAAACATTTTAGCTGTGACTGTTATTTTGTAGATTTCAAAATTCTTTATTACTTTCTTGCCTCTAATCAAATGAGAGAGCAAAGGATTTAACTCTCTCCCACAACTGATTGTCAGATTGCTTCATTACAATGTATGTTGGTTATGGTTTTAGACTGTAAATAGCAATACTTTCAGAGACTACTGAAAATGATTTTTGGGGGGGGGGCTGGGTGGTGGCACACCATGTTAAGCACACATAGTAAGAAGCTTAAGAACTATGCAAGGATCCTTGTTCGAGCTCCTGGCTCCCCACCTGCAGGGGGTTCACTTCATGAGCAGTGAAGCGGGTCTGCAGGTGTCTATCTTTCCTTTTCCCTCTCTATCTTCCCCTCCTCTCTGTTGCTCTCTGTTCTATCCAAAAAAAAAAAAAAATAGAAAAAAATGGACACAGGAACAGTGGATTTGTAGTACAGGCACCAAGCCCCAGTGATAACCTTGGAGGCAATACATAAATAAATAAATAAATATCTTTGCATTTAATTAAACTGCCCCCTAAATTTAAAATTCTTGGGTATCTGTCTCTAATAACTCCTTGTCTTTTTCTCGCTCACCTGTGGGCTTTCATGTTAAGCTTGTGATCTGTACCACTCTCTTCTAGCATCTCACTAATATTATCACTACCACTCCCTGCCTCCTGTTTGGAACATGGAAAGCATCACCAAAGATGTTCAAATTATATAAAAAGAAATAGATGCAGACTGAGGGCTGGAGACTCTGCGCGGACTGATAGAGTTGAGCTGTACTGTTTTAGCTCTGGAATCTCTTTCCTTGACTTTATTTCAATCTCTTTAATTATAAAATACTCGTAACGTAAACACTACCACCTGAACCATTCTTAAGTGTGCAGTGTAATAGTGTTAACAACATTGTGCAACTCATCTCCAGGACTCTTCCCCTTGCAAAACTGATTTTTTTTCTTTTTTAATTTTTAAAACTTTCTTTTCTCAGCTGTTCTTTCAGTTTTATTACAGTGACTAGACAATGCTCTCCAAATAGCTGAGGCATCAATGTGATATAATAAAAGAACTCAAGTCTAGCAGTCAGTGCCAAAGGTGCCCTTTGCCTCCAACATGTGTGTATGCACCATGGGGTTCTGCTGGAATGGACTGAGTGGTGTCTTGTCCCTCCAGGTAAACATCCTGAGAAGCTTGGAGGTTCAGCTGAGAGTTTGATCCCTGGCTTTCAACCTACCCAAGGTGATGCTTTCGCCACTTCTTCATTTTCTTCTGGAACCGGTTCGTATGCTAAGCACCTAAAACGCAAGACCTCGTGACTGCTGACCTTCACACTATTTCCATCTCACAGATAACTCTACCATGATAATAAGCCCTAAATCCTGGTGGTGACTTACATTTTCCTTTATTCAACAGATTCCAATAGGAGACAGGCAGATAGCTGACCTGATAGTACACACACTTTACCGTGCTTAATGACCCAAATTTGAGCCCTCAACCACCACATGGGAACACCTACACAGGAAGCTTTAAGAGCAGTGGAGTAGTGTCTTTAGCCTATAAATAAAGAAAAAAAAAAAAGAAAAGAATACGGGGGCTGGGCAGTAGCTTAGCGGGTTAAATGCACATGGCACAAAGTGCAAGGACTGGTGCAAGGATCCTGGTTCGAGCCCCTAGCCCCCCACCTGCGGGGGGGGGTTACTTCATAAGCGGTAAAGCAGGTCTGCAGGTGTCTATCTTTCTCTCCCCTTCTCCGTTTCCCCATCTCTCTTGATTTCTCTCTGTCCTACCCAACAACAACAACAACATTGGCAACAATGGCAATATTGACAAGGCCAACAACAAAATGGGGGGGGGGGTGGCCTCCAGGAGCAGTGTATTCATGGTACAGGCACCGAGCCCCAGCAATAACCCTGGAGGCAGAAAAAATAAATAAATAAGAATCCACCAGGAACAGTGGAATCATATAGACTCAAGATCTCCACAATATAAAAAATATCAGAAGGGGGCCAAGTGGTGGTACACACAGTTAAGCACACATAATATGAAGCGCAAGGACCAGTGCAAGGATCTGAGTTCAAGCCCCCACTCCCTACCTGTACAGGAAAGCTTCATGAGCAGGTCTTTAGGTGTCTACCTTTTCTCGCTCTCTCTCTCACTCTCTCTCTTTCTCTCCCTCTTTCTCTCAATTTATCTCCATCATATCCAATAAAATGGAAAAAGATGGCCACCAGGAGCAGTGGATTTGTAGTGCAGGGACCAAGCCCCAGCAATAGCCCTGGAAATTTAAAAAAAAAAAAAAAAAAGGAATAATAGAGGAAAAAATTTCAATTATTGATACTTTGAATTAAAATGACATAACAAGCTGTTAGTAATACATAGAATATGTTCTCTATAGCCCATGGATATTTTTAAAGAATTATTTAATTATTTATGAGAAAGAGAGATAGGAAACTAGAGCATCACTCTGGCATGTATTTTGCCAGGGATAGAATTCACAACCTCAGGGAGCAGGGCCGTAGCACGGCAGGTTAAGCGCACATGGTGCAAAGCACAAGGACCAGCCTAAGGATGCCAGTTCGAGGCCCCGGCTCCCCCTCCCCACCTGCAAGGGGAGTCACTTCACAAGCGGTGAAGCAGGTCTGCAGGTATCTTATCTTTCTCTCTCCCTGTCTTCCCCTTCTCTCTCCATTTCTCTCTGTCCTATCCAACAACATCAGTAACAACAACAATAATAACTACAGCAACAATAAAAAACAATAAGGGCAACAAAAGGGAAAATAAATATATATATATATAAAGAGTTCACAACCTCATGCTTGAAAGTCCAATGATTTGTCTACTGCACTATTTCCCTGGGCTGCATGGACAATTACTTGTTTTGTTTTTGTTGCTGGGTCTTCACCCCTCTGGACCAACATTTTCAGACAGAATGAGGTTGAGTGGGGGGGTGGGAGAGAAAGATTCAACAGTGCCAGTGAATTCCTGAAGTACCATGTGGTGTAATAGGGGTTCTAACCTGAGTGTGCACATAGCAAAGCACCTTCTGGGTGAGCTCTGTTGCCCACCCCTCCCTGAGCATGTTTTTCAGAAAATAGTACTTTTTAAAAAAATTTCTATTGCCATTATTCACTTGATAGAGACAGCCAGAAATTGAGAGAAAGGGGGTGATAGAAAAAGACACAGCTGCAGTACTGCTTCACCACTCATGAAGCTTTCCTTCTGCAGGTGAGGACTAAGGACTTGAACCCAGGTCCTTGCACATTGTAACATGTGTGCTCAACCAGATGTGCCACCACCTGGCCCCAGAAAACATTTCTAAATTTAGAAAACAACACTCTCATAGTTGTGTAGGTTTTTTGGAACAAATGTTTAGGAATTATAGGAATTAAAGCTGTGTTTGTTTATGTGTGTGTGTGTTTATGGGGAAAGGTATCTTTTTAAATGAGACTTTAAAATAATAGAGAAAGTAAAAGCTATTGTACTTTCCCCATTATTAAAAAATTAGATGTATGTATTATATTAAAGTATTTATAGAAAATAAATATTTATAGAGAAGCATAAAAGTATATATAGAGAAGAAATGTAAAATCCTCATGGTCTTTGCCACTGAGAAATAGCAAAGTCATTTACCGTTTTTAGGGTCACAGATATCTTTGTGAATTTAATAAAAGTTATAGATCTTTCTCCTCACCAAAATACATGACAACAATTTGACATTTAATGTTTTGGCATCAGTTGTGTATCTTTATATAACTCTAACTATTTTAAGCTTGATTTTTTTTTTCACTTAATATACCTGGCACATCTACCCCACATCATTAACCTTATATATTCTCTCATCCCAATTTCTTTAGGTGTGTGAATTAGTGGTTTCCCTAGCTCCATCAATTTATTTCTGATTAGAACTTTGCCTGACATTTCATAATATTTAATATTTTCCCTTTATGGGTATTTTTAAATTGCAGTTTTTATTTCTCCTTTATCCAGGAGTTAGGACATGTTTTAATTACATTATGATAATATGACATATACAGTTTTTTGCTTTACGATATTATGGAGGGACTTCTTGTGACCCTGCTTCTTATTCATTTTATAAATGTCCTGTGGGGGTGGGCTGGTAAATGTCCTGTGGGAATTAGTAGTTTTCCATGTCAGTATATATCAATATAAAATGTGATTGTTTTAGTCATCTTTATGGGGTGGGTGGTTAATGGTTTACAGTGAAAATGATGCATGGGTATAATTTCTCATCTCCCCTAAAAATTCTCTGGAGAACACTCTCATCCACATGTAGATTCTTTTCCATCATCATGCAACAGGACCCCAATACTCTTTTCACCTCCAGCTTCCCTTCCTTTCCCAGAGTTCTTTGATTTGGTAGAATTCACCCCACCCAGTACAAGTTTCACTTTGTGTTTTTCCTCTCTGTCCTTATTTCTTAAGTTCCACCTATCAGTGAGATCATTCAGTATTTGTCCTTCTCTTTTTGGCTTATCTCAACATGATGCTTTGAGGTTCCATCCAAGATGAGGCAAAGGAAATGACTTCATCATTTTAAATAGCTAAGTAGTATTCTGTCATGTATATGTACCAACTCATTTGTGATTGGGCGGACATCTAGATTGCTTCCAAGTTTGGGGTATGGTGAGTTGTGCATTGATCTCTTTTGTTAGGTGTTTTGTTTGCTTTGGGTAAATCCTCTGCAGAGAAAGTGCTGGGTCACAGGATAGGTTCATTTTTAGTATTCTGAGAAATGTCCAGTCTGTAAGACATGATTTTTATAACTGCCTACTGCATTTGACATCCTACTGTATTTGACATCTGATGATGATTAATGTTGTTGCTAATCTTTAATCCAAAAAATAGTCTTGAAGATAAATTTTTGCTCAGATGATCTCTAGGGGCTTTGCTAAATAAAAGATACAATGTTTGGGGACTGAGAGATGGCTCACCCAGTCCAGCACACACTGTGCTGTATGTGAGGAGCCTGGTTCAAACCCGTAACTTCCTATCAAGGAGCATCATGCAAAGGAGAAGCTTCACAAGTGGTAGAGCAGTCCTGTGGTATCTTTCCTTCTGTCTCTCACTGTGTGTGTATGTGTGTGTGTGTGTGTGTGTGTGCGTGTGTGTGTTTGCTTAAAGTTGTGGAATCATGTAAGCAAGAAGCTCCAGCATAACCTTGATTGAAAAAGAATAAGACAGTATTTTGAGCCTTTTGCTACATCTTCCAGTTGTCTACTAAGAGAGCTTTGTAAATTTTATCTCAATCAAGGGTGCATGAGAATATTTCCTCTCATCCCAATCCAACCTAACTCTGAGGCCAAAAACAGAGGACAACAAGTTTGTTTTCTCTAAAGATTTATTTATTCATTGATTTATCTCACAAGAGAGTGAGATAGAGAGGAGAGACAGAAACCTACTTCTCATATCTGTACATGCAGTGCCAAGGATTAAGCCCTATACATTTTACCATTGAACCACCTTCCTGGCTACAGAGGATATTATTATTAATGTTCTGTGTTCATTTTTTGTTCTTACTAATTTGTAAAACATATATCATTTATGAAATATTGTATTTCCCTAATTTTCCAGTTGTTTTGTATGAGTATTATCTAATTCAACATTCCTCTGAAATCAGTGCATCGTCTATATGTCAGTTAAAATTAAGGAAATAGAGTAAAAAGTGGTGTCTTCTTCAGGGCTAAGTAGTGATCAGTGGCAACCCTGGACACCCACCCTCTCCTGCTGCAGCACTTGCTGTTAGCTTTTCTGCTATATAATGAGACAAAATTAGTCATATTATCTTAGAAAGTCATATGTAGTTTGAAACTTCTAAAAAGAAACTAGAACAGTATCTTTAAATCTATTTTACTGTTATCTCTGCATGCTTTAATTGTGCTGTTCGTATTAATATGTATGTGCCAATGATAATCTATGTTTTATTCTCTAACTTATAGTTTGGCTTTTCTGTTATATTTAAAGACAGCTTTCAAACTTATAAAATCTACTGTTTTCCTGTCTTCTAACTTTATAACTTTTGCATTTATCTTTTTTATTCCAGTTCCCTTTTAACTCTTTTTTAAAAAAATTTTTATTATCATTATTTATTGGATAGAGATAGCCAGAGATTGAGAGGGGTGGGGGAGATAGAGAGGGAGAGAGACGCCTGCAGACCTGCTTCATGGCTTGTGAAGCTCTCCCCCTGCAGGTGGGGACCAAGGGCTCGAACCTGGGTCTTTGCGCATTGTAATGTGTGCGCTCAACCAGGTGCACCACTGCCTGGCCCCTTAACTCTTTTTTATTTAAGTAATAAACATCATTAGAGTTTTTTTTTCCCTTATATCAATGGTTGTCATTCTGCTTAAGAGTGGAGGTGGAGGACTAATTTAAAACTCCAGGAAGACTTTTTCGATGATACTTATTTCACTATTCACTTTTATCCTTCTCTTTCTAATCACTCTGCCCCAGTGTTTGAGGACTGGGTTGTTTATTGTTGGCACTTTATAATAATTGTGTATTTGCTTCATAAGAAAAAACTAGAGTCTTAACTATATCCCATACCTATCAGATGAAATTCTCTGTTATTGTTTTGGATTAAACCTTAGAGTTAATTTAGGAGGCATATTTTTTTAATAATTAGTTGTTTTACTTATAGTTAATCTTAAATTTTTATGTCTTCTCTATAGTGTTTTGAAATTTATTGCTATTTTGACCACGTTTTAAAAAATATTGAAAGGGGCCAGGAAGATAGTATAGGGTTTATGCAAAAGACTTTAATACCCAGGAGTCGGGCGGTAATGCAGCAGGTTAAGCGCAGGGGACGCAAAGTGCAAGGACCAGCATAAGGATCCCGGTTCGGCCCCCAGCTCCCCAACTGCAAGGGGGGTCACTTCATGAATGGTAAAGCAGGTCTGCGGGTGTCTGTCTTTCTCTCCCTGCTCTGTCTTCCCCTCCTCTCTCCATTTCTCTCTGTCCTATCCAACAAAGACGACATCAGTGATAACTACAACAATAAAAAAAAGAGAGAGAGACTTTAATACCCAAGCCTCTGAGGTCCCAGGTTCAGTTCCTGGAACCACCAAAAGCCAGAGCTACTCAGTACTCTGGGGTTGGGGGGGGGGGGGCGGCACTCCAAATCTAGTTCATATTGTTTCAAGTTTGATATGCTGTGCAAATGATCAAACATACCAGTTATATAAAGCAGAGACCATTGTCCTTGAATGATATCACAGTAATGACCAACTATGGTCCTGAAGGTTTTAGTTTCCTAGTTTTAACATCAGTTGCATCTAAAGGTGTATTGTAGGATGCTGTTAAACTCATCTTTTTTTTTTTAATTCTTTTTCTAAATTTAGACTTATACTATAATTTGAGCTGTTGAGTTAATAGATGATAAATTCAAGATTTGCTTGATTTTTTTCTGTTTTTGTTTTTTCTCTCTTTGACCTTTCCTTCTGCTCCAACAAACTCCAGCTGAAAAGAGGAAGGGTGGGCAGACTGTGGATTCTAACGTCCCACTTCTAAGTGTGTCTGATCCTTTTATTCCTCTTCAAGTACCTGATGTACCAGGTAGGTAAATAGAATTGATCTAAGGTTAAGCAGCTTGATTCTTACCCAGAGACTTTTGAGAGTTCTTTAAACACTCCATTAACAGGATATGAACTTTAAACACTAATAATAGGTACTATTGTATTTTTTTTTTTACTGTGTGTCAGTAAGATCAGCAAAATTCTTTGAGGGCACCAGTTCTTAGCAAAGATGCTAAATTCAGTTTAGGTTATACTGAACTATATTGCATGTGAGATCAATGTTTAGTTGTCTGTTCTTGATTGTGTTAATAGTAATGTGAAGGGCCTGTGTACTGGAAAAAAACACTTAATCCAACATTATTACAATGTTGGTGGGGGGGACCTATAAGCAAGTAATAGAGGGAACAAAATTCTAGTAGTGATTTTAGTTAATGATGGTATTAAGAGTGACTTCCGCTTCAGAACTAAGTGACCCTGGTCCCTACCTGCAGGGGGAAAGCTTCATGAGTGATG
This sequence comes from Erinaceus europaeus, assembly GCF_950295315.1. Classification (NCBI taxonomy): domain Eukaryota; kingdom Metazoa; phylum Chordata; class Mammalia; order Eulipotyphla; family Erinaceidae; genus Erinaceus; species Erinaceus europaeus. Next base: position 47,027,462 of record NC_080164.1, read on the forward strand.
AAGCAGGGCTCCCAGTGTCTCTCAGCCTCTTTCCCTCTCTATCTCCCCCTCTCAGTTTCTTTCTCTACCCAGTAATAAATAAAAGATTCTTTAAAAATAAATAAATTAAATAAATAAATAATGAAAAAAAAGAGTGACTTCTGGCCCAGTTCCTAAAATTCATAATAAAGGTCTTGATAGGGAATGTGAATCAAAAGTCCTATGTACCCTAATTGGTTTTCCCATTATGGAAACCTGCTGGGTTTAGCTGTTCATCAATGAAGTCAGTTCAGCTGCATGAGTTTAAATATCCTTTCAGGTCCACTATAGCCTCATTTTTAAGTAGTCCAGAGAAATTTTTTTAAAGCCATTAGTGTGTTCTGACTGCAACAGCTTTAGAATCAATAATTAAATTTGAATTTCATAAAAGCCAAAGATTGTATCTACCTGCCCCCCCTTCCTTCCTGCCTTGACTACTCCTTTATCCTTTTTCTCCCAAGTGGCGGTGGGGGTTGGGGTGGCGGGAAGAGTAAGGCACAAGTATTAGGAGTAGCCAAAGATTACAAACATTTTCCCCTCTCTATCAGTTTCTTCTGAAAAAGCAGGCTAATAGATCAAACTCCTTAGAAACATCTGGCAGTTATTTTGCTTCTAGTGGTCTCTCTTTCCCCCCCCCCCACTACCCCTTCTTGATCTTAAACTAATAATAACTGTGAGTTTTCTTCTCTCCCCAAATGCTGAAGGCTTTTATTTAATTTTCTTAAGATTGGCAGTGATTGCTCTTTTCACATTTTACATATAAGCAAAACTGCTACTAGGGTACCAACAGTGTTATTTCAGACTGTGTTGTGTTGACTCCTCACCTTGGGCCAAGTAGTGTTGTGTAATTATAACTGCTGGTTCTGAATGTAGGTCAAAAATACCTAAAATAACTGAGGAATGGACTAGTAGAAAGAAAAGGGAAGAGGGATTCAAATACGGGTCCTTTTCCTTACTGCATGTTTCAGATATCCTTGGCATTGCCTAAAGAAGCCAGTTCTAGCAGAATACCAGAAGGTATGTGGGCTGTAAACTCAATCTGGGGGCCATCGGCCTTTAAAAAAATTTATTTTTCTTCCATTTTATTATATAGGATCATATGAAGAATTCTCCCTTTCACAGCCCTTCAGGTTCTGTTTTGCTATTAACCAGATAGCCATTGGGCTATAGATAATACAAAGGTGCTACCTTGATACAGGCCAGAAGGTAAGGGCCCAGTAGGACAGCAAGTAGCTGTCCCCTGTAGTTGTCACAGGAACCTTCTAGATCAAAGATGAGGAGGAATCTCACCTACATGCCAGGTTGCTCTTTATATTCACTCCTGCTTCTAGAGATAAGTTGTATAGAATTTGAACCCAGGGCTCATGAGCCTAAGGTACCCCAGATTCAGCTAGTTGCCTTCCTATCCTGTCTTCTTTACTGCTTCCTGTCTTCACTCCTGAGCCTCTGTAATTTTTTTCCTTCATTTTGATAAATTCCTGTTAAAATTTCATTGGTATATCATGATCTGCCTTGTGTCTTAATTGAAAATGCAACATTTTAATAGAGAATTCTAGGAGTATCTTAATTTGCTTTCTGATTTGTCAAGCACAAACACAAATCAGACAAGTCATTCCTTTGTGCTTCAGTGCATTTCTGTATCACTAAGCATAAAATGTAGATTTTTACTCTGACCTAAAAGGCTCTAACTCATCTGACCTTTGGCTAGTCCTCTAACCTGAGCTCATAGCACTGTTTTCCTTAGTCTTTTCCCCAAAAGGCTGAGTTGGATCCCACTCCAAGACCTTTGCATTTGTTGGTATTTTGCCAGGAAAACTATTCCTCCAACTCTGTTCCTTCTTGTCATTTGACATTTGTGTCTCAGCTGTCTCAGCTTAAATACTTTCTCAGAAAGGTTCAACATGGTCCCATAGACATTGCCAATATTACCCCTTGGCTTTTTTTTTTTAATTCATAATACCGTGGTTTTGTCTGTTTCTCTATACTCATTGTCTTCCACTATCAGAATGTTATTGTTCTAATGGAGAACTTGTCTGTATTATTCACCATATTCACAGTGCTGAGAACACTACCAGGCGTAATCAGCCCTTAGTTAATATTTGCACACAGGACAAATGAATTCAGTAAACTCTGAAGCAATGTTACTACCTTCCCAATTTATGTTCCCAACTTGAAACTGCAGACCACTGACTCCATTTCTTCTCTCTGCCTCTGCCAATCCCCAACCAGGCCTCCCACACTCCTTGAGTGCATATAAACAGATGCACAGCCTGCAGTGTCAGAACACTGCCTCCACCCCAACCAGTGAAACTTTTATGTCTTGGAAACAGTTCCCAGATCAGCAAAACGTTTGGCTCCAGAGCTATATTTAAGAAAGTGCATAAATGAATTTAAACTTGGATGGCAGTAACTCCACCCCAACCTTCCATGATGCCCTCCAGAATGTTAATTAAGTTTGTTATGTTACCACTGTGTCTTTGGTTGTTTTATTAGTTTTGTGCAATGCTAGAGAATGAAGTAAGAGCCTCACACACATGCAGTGTGGCTGAGTAGCCTCCCTGGACCATCTTTTTTATCTTTTTTTTTTTTTTTTTTTAAAGAAATCCAAAAGAGAGGGAGACATACACAAAGAGAAAGACACCACAGCATCTCTTCATTATTCATGGAATTCCCATGGTCGGTCCATTGATGCTACAGAAACCAGAGCCACACACACAGCTTGCTCAAGCCAGGTGACCTAACTCTCAGCCCCACTATTTTACTTAATATTCAATCCGTAGCAAATTCAGTTTTACTATTCAAGGCCCCCACTTCTTTTCTTGGGGTCTTGGAATGTCTGAGTTAGGGAAGGATGGTCTTTAGTATCTCTGGCATTAAGGTAATTACAATTTTGTCTCTGTCCCTGACCTTCAGAGCAAATCACTTGCCACCATTTCTACCTCACCATGGCTGCCTCCCACACTCAACCTCTTTTGAATGTTAGGCATGGAGTCTTAGTATCCTCACAACTATGCCTTTTGAAGACTTTTCATTTTATTATAGGCTCTGAAAGTGTCTACATATAATTTCTTTTGGTCCTACAAGTAATACTGACAGGTAGGCATGCCAGGTAATTGTCATTTTATAAGTGGAGAAGGCCTTAGTGCTGATATGACTGTGCTGCTTTGCATAGTCCCTTCCATAGCCCATAGCTCTTTTCAGTGAATGTTTTCTATGTATTTGGGGACAGTTTCCAGATTGATAAGGCCTTTGGCTAGAGAGATAAATTTAAGAAACTATAGGGACTTGGTGGTGGCACAAGGACCCGGGTTCATGTGCCCAGTCTCCATACTGAAGCTTCACAAATGGTGAAACAGTGGTGTAGGCCTCTCTTTATCCCCCACTTTCCCCCTTCTCTCAATTTCACTCTATCCAAAATAATGAAATTCTAAAAAATAAAAGTATGACCAATAAAAAAATTAAGAAAATACATAAATGGATTTAAACTTTAAAGAATTGATTCTAGCGACTTACTAGTAACTAGATGATTTTGGTCAAATCAACTCAAATTCCATTCTCCTCAAAATTGGTATTATTAATACAAATTTTCCTAATGGAATAGCTTGTGAAGTGCGTCTAAAATCAAGGATTTGGAAATTTTTAAACTTTCAGTTAGTGTGAAGATTGAAAATGTGTGGGTCCAGGTGGCTGAACATACATAATAATATACAAGGATCCAGGTGAGAGCCCACAGTCCCCATGTACAGGGGGGAAGCTTTGTGAGTGCTGAAGCAGTGCTGCAGATATCTCTCTATCTCTCTTCCTCTCTGTCTCCCCCTTCTCTCTTAATTTCTGACTATATCCAATAAATAAATAAAGATTAAAAAAAAAAGACTGAAAATTCTCTAACAACTTTGGTTTTGGACCCTTACTTCCAGTGAGGTACTTCTGGTTTATCAACCTATTATAGTTATTAAGCAGTCACTTTTTTTTTTTTTCTGTCAGAGACGACTTCTACACAGCTGTGAGCCAATAAAGCAGACTTCTTAGATAAAATGATTGCTAACCTATGAATGAAGGGTCTGGGTATATGTAGATTTGTTGTTGTTGTTTAGGAATAATTTTATGTCCCAAAGTTTTATAAACTTTCTGAGAAAAGTTTGAGTGTAAAAAAAAAAAGTTTGCGTGTAAAAATTACACATATGGGGAACAGACGGTATAGTGCAGTGGGTTAAGCGCACATGGCGTGAGACACGGTCTGGTGTAAGGATCTTGGTTTGAGCCCCCAGCTCCCCACCTGCAAGGGGTCGATTCACAAGTGGTAAAGCAGGTGTGCAAGTGTCTTTCTCTCCCTCTCTCTGTCTTTCCCTCCTCTCTCGTTTTCTCTCTGTCCTATCCAAGAACAACAGCAGTAACAACAATAATAATAACAAGGGGGGCAACAATGGCAACTGCGGCAGGCTAAGTGCAGTTGGTGCAAAACACAAGGACCATCTTAAGGATCCCGGTTGGAGTTCCCAGCTCCCCACCTGCAGGGGAGTCACTTCACAGGCGGTGAAGCAGGTCTGCAGGTGTCTATCTTTCTCTCCCCCTTTCTGTCTTCCCCTCCTCTCTCCATTACTCTCTGTCCTATCCAACAATAATGACATCAATAACAACAATAATAACCACAACAATAAAAAAACAAGGGCAGTAAAAGGGAAAATAAATATACAAAATAGTTTTGTTTCCCATTTTAATGATTTTTCTATTTCCATTATGTAAAACTTTAGGGTTTGCATTCCAAACAGTCTTCTTTGATGCAGCTCATACCAAACTGTTCTGTTTGTTAGTCTAACCTGCACTGCTCATGCGATTTCATACCTACGTAATTCTATCATTCCTGGGGGTCTTTTTTTCTTATTGTCAAATAGAAGGTAAAGTACAGAGAGGGACAGAGAATGATATAGAAACTGAGAAAAAAAAAAAAAAAAAGAAACTGAGGCACCACAGCAGTGTTCCAACCACTTGTGAAACATCTATGCATGTTGTTCCCAGGTAGTGACCTAAGATTTTATGCCAAGATAAACTACTGTTCAAAAGACAAGCAAGTAATTTGGGACCATTGTATCTGTGGCTTCTCAAAATTGCATGTCTCAAAAAATACATGTCTGCTAAAAGCAAAAGAGCAAATCATTACTCTTTTTTTTTTTTTTTAAGTGACAGAAGCTTTTTGTAGGGAATAAAATAAAAACTAATGTTCTGAATAGTGAAAAACTAGACTTTGGGGGGGGGAAGCTATCTTATTTTGATCAACTGAAACCTGTCAAAGCTATTTTAGCATCTTTTCTTGCAATAAAATGTCATGCACAGTATGGTTTTCATGTTGATGATATTATACATGTATTGGTCAGATTTAAGTGGATCATATTGTCATTTAATTCAAAGATATCTACATCTCATATACTCCAAAGATGGTAAATTGGTTTTACATGTAGATTTTTTTCTTACCAGAGCACTACACAGGTTTGGTTTATGTGGGTACTGTAGATTGAACCTAGGACTTCATTGCCTCATACATTAAAGTTTTTGTATAATCATTGTGCTATCTCCCCCACCCAGAAATTTTTTTCTTTAGTTTATTAATTATACTAAGCAAACTACCCTGCCAAGATAATAAAGTTCATTGTTTTTTATTATCTGCATAGGTATAGTGGGGTGTCAGAAAAGTCATGACTCACTTTTGCATGGAAAAATACATCACAACTTTTCCAGCAACCTTATAGATCATCTAAAATATGGTTCCTGTTCCTCAGTGAATAGTAGATTAGTCTTTATCTCAATTCTTGATGACCTGTTAGAATAGAATCACTGAAATGTTATGTACTGACACTTGAGCTTTTAGTTGCTTCTTTTTCTTATTTTAATTTTAGTCTACATACTAAATGCTTTTTTAAAAATTTTTTAAAATTTATTTATTCCCTTTTGTTGCCCTTGTTTTACTGTTACAGTTATTATTGTTATTGATGTCATTGTTGTTCGATAGGACAGCGAAAAATGGAGAGAGGAAGAGAAGACAGAGAGGGGGAGAGCAAGATAGACATCTGCAGACCTGCTTCACCACCTGTGAAGCGACTCTCCTGCAGGTGGAGAGCTGGGGGCTCAAACCGGGATCCTTAAGGCGGTCCTTGCACTTTGCGCCAGCTGCGCATAACTCGCTGTGCTGCCGCCCGACTCCCATATTAAATGCTTTTAAAGCATTTTATTTTTGTGATGGAAAAGGCATTTTTGGGAGTTGGGCGGTAGTGCAGCGGGTTAATCGCACATGGCGCAAAGCGCAAGGGCCGGCGTAAGGATCCTGGTTCGAGCCCCGGCTCCCCTCCTGCAGGAGGTCGATTCGCAAGCGCTAAAGCAGGTCTGCAGGTGTCTGTCTTTCCTCCTTTCTGTCTTCCCCTCCTTTCTCTATTTCTCTCTGTCCTATCCAACAACAACAACAGCTATGACAACAATAACAACTACAACAAGGGCAACAAAATGGGAAAAATAGCCTCCAGGAACAGTGGATTTGTTGTGCAGGCCCCAGCGGTAACCCTGGAGGCAAAAAAAAAAAAAGAGGCATTTTTACAGACTTTTGACTAGGCAAGTTTTGTGGCCTATTCTCCTTGTGAGTAAAAGTAGGTAGGCGCTATTAATTCTCTTCTTTCTATAAGATTCTGAGATAATGGGCCCAGGCAGTGGTACACCTGGTTGAGGGCACACTTCACAATGCACAATGACATGGGTCAAGATCCCAATCTGTCTGCATGGGAGACTCTTCACAAGCAGTGAAGCAGTGCTGCAGGTGTCTCTCTTTCTCTCCCCCATCTCTCTCAATTCCTCTGTCTCTATCCAATGAATGAATGAATGAATGAATGAATAAAATTTTTAAAATCTGTGGTTGGGGGCTGGGCAGTAGTGCACCGGGTTAAGTGTGCATACTAAGAAGCACAGGGATCCTGGTTCGAGCCCCCACTCCCCACCTGCAGGGAGTCGCTTCACAAGCAGTGGAGCAAGTCTGTGGGTGTATCTTTCTCTCCCTCTCTCTGTCTTCCCCTCCTCTCTCAATTTTGCTCTGTCTTTTCCAACAACAACAATGGAAAAATAATGACCACCCAGAGCAGTGGATTTATAGTGCAGGTACTGAGCCCCAGCAGTAACCCTGGAGGCAAAAAAAAAATAAGAATCTGTTATTATTTTGTTTCAAGTTAATGCTCTATCTTAAAATATGGAGCTACTGATGGATCAAGGCTAGAGGAATTGTTTTGAAGGACTTGGTGTATTCATGTTGTCACACAATAAATTACCACATATGACTATTTGGTGACTTCTGATCTCCTTTTATTTCTTAGCCAAAAGACTTCAAGAGCAATCCATTTGTAAGCTAGATGAGTTTTGTAAGACTTGACCTTAGAATAATGCAAACACCAGCCATTATAGACTCAGTTGGCAGACAATAAATGACTGTTAAAGTTAACTTAGATGTAATAAATTAATTCTCTTGATGACTTATAAATTATTTCTAGATACAAATAAAAAAGATATTAAAAACTAAGAGCAGGAAGGAATAGGAATACACATGGGCCTGTATGCAAGTGTTTATGCCAGCTTTTATTTTTAATAGCTAAAATTTTAAAAAATCAATTATCTCATAAATGATGATGAATCAACAAATTATGGCATGTTTATAGAGTGGAGCACTATTCAGTAGTAAAACAGAACAAACTACTGACATAACATAAGCTTTATGTAAAATGAAGGGCATCAGATAGGAAAAACTATATGCTGTATGGTTCCATGTATTACAAATGGTAGAAAAGGCAAAACTATAAAAATAAGTAGTTTTTAGGGGGTCAGGTGGTAGCACACCTGGTTAAATGCACACACTATTGTGCCCAAGGATCTGGGTTCAAGCCCCTGGTCCCCACCTGCAGGGAAAAAGCTTCACAAGTGGTGCAGTAGGGCTGCAGGTGTCTCTCTGCTTCTCTCCCTCTCTTATCTCTCCCTCCTCTCTCAATTTCTCTCTATCTCTATCCAATAATAAATAAATAAATTCTTCTTTAAAAGATAGTTTTTGCCACTCTGAGTAAGAAAACATTAACTTTTTAAATTTTTTATATTTATTTATTTTCGCTTTTGTTGCCCTTGTTTTTTATTGTTGTAGTTATTCTTATTCTAGTTATTGATGTCATCATTGTTAGATAGGACAGAGAGAAATGGAGAGAGGAGGGGAAGACAGAAAGGGGAAGAGAAAGACACCTGCAGACCTGCTTTATGGCCTGTAAAGCGACTCCCCTACAGGTGGGGAGCCGGGGCTCGAACCGGGATCCTCAGGCCAGTCCTTGCACTGTGTGCCATGTGCACTTAACCTGCTGTGGTACCACCCAACTCCCAAAAACATTAACTTTTAGAAAGGGGCATAACAGTATTTTGAAGTGGTAAATATATACTATGTCATTATTTCTAAGATTGTTATTTGTGCTTCCATCAAAACTCATCAGGTATATTTAATGTTAGTGATTTTTATTCAGCGTAAATTATACCTGAAACTTGAAAACAAGCAAACAAACCCAGGGCAGCATCTTGAATTCTTTTTTTTTTTTGTATTTATTTATACTTGAATTCTTTATGATGTCACTACTTCAATTGAGCAAGTAATCATTTTAAAGCTTCACTTTGAAAGCCTGTTTTTAACAAAGTAATGACATCTATTTTTTTTCTTTTTTCTTTATTTCCTTTTGTTGACCTTGTTGTCTTATTGTTGTAGTTATTATTGATGTTGTTGTTGTTGTTGTTGGATAGGACAGAGAGAAATGGAGAGAGGAAGGGAAGACAGAGGGGAGAGAGAAAGACAGACACCTGCAGACCTGCTTCACCACTTGTGAAGTGACTCCCCTGCAGGTGGGGAGCCGGGGGCTCAAACCCGGATCCTTATGCCGGTCCTTGCACTTAGCGCCACGTGCGCTTAACCCGCTGCGCTACCGCCCGACTCCCGACATCTATTTTTTTTACAAGATACTGACATGCATTTTTATGATGAATCCATATAAAAATTTGACCCCTGGGGGGTCAGGCGGTAGCGCAGCGGGTTGGGCGCACGTGGCGCAAAGCACAAGGACTGGTATGGGGATCCTGGTTCGAGGCCCTGACTTCCTACCAACAGGGGAGTCGCTTCACAGGCGGTGAAGCAGGTCTGCAGGTGTCTATCTTTCTCTCCCCCTCTCTGTCTTCCCCATCTCTCTCCATTTCTCTTTGTCCTGTCCAACAACGAACAACATCAACAACAATGATAACCACAAGAAGGCTACAACAACAAGGGGCAATGAAAGGGGGGAAAGGAAATGGCCTCCAGGAGCAGTGGATTCATGGTGTGGGCACTGAGCCCCAGCAATAACCCTGGAGGCAAAAAAAATTTTTTGACCCCCCTAAAATATGTTTACATAGAAACAAGAATCGGTCATCTAGTGTTAATACCTTTCTTATGTTTTCTGCTTTCTCTTAACCTCTCTGCCCAACCTAGAAAAACTAATTGAGGGACTCAAATCTCCTGACACTTCTCTTCTGCTCCCTGACCTCTTGCCTATGGCAGATCCTTTTGGTAGCACTTCTGACGCTGTAATTGGTAAAGTCATTATCTCTTTCTTCAGTCATGCATGATATATGTGTCTATTACAGAGTGATAGCTAACTGGTTAACATATCCTTAGAGATATGCTCTGATGAGCAACAGAAATGCCTGCTGAAGGAATGCCTGTTGCTAACCCAGAAGCCAAGCCTATTCAATCTCACTCACTGTTATCTCGAATGAAATGTGCGCTCTGGTTTCTAGAAGTACAACACTATTGTTTTTGTTTTTCTTGATGTCCTAAGACTTCTAGAGTGGATTTCTTATGAATGAGTAGGAATGTGAGAAAATTTACATTGAATTACCAATGTTACATGGAAAAAAAAAAAAAAGCTGGTTTCAACTTGTACCTTAACTTAAGCAGATGCTTCTTTAGAAAGTCTCTATGAGCAAGACATCAGTAACAGAAAGCAGGTATCCAGTGGTGAAACTCCATGAGTAGAATCCAAGGCAACAGCCTGGTAGCTGCTCGCTGACAGTTTTCTGTGCTTCAGACACAAGTCAAAACCTATGAAATGCGCAAGGCCACTAAGATCTAGAACTCAGAAAGACCTAGATCTCATTAAGACTTAGTAAGGTGGAATCACACAGTGCACAATATCTCCCAGCTGCATCCTGATAAGAGATGAGATGAAATAGTGACTTTTAAAAGGACATAGAGGATGTTGCCCCTAAAATTTTCCTGTAAGATAAAGTAAAATTATCAGAAAATATTAAAGTGTCTTTCAGCCTTTTTTTTTTTTTTTTTTTTTTTTGGCATGGATGAGATCTGCTATGTGGTGTGTATTTATCTGTAAAAACATAGTATCACCAAGACTATTGACCAAAACGTTAACCTTACACACACTTGCTCTATCAGTAAAGCTTGGGCTCAAAGCAGAGGAAATAAAGTTAACTTTTACTGTGCTTTTCCTCATACTGGAGACTGACATTTTAGAGACCTAGAGTTAGGAAACCTCCATAGAGTTGTCTGAAGAGCCATCTGACTTCCTTTCCCTCACCTTTTGCTCTCCTTTCTCAATGCTCTGTTACAAAAGAAAAAGCTGATGTTGCTGTTGAGAATCTCATACCAGGACTGGAGCCCCCTGTGCCCCAGCGACTCCCATCTCAGACGGAATCTGTGACCTCAAACCGAACAGGTCAGTCAGGTGTCTCTGCAGCATGATGAGCCCTCTGAACCAGTCTTTCCAACTGTGGCAGAGGATCCTGGGCTTATTCTGTAGTCAGAATAAGTTAGTTTCTCCTAGAATGGATACTCTGTATTACTACAACTCCAGCTTTAAATGTTTAGTGGTGGTTTTCCTCTCTAAAGGAAAAACAGTACTTTTTAGTATCATACCTTTTATACAATGATTCCTTGGGCTTTCTCTGGTTACAGTTTATGTTCTTCATTCAAGATTCTTTTCACTAGTAACAGATTCCTTCTGCCTCCTTGGTTAAAGAACTCTGCTGAACCATGAGGATAAGATGCTGTTAACATTCCAGTTTGCTGAGCCATCTTCCCTATTCAATAGTGTTAGTGACATCTATGGAACTCGTGTTCTGTATTTTGACGTTTTGTTCCTAGCACAGCGTTTTAATCGTGTATACATCATCTGCTATGGAATTGTAGGCAAAATTAAGATTTTCCCAAGATTCAGCATTACTTTTACCCTGATTTCAAAATTCACTCAATATTGGATACTTTTACTTACCATAAATAAAAAATTTTTACCATATTCACTTTTTTTCTAAACCCGTATGTACCTTGTAAAGGTATCCAGATTCCCAAGTTGGGGCAGAAACAATTTGAAGCCTATGGAGTATAAAAATAAAAGCATCCAGATAATAAAATTCAACATAGAACGCAATATAATTTCTTTTCTTTGTGCTTACTTGACTGTTTTCTTCTAGAAAAGTTTACCAGAAAGCAAACTATGTGTTAAAATTCTTGAACTCTAAGTTTTTTCTTCCTTCCATTCTTTTTTTAATCTTTTTTTTTCTTTATTATTGGATAGATAGAGACAAGGAAATTGAGAGGGGGGAAGATAGAGAGGAAGAGAGACAGAGACACCTGCAGCCCTGCTTGTCCATTTGTGAAGCTTTCCCCCTGCAGTTGGGGATCCAGGGGCTTGAACCTGGGTCCTTATGCATTGCAATATGAATGCTTAATCAGGTGTGCCACCCCTGGCCCTGTCTTCCTTCCATTCTCTAACTAAAAGCAAAATTGTGTGCAAAGGAGCAATGCAAATTTTAAGAATGTCAGAGGTGGAAGGTAGCATAATGGTTATGCAAGCAGACTCTCGTGCCTGAGGCTCCAAAGTCCCAGGTTCAATTTCCCTTACCACCAGAAGGCAGAGCTGAACAGTGTTCTGGTTAAAAAAAAAAAAAAAAAAAAATACATATATATAATCAATCAGAGGCAAGATATTTGTTTCCATTTTGAATGGAAAGCTGGTTGAGTTCTAGAAAGTCCTGTTGAATCAAACCATATTCTGCTAATAGTAGACCAGGAATAGTGTTGTCAGTTTGGACACCCAAGCTTACAGTAATTTTTTTTTTTCTGTGAATGCTTAGGAAAAGTTTTAAGTAAATCATTTATTTATTTTAAAAAATTTGTATTATCTTTATTGATTGGATAGAGAGAGCCAGAAGTCAAGAGGGTAGGAGGAGATGAAGAAGAGAGACAGAGAAACACCTGCAGCACTAGCAAAGCTTTCTCCCTGCAGATAGGGATGAGGGGCTCGAACCTGGGTCTTTGCACATTGTAACGTGTGCTCAACCAGTCGTGCCACCACCTGATCCAATCATTTATTTATTTATTTTTGCCACCATTGTTATCACTGAGCTTTGGTACTAGCATGACTCTTAACATTCTTGGTGTGTATGAAGATAATATATACATGGGAGGTGAGAGCCATAGAAAGAGAGAGAGAGAGAAAGGAGAGATGCCACAGCACTACTCCATTACTCATGAAACTTCCCCTCAAAGGCACTCCCATGTGGTGGCCAAGGACTTCAGCCAGGGTCCTTGCTCATGGCATCATGTGTATTCTACTGAGTGAGCTGCCTCCTGGCACTAAGTAACCCTCTTTAATTGCAAAGTTCTCTTTCTTAAATGGCATGGGATGAAAAATGAATTGCTGGAGTTAGATTACATTCAAATCACAGTAGCAGCAACCTTGAGCAAAAGATTCTACCATATTTATATACTAATATAGGTAAAATATGGAAAGACATGCTATAGGTAGTAGTCAGGAATGCTTGACATTTTTCTTTCTCCCACCTTGGCTTGTATGCATAAAGTGTAAATGCAGTAACTTAAAAGGCTAAGATCTAATACTGCGGTATTGTTTTTGCCATTGTAATTGCCAATTAATGCCATCACTGACCTGGGATGCTGTTAATCTGGATTCAGATTCTCTCACCGGGGAAGATTCCCTGATTGATTGCTCTCTGCTTTCTAACCCTACTACTGATCTTCTGGAAGAGTTCGCCCCCATAGCCATCTCTGCTCCGGCCCATAAAGGTAAATACTTCCCCCTTGGGCCCATATATATGCTTAGAGGAGAAGCACTTAAAAAGGAAAAAGAAAAAAAGAACCTAACAATTGTCCTTACCAAAGTTTTTGCTAATAAAGTTCTTTGATTGCCCTCGTAAATGGAAAACTTGGATTTGTATTCTTTAACTGCTATATTGTAATCCATTTCTGTAAGAATCTTTAGTAAGATTTAGACAAGAGATTGGTGGAAATCACTTAGAATGCAGAGCTCATGTTATATACTAGAGACAGTCAGCTCAAGTAGATAGTTGAATTGACTATCCACTTATTAACCTGGCTATAATGCTTGGTCTGGCACTTGTTGGCCTCAATCAAATTTAACTTACACTTGTGGGGTAGTGATTACTACAATAGATTAAGGCCTCACTTCTCCTAAATCAGTCTGGAGATTGAACTCATAAACCTTTTTGGATTTCAGTTCAACTTTAAGTTGTGATTGATTTCTGAATTTCTCTTATCTGACTACTATTTTCATTTCTTAGTCTTGTGTTAATACTAGTTTAAAATTCTGCCGGACAGAGACTGGGGAAATGGCTCTATCAGTATAGAATGCAGGAGATTTGCAAGCCTGTGTCTCACAGTTTGATTCCCCAGTGCCACATGTGCCCAAGTGGTGCTTTGGCTCAAATAAATCTTTTGATTGAAGTGCTGGAGAGAGACATCTTGAGCTCTACTCAGTGAGTAGTTCAGTGACAGCAATAGGCACTGTGCATTACTTTCTAAAGCAATCACTATTCTGTGCTTGGGTAGTAAAACTCATTTTCTGGAAAGAACAAATACACAGAAAAGGAATTAATTTAGTGTTGTCTAAAAAAAATTTAGTCTGTGTGGTTTCAGTGGTAATATAGCTGAGTTGTTTTTAATTCTAATAGCATTAAAATAATTAGGTTTTTATAGAGCACATAAAGAGAAATTATCTGTTGCACCAACCAGTTGTGTCTGCCAGGAGTGTGTCAGCAGCAGTGTGTAATTACAGAGAAGCACCCCTTGCAAAATAGTTGCTCAGCTAGCATTTATTGGTAGAATAGATGTAATTAGAGTGGAGAGTGCTAACAAACTTAAATGTCACCCCCCTCCCCCCATCACAATACAGCGTCCTTTCAGAAGTGTTTTGTTAACCTTGTATTTAGTGATAGATTCTTAAGAGATGACTAACTAGGTACCTGCTGCCTCTGTTTTTGAGGGGTTTTCCCCCAAATATTGTTAGGCATTTGCTTGTTCAGACTAGAAGATAAATAAGATTGTGCCTTTGTGAATTACTGTCTTTAGTAAGCTACCTCACAACAACTATAATGAATGGTATTATAGAGAGCATTGTTCCTGTATCCATTCACTCTAGTCATTTATAAACATCTAAAAAGGCTAGCTCTAAAAACTTTTTTTTCTGTTTTCCTAATTCACTTTCATTTCAACTAAAGAAAGTGTTTTCACATTTAAAAACAACAATGATTTTACAATTGGAAACTTTGGTACCTGTTCTTACATGTTCTCTCATTTGCTAATCTCTACCTCTATTGTTTCTGCTTGTGTACTTTTGTATTCTGTATTAAGCTGCAGAAGATAGTAATCTCATCTCAGGTTTTGATGTCCCTGAGGGCTCGGACAAGGTGGCAGAAGATGAGTTTGACCCTATTCCTGTATTGATAACCAAAAACCCACAAGGTAAGAAAGAGAGGATGGGGAAAAGAGAAGAGCTTGGCATCAGCTCTCATCAAAATAGTAAAATATCTAATTTGTGAGGAGGGACATCAACACTGAATAAAAGAAGTGAGGAGGTAATAACTTTTATGGACTAGACCAGCATACATAGAGAGACAGATGTGACTAGAGATACCAGTAGGTATCTCAAAGCTTGGCCATCATATTGATAGAGAAAAAAGGTATATAATAGTTTGACTAAAAAAAGCTGGTGTTACAAATTATCAAGCAAAAACAGTGATCTTCAGTCAGTGGGAACCTGAAGACATAGATTCTTTAAGAGCTGTGAACATTTTTTTAATCATGGTTAAAACAATCTTCAATAAATATTTTCCCCAGCGAGATTAACAACGGTGCTTTAATATCTGTTTGCATTGTTGGGATATTTGTGAAACATCCTCATTGTTGGATGAAATTATTTGAACTTGCCATAAAACACTGACTGGCCAGAAGACTGTCTCTCTATATATAGTTACATATGTGTATTTAAAACATCTTTCCATTATAGTAGACATAAGAACTTCTCTTAAAACAAAAATTTTTACTTGGGGAGATGGCTCACCATTATCAGGAAACTAATTCACAGTCAGCATGTCTGAAGCAAAAAAAAAAAAAAAAAAAAAATTTTCATTTGAAATTAGCATCCTTGCTAATTTCAACGTGTTCTGCCAAGAATATGGATGTACATAGTTGCCTGAACTGTGGGTGGGAGGTAATAGATATATGATCTTTAGATATTTAAAAATCAACCTGTAAGAATTTTCATATATAATTTGTTGCTTCTCTAGGGGGTTGCTTTATTTTGTTTTCCTTTGTGTGCTCTGCACATCTAAACTTTAACCCTCTGTGTTTTGTACTGAATTCCTATCTCTCCACTTCCAGGTGGGCACTCTAGAAACAGCAGTGGGAGCTCTGAGTCCAGTCTTCCCAACCTAGCCAGGTCTTTACTGCTGGTGGATCAGCTCATAGACCTGTAGCCGTGACCCAGTAGCAGATGCAGTTCTGTAACCTTCATACCGTAATATACATTTTCATTACGGAGTTATAAGAAAAATGGTTTTTTTTTTAAAGAAATTTGCATATAAGGGGCCCACTAGCCCTTATCTCCTACTCCCTTGCCTTTTTCCTGTAGAAATGATAAGGAAAGAAAATCAATTTGGCCCTACAGATAATCCTTGGCCACCACCTCCCTGTTAGTTTGCTGTGTTTTCCCATTACACTTCTTCAATAGCGTTATCTTAAATCAAGTGCTAGATGCCATGAGCTTCACCTCTGCTGGAATCAACTCCACCAAAAGCTTAACTGTAACTGAAACTAGTGAATTAACACCTTTGTCTCATTCTTGCTAGGAATGGCCTCTCAAATCAGTCCTCTCAATTCCTGTCTCCTTTGGCCAGATGCTGATGAATGTGTTTCTCTATTTTTGCTTTTTATCTTGTCGCATTATCATAAGGACATGACTTCTTCAGTTTGTCCTACCTCTAGGTAGTAGCCTAGAAATGGGTGTGTGTTTTAAGAAAGGGTAAAACTGACTGATGGTGTGTTTGAAAAGAGAAATTGAGCCCAGCTGTAGCCAATCAACTTTGACCTTGTTTGATCATAGACTTAGCCAAGGGATTTTATACCCCATGCAACCTGCTCAGCATTCGCCCAGCATTCTGGCTTCCATTGAACCGTGATTGATTTCTCAAACCTGGAGATGAGACTGCAAGTACTTGAGATCCTTGGATAAAATGTATACATTATATAAATCCCAAGTGTTGCCATTCCTTTTCATGCTTACTCTCCCAAGCTGGGATCTCAGAGTTAGACCAAAACAAGACAATGGTGGTAATATGATACCTTTTATTAGAAGACTTTTCACTGGGGGGTGGATGAGGGAGGGGAAGGAATTGTAGCAGAAACAGATGTATTTTTCTTGTGATTTTTATTTTGAATCGAATATTGTAAATTGTGTATAAATGAAGATGCTGAGTAGTTCTGTTTCCACTTGGCGTTTCAAGTCTGCTATCAGGTGTCTGTACAGGGTTTTGATCTTTTCCCCTTGTGTCACTACACAGCAATCCTACAGTGTAACATATAGAATCATATAAAGTAGATTTGTGTGTTGCTGTAAGCTTTCAGCAGGTCCTCTGTCTTTGTAGAATACGCATGTTGTTTATTTTCAGATAGTCAGAAATAAGTGCTGACAAGCTAGGCCCAATTTGACTGTGGCTATTTAAACCTTTCTTTCTATCTGATGTTTTAATCAAAAGCTGCAGCCAAGGGAGTATGTCCAGTTGGTTTTCCTTGGTTTTCTAGATTAAAAAACAAAACAGAACATAATTCCTCACTAACTGTAGTATATTGTTCATAAAATAAATAAAGGACCCTGCACTGACATGACAACATGCCTCATGGTCACCCTCTGTATATGTAATGACTCACTAAGTGTATTTTTTTCCTTTCATGGGAAATGATTTTTTGTAAGAATCACCCTTTTGAAAAACAGTGGGCATAGAGAACCCCATTGGTGTTCTCTTCCGTGAGTGTCATTTTCCATAATCAGAGGGGAAATTCTTAGATGATCAGACTTGTACAAATAAAATTCCAGGTCCATGTGCTTGTATCACTATCTACCTTTGTTGTTTCTTCTTCACATTTGCACTTTAGGCGGGGGGGGGGGGGGGGGGGGGGGGAGTAAAGAAAACCTAATAGCAACAACAGCCTGCACAGCATTGCACTGTGGAGGTCACACTTTGACCCCAGCAATTGGAGGGCAGTCTTTGAATAGCATCAGAGGAAAAGTCGGAAGATATTTCAGTCTTCCTTTTGACATTAACTATTTCCTGTGCTGGCTGAAACTAAATGAGCTAAATACGTCAAGTCTCTTGTTAGGATAATGGATCATTTTCAAAACTGAGGGAGACTCAACCTTCCTACTGGTTATTTTTTTAAAAATTTTTTAAAAAAAGGATATCCATGAAGAATTCTCCATGATTGGATAGCAAGTGAAAATGGACTTGATTTCCTCCTGTATGAACAGAAAAATTACTGAAGATCAGATTATATACTTTTTCCTGGACATAGAAAAAAATGTATAAACTAATGAAGGAAATGTTTATTTTTAAATAAGAATGTTTTATGCCTATGTTTCCCAATTTGATTTTTTTTCATACATACATGCTAGAAATATAATGAAATATCTAGTTTAATTAAAACCGTAGAATACAGTTTAGAAATTAGGTGTCTCTAAATTGTCCCTTTCATGTATTATCCGTAATTGCATTAAGATATATTATGTAATCATCTGTGTCAATAAAGCTTAATGGAGACTGTGAATATAAACAGACTAGAAACCAGAGGCCTGATGGAGAAAGCCTAAGGGATCTAATGACATGAAATTATCTTGGACTCATTCTTCAGAAAGACCACCTCAGAAGGGAGACCTGTTTTTCTGTTAAGGAATATACATGACTGACTTGATAACAGTACTTTCCTTTATTTATAAAATATTCCCAGAGCTGAAAAAGGATTTATTTGATATGTCTACAGTGTACTGATAGTTGATAGACCTGTGCAACTATAAATTGAGCTGCAAGATGGGCCTAAAATAGTCCCACCTATTTAGTTTAAAAGTGTGGATCTGAGGCAAAGTGGTGGGGAAGAAACCCAAGCAGGCAGGACAAACCACCTGACATTCAGCAGTCACTGACTGACTGACCTCAGCAGAGGCTTCACTTCTCAGAGCTGCTGCTCCTTGTTTTTACAATGCTGAGTTTGAACCAGATGGTCTTCAAGATTATAGAATTCTGTGGTTGAAAGAATATTACTGTGCTATGGAAGAACTATGAAGGATTGATTTAATCCTGATGTTCTTCAATTATCTCCTGTAGTTATTACTATTTCTGTATAAATATTTACATTTTAGGGCATTATAGTGTGCATTTACTCACTTGAGTTGTACTGTCTTGGTTATCGGAATAGAATCCTAAATTATCACAGTTTTGGATATAGATTTTTCCTATTTTTTGTATTACAAATATATGTACACACAAACACATATAATATGCACATACCTACCTATTCCAACAAAACAACATCAGAAGATTTTAGATGCTTTTACAGATTTAAAAAATTCTTTTCTTTTTTTTTTTTTTTTAAGATTTTATTTATTTATTTATGAGAAAGAGAGGAGGAGAGAAAGAACCAGACATCACTCTGGTACATGTGTTGCTGGAACAAACATAGGACCTCATGCTTGAGAGTCCAGTGCTTTATCCACTGCTCCACCTCCCGGACCACTAAAGAATTCTTTTAAAATATATAAACAGTGAAAAATGGGCAAGGACTGCCTTGTGAAAAAATGGGCAGTTGATTAGATGCATATATTTCTTTTTTAAAATTTTTAATATCTTTATTTATTGGATAGAGATAGCCAGAAGAGAGAAAAGGGTGAAATAGAGATGGAAAGAGACAGAGAGAGACACCTGCAGTACTGCTGCACCACTTGCAAAGCTTTCCCACTGCAGGTAGGGACCACAGGCTTGAACACGAGTGTTTCTGCATGCTGACATGTGCACTCATCCAGGTATACTACCACCCGGCCCCCAACGCATATGTTTCTTTATTTCTTTTTTCTCTTTTTTTTTTTTTTTGCATATGTTTCTAACTTACTTTTATTCCAAGTGTGCAACTGTGTCAGAAAAGAGCTCAAGTTGATCCCTCTCCCCATTTTTTTCTTACAGCATTCAAATAAGTATTGATAGATCATCAAATTCAAGCACCATTTTTTAAAAATACAGGCCTTAGAGAAGATACGGTTTAAATTAATTCTTCCAAATATGTTATAATTCATTCTTTCTTTAGCAGACAAAATATCGACATCAAGAACTGACAAGACAGCTGAATGGTGCACTGTTTTGCTATTCGCATGACCCAAGTTCAAGCCTGACCCCCACCCACTACATTAGAGAAAGCTTTGGTACTATGTTCTCTTTCACTCTTTCTGCCTCTTTGTCTCTCAGCCTGAAAAAGTCATGCACGTGGTGAAGCCCCAGTTATAACAAAAACAAAAAAAGTTAGAATTCTGATATCAAATAGTGTTATTTCCTTCCAAAAGCATCTGATCTTACTTGGGGAGCTAATATTTATAAAATGAAAATGTTGTGGCTATTTAAATCATTTTTAATTTATTATTATTATTTTATCTTTATTTATTTGTTGGATAGAGACAGTCAGAAGTTGAGAGGGAAGGGGGTGATAGAGAAGGAGAGAGACAAATGCAGCCCTGCTTCACCACTTGTGAAGCTTTCTCCCTGCAGGTGAGGACCAGGGGCTCAAACCTGGGTCATTGCACACTATAACATGTGCGCTCAACCAGGTGTGTCACCACCTGGCCCCCAATCATTTTTATTTTTTTAATGTGGTTATCCAGGTACTCTTTTATTTATTATTTATTTCCTGGATAGAGACAAGTAGAAATTGAGATGGAAAAGGGGGATTGGGAGAAAGATAGAGAGACTCCTGCAGTATTGCTTCACTATTCATGAAACTTCTTCTCTGCAGATAGGGACTGAGAGCTTGAACTCAAGTCCTTACATATTGTAATATGCACTCAACCAAGAGTTACTGTGTCTGGCCCCCTTAAGTCATTTTTAAAACTTCTCTCGTTAGAAACAACATCAAGGAAAATGATAAGATGTAAGAAAATCAATTGTAATAGTAACTATTCCTATAGCTCTTAGCATCTGAATATACTTTTTTTAAAAAAAGGAAGGGAAAAAAAAAAGCAGACAGAAAGACATAGATTTCTTAGGAGTGAGAGAGAATGAGGGTGGGGTGAGGAGGACTAGGACACAGCTCAACTCTGCTGGGGATTAACCAGTAACCTCTGGGACATCAAGCATGCAGATTTGTCCTCTAGTAGACTGAGCTATCTCTGCAACTCAACCCCAAAAATATGCTCTGTATCTTAATCAAAGTTTTTCTACCACTCTTGGTTCTAAGTGACATTTAGCTGTTTCCAAAAAAGCCAAACTCATCTTCCTAAGATGAACAGCACTTACTATTGAAGATACAATCCACAGATTAGTGAAGAGAGAGCTTCTTAGTGTAAAGTGACAACTACCAATCTTCATTCTTTTAATTTTCTCACTTAAGGATTATCTGTGATTTTTGCCTGTCATTAGTGGGATTAGAAATTTGAAAGATGGGAGTAGGGCGGTAGCACAGCAGGGTAAGCGCAGGTGATGCAAAGCGCAAGGACCAGCCTAAGGATCCCGGTTCCAGACCCCGGCTCCCCATCTGCAGGGGAGTCACTTCACAAGCGGTGAAGCAGGTCTGCAGGTGTCTTGTCTTTCTCTCCCCCTTTCTCTTCCCTTCCTCTCTCCATTTCTCTCTGTCCTATCCAACAACGACATCAATAACTACAACAATAAAACAAGTGCAACAAAAGGGAATAAAGAAAGAAAGAAAAGAAAATTGAAAGATAAGAGTTTTTGGATATCTATTTTTAAAAGTTTTCAGATACTTGGTTTCATTTGAAGTAGGGCCTGGCTTTTCTTGAATTAAAATTATATAACTAAGATTGCTGATGTTTATAAAACAAACCTAGCAGGGCTGGGTGGCGGCACACCTGGTTGAGTGCACATGTTACAGTGCACAAGGACATGGGTTCGAGCCCCCAGTCCCTGGACCTGCAGGGGGAAAGCTTCATGAGTAGTGAAGCAGAACTGCAAGTGTCTCCCTACCTCTCCATTTCTGTCTCCCTACCTCTCAATTGCTGACTGACTCTATCCAATATATAAATAAAGATAATATTTTTAAAATTAAAAAAACTCAGGGGGCAGGTGGTGGTACACCTGGTTGAGTGCACAGGTTACAATGCACAAGGACCCAGGTTCGAGTCCTTGGTTCCACCTGCAGAGGGAAAGCTTTGTGAGTGGTAAAGCAGTGTTGCTGGTGGCTCTCTGTCTCCCTCCCTATCTCCCCCTTCCCTTTCGATTTCTGGCTGCATCTATCCAATAAATAAAGATAATAATTTTTTTTTAATTTTTAAAAAATGCAAGAATCCCTTTTAGGGGGGACCAGATGATGCACAGATTGAGTGCATGTTACCAAGCTGAAGGACCTGGGCTAAAGCCCCTCACCCCACCTACAGGGGGGAAGCTTCACAAGCAGTAAAGTACTGCTGTAGGTGTTTCTCTTTCTTCCTTTTTTTCTTTCCTTCCTTCTTTTTTTTCTGTTGAAACAGAGAAGACATAATTTTTTAAATCTTTTTTGTTAACATTTAATGGTAATAGTCACATCTTTTTATTTTTCTGAGAGAGAAAGAGATACAGAGATAGAGACCAGAGCACTGCTCATCTCTGGCTTATGGTGATGCTGTTGATTGAACCTGGGACCTCAGAGGAGCCTCAGGCATGAGAGTATTACATAACCATTATGCTATCTCCTCAACCCTAAGTGTTTCTCTTTTGCTCTCTCTCCTCCCCTCTCAATTTCTGCCTTATCAAATTAAGTAAAAAATAATAAATATTTTACAAGAAGCAAAGAACATCTTTTTCTCAGGATAAAATATGAATTTTGTTTCTAATGCTTTTTTATATTTTTTAAACCATTTTATTTTATTTATTATTGGATAGAGACAGAAATTGAGAGGGGAGTGGGAGATAGGGAGAGAGACAGAGAGGCACCTACAGCTCTACTTCACCACTTGTGAAGCTTTCCTCCTACAGGTAGGGACCAGGGACTTGAACTCAGGACTTGTGCACTGTAGTGTATGCACTTAACCAGGTGTGCCACCACCTGGCCCCATTTCTAATGCTTTTTTCCTACTCTTTTGATCTTTCTTTCTCTCTTTCTTCCTCTCTTCCTTTCTTTATTCCCTTTTGTTGCCCTTGTTTTTTATTGTTGTTGTAGTTATTATTGTTGTTGTTATTGATGTCGTCTGTAGTTATTATTGTTGTTGTTATTGATGTCGTCATTGTTAGGACAGAGAGAAATGGAGAGAGGAGGGGAAGACAGAGAGGAGGAGAGAAAGATAGACACCTGCAGACCTGCTTCACCGCTTGTGAAGTGACTCCCCTGCAGGTGGGGAGCCGGGGGCTCAAACTGGGATCCTTATGCTGGTCCTTGTGCTTTGCGCCATGTGCGCTTAACCCGCTGCGCTACCGCCTAGCTCCCTCTTCTGATCATTCTACCTTAAAACAATATGACCTTCCTCCTGATCAGGAGCAGCTGTGCCTTCAGCAGTGTTATGGGAAAAGGAGGATCTTTGGGGCTGACCTCAGCCCAGAGATGTGGTTAAGTCTGAGTTCAGTTGAGTAAATGCACACTATAGCTACCTTGAGTCAAAATTAAGTTCCTATGATGATACAGTTTGTCTAAGATCTCCAGGAGTCTTTATTTTTCACATTCTGTAGGGTACTCATGATCCTATAGCCACTAACTTAAAAGAGTTTGGGGATTTAAATGATAGCATCTAGGGGGCCTGATGGTGGTGTACCTGGTTAAGTGCATATGTTACAAAGTGCAAGGACCTGGGTTCGAGCCCCTGGTCCCCACCTACAGGGGAAAAGCTTTGCAAGTGGTGAAGCAGTGTTTCAGGTGTCTCTCTGTGTCTATCACCCACTTCCCTCTAAATTCCTGGCTGTCTCTACCAATAAATAAATAAAGATAATTAAATAAAATGACAGCATCTTCCAAAATACTGAAACTAAAGTGAGCTTCCCAGCAGAATAGAAAAGTTATCACAGAGATATTTGAAATAGATTAGTTACTGAATTGAATGAATTCACATATCGCAAAGCTATCTATTATTCCTCTCTGGAAACTATAATTTTGCTAACACAAAGTTAACCTTTTCCTTTTCCTTTTCCAATCTAAGAGTGTTCCTGCACTTAGATGTGCATAGGTTTAGTCCGGGGGAATGAATCCCAAATGGCCTCCAGTTCAGATAATCTGTAATAAGATACTTCTCTGTTTCTCCTGTGTTTCCTTTTGCTATGGTGGGGAGGGAAGTTCTTCCGACAATGTTGACCTATGCAGAGCTATCAAATTGTGGTAGTTGCTAGAATGGAGGACACTTTCTTGATTTCCACTTTGATGGAATCTTGAGTTTATTCTTTATTCTTCCCCCCCCAAAAAAAAAATGTAAGCACAGGGACATGAAGCTAACCTATGTAGTAAAATTTGAACATTGCTAAACAAGTAGTGTATAAAAAATAACTCTGTAAACCAATTTAAGTGAGCATACAGGAGAATGAAAACCTCTCATCTGTTCAAACAGAAACATGTTGTAAATAAAGTTGCTATTTTCCTAAGTAGAAAATCTACATTTGGGATGGGAACTTTAAACATTGTTGATGACAATAAGTACTTGTCTACAAGGACAGTGAAGACACATTTGAGAGATAGACTGACATTTTAATGAATGGTGGCTACCCTGACTTCACCTCACAGCCAGAGAGAATAAACCCCCTGGGAGGGGTTTATCTGATATGACCAGATACTAGGTTGTAAAATGAGCTCAGATTTGCAGCTACCAACCATCCTCTAATTTAATCTTTGATATACCCAGGCCAATTTAATTAAACAGTGTGTGTTGGCAACAGTGGCTTTATACCCAGGGAGAGATCCCTTTCATTTAATTGCCGTATTGGCTTTAGAGGCACAATATCACCAGGCAGTCTTAGCTTTTATCAGAACCCTTATTCCCCGGTCATATGTTTTAATAAAGCTACAGGACATATGGTAGCACCAAATGTTTGATTTTATCATCTAAGCCTACAGGTCATGGAAATTACTAGTCTGGCACACATTTTTTGGGTTCCCTATTTTAAATCAAAGAGTGCGAATTTCAGGTAGTTATTTCTGATAATGACAGGATGTTTATTTTTGTATTTACTGATTGTATGTGA
Source organism: Erinaceus europaeus (assembly GCF_950295315.1). Lineage (NCBI taxonomy): Eukaryota > Metazoa > Chordata > Mammalia > Eulipotyphla > Erinaceidae > Erinaceus > Erinaceus europaeus. The sequence goes on from NC_080164.1 coordinate 47,052,239, forward strand.
AGATTTTTCAAAATTCCAACTCTTCATTTGCAATTCCTGGCCATGATTATATTTTTCATACTTCCTATAACTTCAGTTTATAGGATGGGAGTAAAACAATATTCTGGTTGTGCATGACTAGGGAATAACCAATCTGAAGTTTATGTCTGGATTTTTATTCTTTAGAAAGCATTCTGGTGATACTCATTGTGTCCATCAGATAAAATTTCTGGGTTAAACCATTCTGATATCATTTGGTCCTTTTGGTTGCTTCAGAAGTTAATAAAGACTAGTCAACTCCCATGTTCAGCGAGGAAGCAATTACAGAAGCCAGACCTTCTACCTTCTGCAACCCTCAATGACCCTGGGTCCATGCTCCCAGAGGGATAGAGAATAGGAAAGCTATCGGGGGAGGGGGTGGGATATGGAGATTGGGTGGTGGGAATTGTGTGGAGTTGTACCCCTCCTACCCTATGGTTTTGTTAATTAATCCTTTCTTTAATAAAAAAAAAAATTTAAAAAAAAAAGAAAGAAAAAAAAAAAGAAGTTAATAAAGAGTGAGAAGGATTATGAAGTCATCAGGTACTTTTGGGCTCTCCTTCCCTTCTCTGAGCATAGACTCTTACTGAAATACATGTAATTTGGAGCCTCAAAACAGACTAAGATGGAATTATCCTTTGTAACAATTATTTAATAACTCTTGGTGGAACAGTTAAAGTGTGTTTCATCTTAATATGGGCCCAGACATACATCAGAGGTACAAAAAGAAGTATTTTTTTAGTTCCCTAATTAATTTAATGTGCTAAGCCAAAATAAAAGATACATGACACAGTTTGAGGAAATTAAAACAAAAATAGGGTTGGTGATTAAAAAGGGGAGAGGAGTTCGAGGTGGTGGCAACCTTGCTTAGCAAGGTTGCTAAGCACACACATTATTACCATGCTTGAGGACCCGGGTTCAAGCTCTCCACCTGCAGGAGAAGCTTCCCTAGTTGTGAAGCAGGTCTGCAAGTGTCTCTCTTTCTCTATCTTACCTACCACTCTCAGTTTCTATCTGGCATATCAATAAAATAAAATAAAATAAAATAAAATAAAACAAATAAATTTAGGCAAACCATGAGGTTAAGTACTGGACCTAAGCCTAAGCTGGCCCTCTCAACCCCACCCTTTTCCCCCAACCTACACCCCGACTCCAACAACAACTAACTTTATTAAGCTTGGTTGTCATAGGGCATCTGCACTTATATGCCGTTGGTTCTACAGAAGGAACAGGGCCAAAAGTGTGACATTAAGGAAGTTTAAATCTTTCATTGTTGTAGATAGGCTACTTCAAACATGTTTTCCTACCAGGCTATCTTCATACGTTACCTGTTCACTCTGAAAACTCAGGCTTTCCCTACAAGAACACACTCATTCCTGAAATGACCTAACTGCCAACAAGATTTAATGTCTGTCTTCTGTTTACAGTTATTTAGAATCTTCTTCTCTTGACTACTTTATTTCTTGTGTTCCCACCACCAAAATCCCCTGAGGGAACATGAATGCCTGTGTTTCCCCAAACCCACCAGCATTTGTTTTGTATTCAGAGTGCCAGTTGTGGAGCTTTGCAAAGGCTGGTGGTTCTCTGCCTCAGTCACACTACACCTCCTCTAAAAGAATGGAAAGGTTGAGAGACTTAGCCTATTCAGGAGAATCCTTTAAATGCATTTTTCCAACCCTGAAAAATAGATTCATGATGAAAGAAAGACCTGAAATAGATTTGACTGGGGTCTGGCAGTGGCAGACCTGGCTGAGTGAATGAACATATTACCTGGCATAAGGAACTGGGTTCAAGCCCCTGGTTCCCATCTGCAGGGGGAAATTTCACACATAATGAAGTAGGGCTACAGGCATCTCTCTTTCTATCTCCTCTTTCCCTCTCAATTTCCCTGTCTCTATCCAATAATAATAAAAATTAAAAAAAGAAATAGGTCTGGCCATATTTTGAAAGAGACAAATTCCCCTTCAAACCTGGCATGCACTTTTGTGATTATGTTAGTGATTTTTTAAAAGCTGTTGGAATTTAAGTATGAGTTCCCCATGACTCACCATGAAGGCCAGGGACAATGCTTTGAGTTGGCTAGTTTATAGTTAACTTGTCCAGGAACCTACTTTTAAAAATTTTTTTCTTACAGATGTAACTTTTTTTTTTAAAGATTTTATTTATTTATGAGAAAGATAGGAGGAGAGAGAAAGAACCAGACATCACTCTGGCACATGTGCTGCCAAGGATCAAACTCGGGACCTCATGCTTGAGAGTCCAAAGCTTTACCACTGTGCCACCTCCTGGACCACCAGATGTAACTTTTTAATGGGTTATACATGTGCTTCCCACTCAGGATATGATCAAAATCCCCACCACCACCTTTTTTTTTTTAATTATTCAAAATGTAATCTAACACTTCAAGCATCCAAAGTGTTCTCTAGATGCTTGCTTGTTTTTGTTGTTTGTTTGTTTGTTTGTTTGTTTTGGGGGGGCTTCTGATATTTTCTGCACCAAAATTAAATTGATTGAATTCAGTTTAAATTTTTCCAAAACACTAACTCCAGTCAAACTAGTGTTCATTTTCACTATTCATGTATGTGTTGACTTGACTAACTTCAGCATTCTTTTTTTTTTTTTAAAGAGAGAGTTTGCTCTCCTATAGAATTAGTTTAAATAATATCCGCTTTGGTGGGGGGGATAGTCTTGGAAAATGAGAATTGTGCAACTGATGCTCTGTCAGAAAATGGCTCCAGGGTTTTGAGGTCCTTTGCTCGGCAAATCTTCTTCTGGGAATTTTTTTGTTTCTCCCTTCTATTGAATTTCATTCCAGAATTTATCTGAGAATCACTGTAAAAGATCTGATATCAGTATATTTGCCTGAAAGATAAGAATTATGTCTTTCCACATACATTGTAAGGGAGAAAGTATTCAATTTATTTTCTGTTACCGACCTTTGTATCACCATGTAGTTGCACATCATGAAATTGTAATGCAAGGAAAAGTGTATCCTCTCTAAAATCATATTCTTCAACTAATATTCACAAGACCTTTCAGTGCCAGTATACAATTTAACTTTATTAAAGACTCTAATTTGACATTCAACCAATGCATTCTAATTATTAGAAAAGGAACATTAAAATAGAGGGGAAACTCCACTATTTTTTTGTTTCTGGAAACAATATTTAAGATCAGAACTATTTAAAAAAAAAAAAAGAAGCACTGCTAAAATGTTATAGGACTCAGAGAAACATAGTATTTTTGTATAGTATCTTCTAAAATGTTCAGGTCGCTCTCTCTCTCTCTCTCTCCATCTCTTTACAGTGTAATATCTGTAAGTGACTGGTTTCCCAATAAACTGATTTTGATGCCGCTCTTGCTGTGTTCTGTGTGCTTAATTCAAGCATAAATACCTTAGCAGGGGATAACTTTTAGCAAATATTTCGACTAACTAATGGTTTGTATAGGAGGGGAGTGGGTGAAATGGGGCGGACCAGTTGAATTACCTCTGCAGAAATTCTGAATCATCTATAGAATCCAAACCATTCTGCCTAATGTTCCTGTCCCATTGTGTTGGGGAACCCATGATGAAATGATACCTTTATCCCTAGCCACCCTTTCTCTGGATTCTTCTTGCTTAGTTACATATGCCTTTTTCCTGCCCTTTTGCTAACATGTGCCCAATGACATACTTCTAACCTGCTAATATTTCTTGGAAGGTAAGCTGCCTTGCATTCTGATAATTGTCTATTTGATTTTAAAAGCCAGAGCACCCTGAAGCCCCTCTACCTAGACATAGTTTACTAATTAGAGTTCACAAGTACTGCTCTAACTACTCATACCTTTTACTTCTTCTGCTTAACGAACTTTATGTTGAGTTCATTTAAGCAGAAGAGATCTTTGCTAACTTAGAAGACTGAAAACAAAACTCCAGAGCAACTCCAGCTGAAAATGATTCATTTAATTTGAGTTTGATGATGTCTTTCCCCTTTAGAAAGTGCTTTCAGTATTCGGATTTGGGGGGCACACTTTGACTTTTCAAGCTGTGCTTGTGCACTAAATCATCAAGTAAACTTGAATTTATCCAAGCAGCCAAGCTCTGCTGCTTTGGGGGGGTAGGCCTGGGGAAAGGTGTGTCCTCAGTTACAGGTAGTGTGGAACAGATGACCACATGTTGGATACTGAATTAAATTTGTCCCCAGACAGTATTTCTACATAATCCAGAACTGCCATGGTATATGTGGTGATGAGTGACTGGGTTTGTTTTCATTCCATCATGAGCCAGTGCCAGGTAGAGCAGGTGTCAGTGCCTGGCCTCACCAGTAGGAGCATCGCATAGTGCCGCTGAATGTCTGTGTGCCTCACATCTCCACCTCCTTTCCTACATATTGTGCCTATCATGTTCCAAAATGTGAGACAGTGATTGGTTGTGTTCCAGTTTGTGTGCAAATTTTTTGCCTGTCTTTTATTTTTCTGGATTTTTGTTGTTGTTGTTGTTGTTGTTGTTCCATTTCCAACATCTGTCATTTGATCCATGATGTTTCTACTGCGGGTTGACCATAAATGTTCCAAGGAGAGATAAACTGACCTGTCCATTAATTCTACATTTTGTGCTTTTCTAGGTCTTCAGAGAGAGCCCAATCCTTGTCCTGTAATAACTGTAGAGCACTTTAAAGAGTCAACGGGTGTTAAAGGCCTTCCCTTGTATCCAGACCCATCTAGAATGCCTTGCACAAAAACTCAGAACAGTTTAGAATCTGAGTACTTGACTAGAGATGGCCCTTCAAGCAACAGTTCATTCCACAGCAGTGAAGAGGAAGGGACTGACCTTGAGGGGGACATGCTGGACTGCAGTGGCTCTCGGCCTCTCCTCATGGAGTCTGAAGAAGAGGATGATAGCTGCAAGCTTCCCCAAGGAAAGCTGGGAGGAACTATTCCATTCCCTCAGCCAGAAGTCTCCACTGAGGAGGCAAAGGCAGTACAAAGTGGAAGAAGGAACCAGTTCCAGACTCTTACGCAACCACCTACTGATGACCTTGGTGAGCCAGATGTTTTTGCCACAGCACCCTTCCGGAGCTCCAGGGTTCCAACTGGTGACATGGACATTTTCTCCAATGCCCCATTTGTCTCCAAGGGCAGTGTGGCTGCATCTCAGCCAGAGGAGGCAGACGTGTTCTTGAGAGCGCCATTTACCAAGAAGAAAAGTATGGAGGAGTTAACAGTCACCCAGAGCACTCCACAGGACTTGCCTGCACAGGGCAGTCTCCGAAGTCAGACAGATGATGCCCCTCTGCTGTCAGGCCTCGACAAAGCAGTGTATGCCTCTATGCGAGCTCAGTATTCCACAGCGGGTTTTGTCCAGCAGGCTAATCTTCCCTCCCATTCTGTACAAACTGCAGATCATGTTGACATCATCTCTCCCAGGGCCTCCTTTCTGGAATCTGGAGGCCATCCTAATGACAGAAACAAAGGACCTCAGCCCCAGAAAGAAGCTGTGTCCGGCTCTGTGGCTGGCAAACCATTCCGCCCCCAGTCTTTATCCAAATATTCCCGTCACTATAGCCCAGAAGATGAGCCAAGTCCAGAAGCCCAGCCCATTGCTGCCTACAAAATTGTTTCACAAACCAATAAGCAGTCAATAGCTGGCTCTGTCTCCATCACATCCCTTTCCTCTAGGACTACAGAGCTGCCAACTGCTGATCCTTTTGCTTTAGCACCCTTTCCTTCCAAATCAGGCAAGCAGAAACCTTAGGAACAGTACCTAAGCCTTAGGGCTGTCTCTTCCCCTCCCTCCATACTGACCACACCACACACAATTATCTTTCTGTTCTTTTCATCAGAGAAGTTCTATCTATACACTCAGTTGCAGGAATATTTGGTTGAAACTTAAATTATGCTCATCGTTTTGCTTATATTAATTTCTGAGCTTTTAGTTCTTTTCTATCTCCCCTTCTACCCAGAATGCTTTTTCCCACCACAGATGTTTTAAATCTAGAAAGTACTTCACCCCGACATTCAAGGGGACGTTTTTTATTCCTAGTTTTAATTCCTGTAGTTCTTCTGAGTCATGTTGATTGAGGAATCATGATTAGTCCTCTAAGACTTGACGTAATACTCTTTTGAAGGGGGGATAGATATTTCTGGAAAGTAGTGCAAGATTAAAGTCCTGCACATCAAAAGGAGGTGTAATCCTGCAGATACTAATCATTCCTATAAAACCAGCAGCTCTGGAAGAGTTCTCTAAATCTATTTCTGAGTCTGGAGGGGCCAGGCTGCCCTCATACATAAGCTGCCCTCATACATAAGGCTTATAATATGTGTCAAATTCTTCCCTACATTGAAATGTAAACAGACAAGGTGTCTTTGTCATGTTCATTAGTGTTGAGCCTTCCCTGTGTCCACCCTTTTTAAGGTTAGTATGAGTGAACAGGTGTCTGTGTGTGTGTGTGTGTGTCTTACATTTGTGAAAGTTTGTGTATGCGTATATATGCACATACACCAGCACAGGAAACTTTTTTTTCCCTTTAGGTAGATCCTGTCCCACCATGCCTACCTCCATAATCACTCATTTACTGACATTTGTCTCCTGACCTAACTGACTTGAACCCTATTTTGTTCAATTTTATGCCAAAATTGAGTACAATTAAGTACAGGAAAATCCTGCTGGAATGAAAGATTCAAAGTAATATTTTTTAAAGAGTACTGAAAAGCTTAAGTCTGAGTTAAGTCTGATTCATTGCAGAATCAATTAATCATGAGGCTAGGTCACAGGCTGGATATGCTTTTCTTGTTTTTGTCCAAATGCCTGTCATCTTTCGCTGTTGTCCTTTGAGTACGTTGTATCAGAGACAGGCAGATCAGCTTGGGAGAATGGGAAGGAACTAAGTGAACCATAGAAAACCTTTCAATATCCTATCCGGTAAAGTATACCGGATAGGTAACTGACTTGTGTTTTTGAAATGTCTTCTGTTTTTTGAAAGATATGAGTCATTCCTGGCCGTTTTCATACCCTTTATAATTAGTGCCTTAAAATGAAGCTTCTCTGTAGGGAGATTTCAGCTGAGAAATGGAAAGAGTTGCTGTACCATGTTTCAGCTTGAAAGCTTCCTATGACTTGTAGCAAGTGTTAGTGATTTCTGCATTAGCTGGAGAAGCTGGGAGATAACCTTACCAAACCAGATTAATGATTTAAGAATTATTGGAAATTCACCCAAGAATAGTCTTTAAATTTGAAGTTCAGAGATCTTGGCAGGAAAATGTAAGACTTTTTTTGAAAATTTATTCTTCATCTGTTTTAAATGTCCAGCTTAAAAAAAATTAACCTTTTCACATAAATAAATGGCACTGGATTAGAGCTACCAGCCATGATTTTCCAAATTATTTCAACTGTGCTAGAAACCAATGTCTTTTTAACCAATTACCACGTCTGCTTTTTCTAGTAACAATGAATGCAAAATCATCTTTCCAGCTGATAGGGTAATCTGGATTAATGCATGTGATTCTTTGTGCCTCAAACCCTTTTCCTTTAGTTGTTAAAAGTTATCAGAGATGGAAGTTAAAAAAATGGTATTAACCATGGAGAATTCTCATCCCAGTCAAAATTTTATTTTAAAAAGGAGGTCATTCTAATTCATTCTTCCAAATATTCAATGTTGCCTCTGTATAACATTCTTAGAAAATCTTTCCGGGAGTCGGGCTGTAGCGCAGCGGGTTAAGCGCAGGTGGCGCAAAGCACAAGGACCGGCATAAGGATCCCGGTTCGAACCCCGGCTCCCCACCTGCAGGGGAGTCGCTTCACAGGCGGTGAAGCAGGTCTGCAGGTGTCTATCTTTCTCTCTCCTCTCTGTCTTCCCCCTCCTCTCTCCATTTCTCTCTGTCCTATCCAACAACAACAACAACAATAATAACTACAACAATAAAACAATAAGGGCAACAAAAGGGAATAAATAAATAAAATAAATATTTTAAAAAAAAGAAAAGAAAATCTTTCCTTTGAGTACTTGGTCACTTCTCTTAATTGAGTAGCCATTTTTGTTTTCAAGGTAATATCCATAAAGTCACAGTGGTTTTATTATACAGGTGAGTAATCATTTGCATTTATAACCTTTTTTTATTCTCATTGGAGATCTGTGACGAATAGACACTGCACAAACCTTTTTTTTTTTTTATGAGAAATCAGTAAAAAATACGCAGATTACTTTTTGATCTTAATGGTTTCTGAAATTTTTATTATTGGTTACATTATTTATTAGCTAACAAGTAGAAAAATCGTTCAACAATCTTTAAATTATATAATTTAAATGCATCGTTTAAAGATAAAATGTTCTTGCTGGAGGCTATCATGAATCAGAAAATCTGGAAAATAGAATTTTAAGGGAATTGAGGTTCTCAGGATGTTTTGAATTAGTAGCAAATGCATGTTTCCAGCAACTATACTTCAATGAGTTGACATTAAAGAGAAAAAGGAAATACAGAGGCAACAGAAGTACTGCACTTCTTGTTTAGTTTGTTACTTGTTTTACACATCAGACAGGGAATATAGAACTTGTCATTTTCATTTCAGTGGAACACAATGAGCTAGAATATATTTCGACATAAACTATTGAACCACAACAGGCACTGATGAATTCTTAAATAACACATGTTAAATAACAGACACTATTGAAGTATTGAGGTTATCTTATGTGTGGTGAAGTGTTTAACATAATTGTTCCTTAGGCTTTGTATACAGCTCTTTTAATTCTAAATCCTTGTTAGAATGGGAAATGGAATGAATACAATTTGATGCTTAAGCAGATGCTGGGCAGTGAGTGTTGCTAATCTAGATTGTCGACACTCACTTTGGGCCCACTCATTGTTGGGTTTAACATTTCATATATGTAGGTTGGTATACATATGTTTACATGCCCATGTTAAATCTGAGTTTAATCTGACAACTTGGATTTCTGAATTGGGGGGGGGATCATCAATGTCTTATTCATATATTTACCAAACTTTAGAATATGCACACATTGGTATTTTCAATTATTTTGGTGGACATTTCACTGAAAGTACCAGATTTCAAATTTATTTAAAGTAAGTGTAGTGCCTGAAAAATAGCTCAGCTTCTAACACTTGAGCCTGGTATGCCTGAGGCTCCTGGTTTGATTACTGGCACCGCATATACCAGAGTGGTGCTCTGGCTCTTCTCTCTCTCTCCCTCCTCTTCCTCTCCTGTCTTCTGTCACATGTGACTCTATATCATATGAAATAAATACTTTCTTAAAGTAAATAAAATCACCAGAGTGATTTAACTAAAAATTAAATCATGTTGTATTTGCTTTTATATTGAAAATGTAGATCTTACAATATGTATGCATTATATAAAATAGGAAACTTTCTTTATAGGAAACTAGAGAAGGGTGGGATCCAGCTCACTCTCCAGCAGGAAGGATACAACTTAAAATGAAGTCACCTGGGTTTCTTTAATAAAGATGTTATTCTCTGTCATTGGAACTGAAATGGAAGAATACATGCCATCCAACTCTGAAATGGCTACTGATCACACAGATGTAATTTTTTGTGAGAAATATGGAACCTAGTTTATTTTGATGAAAGGTCTCTAAGAAAACTGAAAGGTCTGCAGCTTCCAAGGAGGCAGGAGCACCTTATAAATGTCCACAGCCAATCCAGAGTTTCATTCCCCCAGTCTTCTCTAACGGCATAAACATTGAAGATTTTAAATGGAAGCATGTAGTTTAAAGTTTTACTTTTTCCAGTCTCTGTCCACTCTTACTTGTAGTGTTGTTTCGTTTTAGCCACCAGAACACTTGGCATACTTGTAACTTGTGAAGTTCACTTAAGGAAGAACTTCAAAATACTTGAAAATAAAAAGTATCTGGTTGGAAATGATTCTGTGTCCTTTTGCTCCAAAATGAATTTGCTAGGTTGTGGGAAACTGTCTTGGCACAGATGAGAGAACCCACAGAGGAAGTATCTTGGGTCCCAGGATCCCACTTTCCTGTATGACTCATGATCCTGCTTGACTCATTCACACCTTAACCTTTATGACAAAACAAGCCTCTCACATGAAGTATGCAAGGTTTTAGCATTCAAATACTAAAAACTCTAGTTTTCTTTCTATCTTTGTAAGTCTTCTGGACACACTCTCCTTGTTCCTATTCTCACTCCATTTCCTCATTTGACATTCACTTATCACAACTATCTGAATAAGTAGAGGATGAAAGGCATAATTGAATAATAATGTTAAGTTTTATTTGCCTCTCATTACTATAACATTTGCTTCTTAAATTTCATCTTAGTCTTTTATAACCTCACTACACTGGAGTAATGCTAAGTAAGAATGAAATGGGATACTTCCCTCTCTGATGTGATAGATAGTGATTTACAAGATTATATCATTCTTTTTTTTTTTTTTTTTTTTTTTTTTTTTACTAAAAGCGCTGATCAGCTCTGACATATGGTGGTGCAGCAAACTGAACCTGAGACTTTGGAGCCTCAGGCATGAGATGCTCTCTCCCCCTGCCCTTTTTTTTTCTTCTTCTTCTTTTCACCACCAGAGTTATTGCTGTCGCTTGATGCCAGCACTACACACCCACCACTCCTGATGGCCATTTTATCCTTTCTTTTTCTCCCTATTTTATTTGATAGGACAGGGAGAAGTTGAGAAGGGATGAGGAGCTCGGAAAAGAGAGAGAAAGATACCTGCAGACTTGCTTTCCACACATGGGAGGCAGGGGCTCCAACTCTGGTCCTTGCCTATAGTAATGTGTGCACTTAACCAGGTGCACCACTTCCTGGTTCCCCACTTACCCATCTTACGAACAATAAAGATGAAGGAAGGTTGACAAAACCCCAGCTATACTCTCTGGAAACACAAAACTAAAAACATCTCTCCAACTTGACCTAAAGTTTATGTATAAAGGGACTATAGGATAGCTTACATAAATATTAACCAGCACACTGGTGACTTAGTTCAGTACTCCCATAAGTTTGATTCCATAGGAAATTGTTTTAACGATTTCCCAGCAACCTCAATGTGTGACACTGTTTTTGAGTTTATAGTAACAGTGATTATTCTTGAAAATCAAGTCAATATTATCTGCATTGTATTGTAATGGGAACATCTATATAGTTAAAGGGGTCTGCTTGATGCCTTTTGGCAAGAAGTTGCAGGGTTTTTGTTTTGTTTTTTCCAATGTCAATTAAATTGAGACTTTGGGAATAAGAAGACAGTGTTGCCTTTCCACTCTGGAATGACAAGTCAGCTGTATTCTGAGTCTACCAAAAACTTCTGTTTGAGAGAGAGAGAGGTGTGTGTGTGTGTGTGTGTGTGTGTGTGTGTGGTGTATTTTACTTTCTACCATGGATTAAGACCTAATAAAGGCATCCAAAGAATACCAAGAGATAGTAGGTATTGGCATGAGTAAATCTGGTTACCTTTGCTGATAACTTACTGAGTTAAAATTGAGTTGTTTAGATAAAGGTCAGAAGAATTTCCCCTTGCCTTAGCCTCCTTTCCACTGTAAGCAGTCCTCTTCTCATCCACAAGGGTGCAGCTTACTAGGGCTTGTCCTGAACCCTTGGCTTGTGTGGTGAAGGGTGGAGGGAGGGAAGTACTGACCAGAATACCACAAGGCCTCTAAGATAATACTTTGAAAGAGTGAATTTTAACATTTGTTATGGAATATAAACCAAATAAAGACCAAGGATCATACTTATTCTTGGAGGAAAGGTGAACTCCCACTGTTGACTATTTTGAGTTGACTCCATGAGGCTGGCCCAGCTACATAGAGTATTGAGATCACCAAACCTTCGATAACAATATGCACATTCAATCTCAAAGACTGTGAAATGGAAAGGAAGGGAGAAAGTCAATCTTAAGAGTTTTTGCAATACCTCTTATTTGCAGACTATTGGATTTATGTTTTGCACTCTTTTGTGATCTATCTTATGTATCTGATAGTTTTTATGAATAATTGTTTGAGTTGTAAACTCCTATTCACTTTATTAAAATGGACCTAATTAAAATTAATGGCTTATACTTTGTATTCTTTCTTTTTCAAGAAGGATTTACTTATTACAGTTGAGAGAAAAGAAAGCCAAAACATCACTTTGGTACATGAAGTGCTCAGGCACAGAAGCCTTAAGCATGTTGCAGCTGAGCCATCTTGCCAGCCACTTTTACTATTTCTTAAATCTTCTTTGGATTGAAGAGTCCCATGAAGATCTTTCATTTAGTACCAAGCTAGTTTTACATCTAGTTGCAAAGAAGAAAAACTGGTTGGTTGGTTGGTTGGTTTCCAATGCTGATGTTATTTTCTGAAGCTTCCTTTCCATTTTGGATGCTATGTGGAGACAGACAAAATGATACAAGATAATGAGGCCATAAGGACTAAGCTGGAAAAGCTACAGAGCTCTCTGGTCAACTTTCCTGTGAACTTGTGACAAGATTGGCAGTGTTCAGGGTAGTATGGCTGTTGACTGGACTTTTTATATGTCTCTTATCTGAATATGACCTGCGCCAATATATATTTGAGTGTTAATGAGTTTGACATCCATGACTGAGGGACAACTATAATTGCTGAATTCACAAGAGAAGATTTTCAAAGAATAAACATCTAGAGAGCCCAAGACTTCTAATATAACATGTATGAGTTGCCTGCTTTTCCTAAAGATGTAAGATCTAATTCACTCATTTTTAAATATATGCTCCACTTAGTTCTACAATATGATGTTCTACTTTTTCTATTTCAAAACAGTATTGACCAAATATGTAGTATTCTATCTGGAATGTGGCACTCTTGAGATGCAAGAGTAAAGTAATACCAGGCAGACTGCAGTTGAGGTGAGAGAACAGTGTGAAAGGAATAGAGGACACAGGGCTAGGCAGTGGCTTACCCAGTAAAGCCCACTGCCTCTCCCTATAGGGTGGAGCAGTGCTGCAGGTATTTCTCTGCAATGTCTTTTGCTCTCTACCTTTCTCTGTCTCTCAAGCTCCCTTTAGCATTTTTTTTTCTTTTGCCTCCAGGGTTACGGCTGGGGCTCAGTGCCTGCACAACAAATCCTCTGCTCCTGGCAGCTGTCTATTTTTGTTGTTGCTGCTATTGGATAGTACAGAGGGGGAGAGAAAGATAGATACCTGTAGACCTGCTTCACCACTTGCAAAGTGACCCCGCCCTCCAGGTGGGGAGCCCACGGCTTGAAGCAGGATCCTTGCGCAGGTCCTTGTGCTTCATACTAAGTGTGCTTAACCTGGTGCGCTACTACCTGGCCCCCTCTTTAGTATGTATTTTTATTTATTTTATTACTATTCTTTTATATAATTTTGAGAGAAAGTAAGCAGACAAGTTTTCCCTCAGAAGTTTGACTTTAAAATTCTTAGCTATAGTCCACTTTTCTCGCCTATGTTCTTCAAGGATTAAAAATGCATAGTGGTTGTTGAAAGCCAGTTTATAGACTAGAGAGTATACATGCTGAGAGGAGACATTGGTAGCTAACTGACGAGGTCCAGGCCAGCTACATTACCTCATGTCACAACTGAAGGAAATATGCTGAGGTTTGATAACCCCTACTCTCACAGAAAGAACTTGCTGAAACAGACTGAGGGGTTGTACTGAGAACAAGCAGACCTCTCACACAAGATTTACTCCTGCCCAGAAACATCTCAGAAAAAGTCATAACTCCTGTGACACAACCCATGACCTTTCCCGTGCCAGAAATAGCGAAGGGAAACTGAGAAGCCCACCCTGAAACAGGCTGGCTTTCTTGATCCCCACTGGGGCTCCTAAGCCCCCTTGGCTACTTTAACTGGGCTTCTCAAACTCTCCCCTGGCTACTACATTAAAATTTTCTTTGGTCTGCATACCTAACTCTACTTGCCTCATTTTGTCTCTTATTTCTAATATTTGGTGCTAAAACCTGCGAGGGGCTATAGAGCTAGGGCCTCTGCTCTCATTTGTGCCACACATTTCTAACACCAACCATAGACTAGAGATTCATCTCCCAAAATGACCAGAGTTGTCTTGAATGTGGCTTCAGCCTGTGCAATAAGTGTGTTGTTTTTATTCAAGAAATAGTATTCTGTTTATATCTTCTCAGGCAGAGGTTCTCAAATTTTATCCTGAATCAGAATCTCCTGGAGACCATGTTAAAACAAATTACCATGTTGAGGAGTTACATAATGGTTCTGTAAAAGACTGTTATGGTTGAGGATTCTGAGGTCCCAGATTCACTCCCAATACCACCATAAACCAGCTGAGTAGCGTTTGGTGGGAGCTGGGTGGTGGCACAATGGGTTATGCGCACATGGCGCAAAGCACATGGACCAGCATTAGGATCCCGGTTCAAGCTCCCCAGCTCCCCAGCTGCAGTGAAGCAGGTCTTCAGGTGTCTATCTTTCTCTCTCCCTCTCTGTCTTCCCCTCCTCTCTTGATTTCTCTCTGTCCTATCTAACAATAACAACAATAATAACAGCAACAAACGGGGAAAAAATAGTTTCCAAAAAAAACAAACACCACCACCACCCCAACTTTGATTTGTTGATCAAAGGTGGAGTCTAATGATTGCCCCGACCAGCGGGGCAGTGAACAGGGGCTAGGAACCTAAAAGACCTGGAATGACAGGGACTAGAGACACGAAAGAACGACAGTAAGACAAGTTTCTGATCAAGCTGCAAAATTTTATTGTGTTCACAGGCATTATAAGGCTTTGGGAACGGGGGAGCATAGGGGGAAGGGGGAGGCAGAGATGCTGGAGGAGGAGGAGGGGGAGCAAACTTCAAAGTGGAATGTTCCTTGCAACAAACAATGGCCGAAACCATGTTTATTACCACAACTGTGTGTTGTCTCACTTGATTACTGATAAATGGTTTACCTGAGGGGAAATGGCCTGCCCAGAGGGGAAATAAAACTTGTCTCGAGGGCTTCCATTGTTTCAAAGCTTATCATCTATCAAGCAGATAAATGGTTCCTGGCATCTCATCCCTTCGTTATAATTTAACTTGAGGCAGGCAATCGGGGGTGAGGGGCAGAGACCTTAACAGCAGGTTTGGTGGGCATAACCAGAGGGGAAAGTATTGACCCGATTCCTCCCGCGGGGTGAGTGCAAAACCAATCTTCCCGCATCTTATAAGGCTCTCGGTGTCTTTTTGGGGAGGGGAGGGAGAGCCACAGTTTCCAGGGAAACAATTTTTGTTGTTGACACCAACCTCCATGCAAATCAGGTTTGCTTCATGGGGGACTCAGAGGCGGACTATAAGGTCCTCCCCCTGCAGTGCCTTGCCTTGCACCCCTTACTGGCGTCCTTGCCCTGCCAAGGTTGGATGTCTCAATGCATAATTCTGAGTTTTATGCCATCCAAAAAGGAGGTCTGTCACCCTCAGGTTCAGCCAAGCCTCTATCAGCCAAATCAAGTCTGTGATAATGTATTTGCAAAGGTTTTGATGCCAAGGAGTCAATCTGCCATTTTATAAAATCAGTAATCTTATTAAAAATAAAGGGTCTTAAGGTAATCATTAACAAAAGACTAATAAGGGTCCCATAAGGGGCTCTGTAGTGACTCAAGACTATTTGTGGTGGAGTCTATAACCTGTTGTAATTTGTCAGAAAATTCATGGGAGGAATATATAGAGTGTCCTAGCGTGCCACCAGTAAGTCTAAGGGAAGCAGTCAGTGGATGTGATGTCCAGGGGAAGAAACACAGCACGTCTTGTCCTCTGGTGGTGAAATTTTTCTTTTTCATAGAGGGTCAGCTGTGGAACAAGCAAAACTAGGAGGCAAGGACCAGGTAGAGAAGAATTGACATGAAAATATAGGATGGTGTTGTACCAAAACACAGAGGAGGTACATACACATTAGGTGAGGTTCCTTGAACATGAGGAATATTTTGAGAAAAGTGAGCAGTCAATAAACATGCAAAGATAAAGTCAGCAGTGGTAGGTCAGCAGAAAGAGAAGACTTGGATAGGCTGGTGCGGTTAGCTGGAGTATATACTGCCTTGGTGTCCTTTGTGGTAAGGACTTGCCAACAGGGACTCTGTGGATTTTGCAAGAGCAATAATGTCATCCACCATAATAAAAGGAAAACACACATGGACATCCAGTGTTGAAAAAGAGAAAAAGAATATGTCTCTGTGACTGGAAAAGTGGGTGGCTTTGTCAATGAGATACAATAAATGGACAATTCTAATTTTTGTAAATATAAAAAAGGTTTAGTATGTTACTTCATTGACACTTTAGCCAACTGAATACTGGGGGGTGTATTCCCCTTCTTTTTTTTTTATTAATTGACCTTAAGGGTTTTAGTTTTTCTTGTTTGAGCTGTAGCCCACATAAATTTGGAAAAAATACCAACTGAGAAAGAAAAAAATGTTTTTGTTTACTAAACATGGGCAGGTGAATTACATCAATCTGTCAGAGAGCATTGGCTTTTATCAATGGAGATTAATCTTAAAAGTTTGAATAGCAGGATCTTAATTAAACAATGCAGGAGCCAGTAAAGTGCTCTCACTATGGCAGGTCAAGCATTACAATTTTAAGAGGCTTGTAAAAAAATTTTAGATATGAGTGACTTTAGGAGTCATCATACACCCATAAATAAAAAATGAAAAATGTTTAGTTTTAAATCTTACCATATGAGCAGTCAGTTCTTCATGTGCAGATGTACTTATAATTATTTACTTAGGGAGAGTACTTGTACCAAGTTAATTGATGATCTAATGGTTAGAATTGGCTTGAGGTTTTTTTTTATATGATTTTAGAAGGCTCTTTATTAGAATATACCAATATGTTATAGAAAGTCAATACCTAATGTGTTGACATGATAAAATGTTTACCATTTTTTAGCATTATTTTAAACTGATTAGACAGTTTAAGCACACTATTATAACTTTAGTTTACTAAGATCTTTACTCATCATAAGGCTATCATGAGTAAGCATAGATATAAAACTCTTAATAGATTTTGCTCTTTAGAACTCTAATATGGCAACTTAAAAGGCTAAAATAAAACCTCATAGCTTAAATGTTCAAAATATTAATTTTGTTAAATCAGGATTTGCCAAAACAAATCTTCTATCAGACCAAAAACACCATTTGTCAAGAATAAATCTCTGACAGCGTCTTAAAACAAACCAGATAATTTTTAAAAGCAGAAAGATATAAAGAGGAAAACCAGAGCAAAAAGCCTCTGGCATGTAAATAATTAACATAACCATTGTGTTATCTTTTACTAACCCAAGCCAGTCTTAAACAATTTTAAGTAAAATGTTAAACTTTGTTTGTTAGGATCTTTGTTTATCACAAAGCTATCACACCCTTAGGGCAGCTATGAACAAGGGTGGGTACACAACTTAACTGATCTTTCACTTTGATTTGGATAGGTAACTTAAAAAGGTAAAATAAACCTTAGAGCTGAAATGTTTAAAATAAATTTTTACTGTTAATATTTCTTTTAGATGACCATTTTGCACTAAATAATTTTGTTGAATCACATCTGTTGAATGAAAATTTTTTATCAGGCCAGGAATATGTTTAACCCTTTTTTTCTTGGCAAGGCCACTGCTCTACACTGACTGGGTTATTAGAAAGCTAGTTCAAGCATGGAATTAACAAATTAACACACAGTGGCAGTTGGTATTGGGGTGCTGGTAATATTTACAATTCTCACAAGAGTGAGAGAGACTGTAGAGGCATTTTACCATGCCTAGATATCTCAGAAAATCTTTTAACTAATGAATTGATGCTGATATTAGCTATCAGAAGGACGAAACTGTCCTATATTTTACTTTGGTAAAGGTGTGCCAACTCTATGAGTCGGCTCTTTAAAACCACATTTAGCTTAACTAAATCTTATTTAAAACTTAAAACAACCTTTAGTTACTTATGGGTTAACACACATTAATTAAAACAAGGTTAGCACAGACTTAAAACATACATTCTTGGTGAAAAGAAAAATTTTCCCTTTGAAAAGCGGCTTATGGATTTTTAACTCACAGCCTCCCAGGAGGGGCGTTTGTGGCTAAGAATGATTGACTGAAGTGTTTGCCAATCTGTGGAGCAGTAGCTCTGTGCTGTGATTGGCTGCACGGACAGAACAGGTGGGCTTAGTTTACCGCCACGCACGGAGAAAAAATCTTTGAAATTCTTTTTCTGGGCTAAGGTACACTTTACAGTTTTAAAGAAACAAATCATTAAATTTCTATCAAAAGTGTGTACTGGTTCTCTGATTAATAGCTTTTAAGTTAAAGAGAACATCTTGTTTGATTGATTTCATTCTTTCTCTAAATAGCTTGCTAGCCAGATAAGATCTCACTCAGAACTGGTTTAACACTTTCTGAGAGTAGAGGGAAAAAAGCTGGATCTTTTTTTGGCTTGCTAGTTTTAAGATAATGCCAAATCAAGAGCCCACAGTTCTTTAACTAATTGTAAATGCTCTCTTTTTTTAAAAAATTAATTTTATAAGGGAAGCTGTTTTTTGTGCTAGTTGCGGGGGGTCTTCAGGGTTTTTTATTTCTATAGAAGTTTCATGTGCAGGGTCAGTTTGATTCTGGCTCTGAGTAACAGGGAAAGCCAAAACCGGTTTTGATTTGGATGGTTTAGTTTTAGTTTTACGGATTGGGTTTAGGTTTTTTGGTGAGGCTAAAAATGTAAGTTCTTCTGTAACTGCAGCTATTTCTTTCATTAATTGAAGCTGCTCTTTCCGGTCAGCAAGGACCTTGCAGAGGGTGGAAATTCCTGTAAGGGCTCCTGAGCGTGCCCGCCTGACAGAAGGATTGTCAAGGAGAGCGTCAGGCTGGAGAGCAGGGGGCATAAATGTTGGGAGGGGAATTAAAGGGAGGAGGACACCAATCGGGATTGTGG
Source organism: Erinaceus europaeus (assembly GCF_950295315.1). Lineage (NCBI taxonomy): Eukaryota > Metazoa > Chordata > Mammalia > Eulipotyphla > Erinaceidae > Erinaceus > Erinaceus europaeus. Next base: position 47,071,097 of record NC_080164.1, read on the forward strand.
TATTTGGCAGCCTCTTTTCCTAGCAAAGCCTCATCCTCCACGGGAAGTGCTTCAGGAGAGGGGGGGGTTTGTAAAACTGGATAGAGGTGGGGGAAAGAATGCTGGGTTTCATCCTCCTGTGAATTAGCAATAGGAGGGTCAATGGAGGGAACTTTAGTGAGTGAGGTGGAACCTGTAGGGAGGGGGACAGGGCTTTTACTTTCATCGGGTGCTGGGAGGCTTTTATTTTGATTGGGTACTGGGGGATCAAGATCAATAATCACAGAAGGGCATGGGGATGGGGTCTTTGTCCTGGACGGCGGACTAGAAAGTTGCCGGAGGACCTTTTCACCCTCTGTAATAAAGTTTTTAATATCAGGGTGATTATTATAAATTTTTAAGATATCATTAATTAAATTTCAGTAACAAAAGGCAGAAACAGGTACACGTTCAGGACCAAAAGACTGATAGTGATCATTAAGACAGTCACCAGTTCTCCTCCAACGTTTCTCATCTATAGTGCCTTCCTGGGGGAACCAGGGACAAATATTTCCAATATAGTCTAAAAACTTTTTTAATTCTTTCTTTTTAACCCTAGTTCCTCATGTCTTGAGTGACTCCTTGAGTCCTTTAATGAATAAATCTTGTTTGCTAAATTCATGTCCCATGGTTTTGCTTACCTCAACAGCTGTGACACTCCTCCAGATGTGACTCACGGTCAGGTAGTTCCATGGTAATCTATGCGAGTCTTTGCGCTACTCCCTCGGCCGCAGTGACTCAGTGAATTCGGATAGACCTATCCTCAGTGAATTCGGATAAGATCTATCCTCTCGATCAGCGGAGTGCCTAGATCCAGAAGGCTTCTTTGCCCCACGTCCGGGCACCAGATGCCCCGACCAGTGGGGTGGTGAACAGGGGCTAGGAACCTAAAGAGACACGAAAGAATGACAGCAAGACAAGTTTCTGATCAAGCTGCAAAATTTTATTGTGTTCACAGGCATTATAAGGCTTTGGGAAAGGGGGAGCATAGGGGGAAGGGGGAGGCAGAGATGCTGGAGGAGGAGGAGGGGGAGCAAACTTCAAAGTGGAATGTTCCTTGCAACAAACAATGGCCGAAACCATGTTTATTACCACAACTGTGTGTTGTCTCACTTGATTACTGATAAATGGTTTACCTGAGGGGAAATGGCCTGCCCAGAGGGGAAATAAAACTTGTCTCGAGGGCTTCCATTGTTTCAAAGCTTATCATCTATCAAGCAGATAAATGGTTCCTGGCAAATGATTTGCATTTATTTATCATTTCTTTATTGAGGGACTAATGGTTTATAGCCAACAGTAAAATACAGTACTGTGTACATGTGTAACATTTCCCAGTTTTCCACATAATAGATCAACCCCCACTAGGTCCTCCTCTGCAATAATGTTTCAGGACCTAAGCCCTTGCCCTCGCCCCAGAGTCTTTTAAAACTTTGAGCAATAAACTAACTCCAGTCCAAGTTCTGCTTTGTGTATTTCCTTCTGTTCTTATTTTCAACTTCTGTCTATAAGTGAGATCATCCCATATTCATCCTTCTCTTTCTCACTTATCTCACTTAATATGATTCCTCCAAGCTCCATCCAAGATGAGGTGAAGAAAGTGAAATCACCATTTTTAATAGCTGAGTAGTATTCCATTATGTATATATACACCACAGTTTATTCAGCCACTCATCTATTGTTGGACACCTGAGTTGCTTCCAGGTTTTGGTTATTACAAATTGTGCTGCTATGAACATAGGTATACACAATTTTTTTTTAAATTATTTATAAAATGGAAACGCCAACAAGACCATAGGATAAGAGGGGTACATTTCCACACACTTCCCACCACTGGAACTCTGTATGCCATCACCTCCCCTGATAGCTTTCCCATTCTTTATCCCTCTGGGAGTATGGACCCAGGGTCACTATGGGGTGCAGAAGGTGGAAAGTCTGGCTTCTGTAATTGCTTCCCCACTGAACATGGACATTAACAGGTCAATCATACTCCCAGTCTGTCTCTCTCTTTCCCTAGTGGGGCAGAGCTCTGGGGAAGCAGGCCTCCAGGACACATTGGTGGGGTTGTCTGCACAGGGAAGTCCAGTTGGCATCATGGTAGCATCTGGAATCTGGTGGCTAAAAAAGAGGTTAACATGTAAAACAACAAACTGTGGACTAATCACGAACTTAAAGGCAAGAATATTGCAGGTGAAGATTTGTGGTCTCCCTTTTGGAAAAAGCTAGACATACAAAATTTTTATTGGATGGGTGTGTTTGATTCCTTAGGATCTATCCCCAGGCAAGGAATTGCAGGGTCATAATGAAGGTCCACTTCTAGCCTGAGGGTTCTCCAAACTGCTCTCCACAAGGGCTGGACTAATTTACATTCCCACCAGCAGTGCAGGAGGGATTTGCATTTTCAATTGTTTCTCAAGTCTTTGCTACCCTAGTCCACAATTTGAGAACTGCTATTCTCAAGAAAGCTGAATTACCCAGGAAAGTTTGGGAGGGGAAAAAAAATCAGTTAAGGGGACTTTTATTGCACTTTGGGTGACATAAAGGGGCTAGATATACTCAGCGCTAGGGATAAAATTTAGGCCGTTATTCTTGCAAGTCTTGAGTTCTACCTCTGTGTCACCTCCTCAGCCTCTCCAGAGAATATATATATTTTTTATACTGGGGTGTTGATGGTTTACAGTGGAGTTGTTGACACATGGGTACGATTGGTTTCTCATTTCCCCAAGATACATGTCCGCAAAACACTCTTTTAAAATATTTATTTATTTTCCCTTTTGTTGCCCTTGTTTTATTGTTGTAGTTATTATTGTTGTTTTTTATGTCGTTGTTGTTGGATAGGACAGAGAGAAATGGAGAGAGGAGGGGAAGACAGAGGGGGAGAGAAAGACACCTGCAGACCTGCTTCAAGGCTTGTGAAAAGACTCCACTGTAGGTGGGGAGCTGGGGTCTCCAACCGGGAAACTTTCGCGGGTCCTTGCGTTTTAAGCCACGTGCCCGACCCCCAGCAAAACACTCTGACTGCCAACTTACGTCCCCCTCCACCAATATGCACCAGGACCCCAAAGCCCCCTCCCACCAGACTCCTTTCTGTCCTCCATCTCTAGATAATCTTTTGAAGTAATCACAATAGGGCAAGCAGAAGCTTCTAAGTGACAGTAGGGCAAGTTTAGGGTTGGGAAACAGCATCCCAGCTGCAGAACCCAGGAAGAAAGCCAATTCTAACATGTGTGGAGAGTGCTGCATGTCTAATCTCGACCTCCTGTGCAAACCTATAGATTTCTCCCCCACATCCCAATTTCCGCAGTAGGTAGGCTCCCTAACAGCCAGGAGCAATTGGACCTCACCCATTTGTAGTAACGCCTCCCACCGCCGGTAGGGGGCGCTCTTCCCCGCCCCCGCTAGTGGTAGGTAGGTCTGCGCCTGCGCGGGAACTTCTGCGTCTCGGCTAGGAGCGAAGTCTACCCGGATTAAGATGGCGGCGGCAGCGGCGGCGGCCCGGTTGGGCTGGGGAGCTGCAGCCGCTGCCGCGGGGCTGCGTAGTCGGTAGGTGACGAGTCTGGGATTCCTCATTGGGATGCCACTGGACATAATAAAGGAAAGTAGTAGCCGCTTCGCTCAGCCTCCCTCAAACGGGTTGGGAGCGGTAGGGCTCAGGTCGAGCCTTTGAGTGGGTCGGCGGTTTCGGGCTTCAGCGCCGAAGTGGGCGGCCGCCGGCGGACTCAGGGGCTCGGCCCCGGGGCGCGGACGCGATGCCCGAGCTCCTCCCGGAGGCTGGCAGACACCGAAAGGAGAGGCAGCTTTTAAATCCCGGGGCCGCGCCAGCCATTCTACCACGTGCACCCTGCTCCTGTCTGTCAAACACCCACCCAGAATGTAAACAAAGGTGTCGGCGGGCGCCCTCCCTGCTCCCCACTTTCCCTGGGAGGCTCCGGGGGTGGGGGGGCCTCTGTGGGGTCACCAGCTGGCGAGTGACGGGAACTCATCAGTGTCCCTCCTTGCATCTCCCGTGACTTCTGTCAGTGTGGGATTAGGTGAATGACCCTGACGATTTAAGGGGTTGTACCCTGTACCCCGGCTTTGTTTTGTTTTTGGAAGAAAAAAAAGGACCGATCGAGGGTTTGACCTTCAGTTAGTGCAAGTGATAGTCTTAAAGTTTTGATGCATCTCCTAAAGAAATCAAAGAGTCCAGAGGGATGTTTTTGGTAGTCATCTGCCTCCATTGCTTGTACTTGACAATCTGAATAATTTGACTTATTCTACTAGATTAAAATCGTTTTATGTAATATATATGCATATAATTTTGGATAGAGACAGAAATTGAGAGGGGAAGATAGAGATTGAGAGAGACTCAGAGAGAAAGACACTTGCAGCACTGCTTCATCACTCCTAACAGGTGAGGACTGGGGGCCTGAACCCGGGTCCTTGCGCCAATTGCAGTATGTGCGCTCTGCCAGAGGCACCAGCGTCCGGCCCCTCCTTACAATATTTTAAGTACTTTATTTGTTTTACATTGAGATTGGGAAGGAAGGGGGAGATAGTGAGATGCCTGCAGCACTGCTTTACCACTCTCGCGGCATCTTCCTGCTGCAGGTGGAACCAGGGCCTTAAACCTAGGCCCTTGCACGTGGTAGCTTGTGCACTCAATCAAGTGCGCCACCTCCCTGCCCCACTAGTTTTTTGTTTGCTTGCTTTGTTTTTTTAACCTTTGGTTTGTTTCTTTGAGAGAGAACTCCTGCCATTTATAGTGTTCCATTTATTTATTTATTTATTTATTTATTTTAATGTTGTGTCATAGATGCAAGGGTTGCACTCTACACTGCTGAGCCACCTCTCTATTTTATTGTTTAAAATTTGTGTGTGTGTGTGTGTGTGTGTGTGTGTGTGTGTTGTTAATGAGAGAGAACCAGTGTGTGTGTGTGTTGTTAATGAGAGAGAGAACCAGAATATCACTCTAGTACATGCAGTGCTAGGGATCAAACTCAGGACCCCATGCTTGAGAGTCCAGAGCTTTAGCTTCTTTACTACCTCCCAGGCCTCAGTCAGAATTACATATGTTTGTTTGTGCAATTTCACTACTTCTGGATCCTTTTTTCACTCAGAAAGAAAGAAAAAAAGAGTAAGAGACACCACAGCACTAAAGCTGTGGCACCTCCCATGTAGTCACTCTCTTGACAATATGCTGATAATTGAGCACTCTCTGGGCCCAGACATGGCTTTAGTTTGTCTTATCTGTTGCTTTTCCTCTGGGCTTAATGAACAAAAACACTGCTCTTCAACTAGTCAGAACAGTTAGACAAAGGTGCTGCTTTGCCATGTGCTTAAACATTGAGAGCATCCCGGTACTGTCCCCATTGCTTCTGAAGTTTCCCCTTTAGTTCCCCATACAGTAGCCAGGGATTTGAACAAGGCGACATGTGCACTCTACCAGGTCAGCTATTTCCTGGCACCAGTGGTATCTCTTTTTAATGAAATGCAGCTGAAAATAACCAGAGAAATGTTTTTTTTTATAATGATTGTATATATTTTAAATTATCCTTATGCATGTACAAACTATTATATTTACTGTTGAATTTAAAACATTAATTCCCCAATAAAGAAAGAAAAAAAAGAAAATAAAATTATCCAGTCATTTCTGTAAAATTCAAATGTAATGGATAATAGTAATTTAAGCTTAATTTTAAAGTCACTTGCATTGATTTATAAAAATTTTTACTAAAGTCGTTTTATTTCCTTTCCCTGTAATAGTTTTTTTTTTTTTTTCCCCTCCAGGGTTATTGCTGGGCTCGGTGCCTGCACCATGAATCCACCGCTCCTGGAGGCCATTTTTCCCCCTTTTGTTGTAGCCTCGTTGTGGTTATTATTATTGCCATTGTTGATGTTGTTCGTTGTTGGATAGGACAGAGAGAAATGGAGAGGGGAGGGGAAGACAGAGGGGGAGAGAAAGATAGACACCTGCAGACCTGCTTCACCACCTGTGAAGCGACTCCCCTGCAGGTGGGAAGCCGGGGGCTCCAACCGGGATCCTTCTGCCGGTCCTTGCGCTTTGCGCTACATGCGCTTAACCCACTGCGCCACCGCCCGCCCCCCGCCCCCGTCCCCCGTAATAGGTTTTATAGTACTTATTCCTTTTAAATTTTGAATCATGTGACTTTTACTTAGTTAAAAAAAAAAAAAAGAAACAAAGAAAGATAATATTTTGTTGTTAGCGGTGGGGCTTCACTGTTCCAGGCTAACTTTTTGATATATAGAGAGACAAAGAGAGGGATAGATACTACAGCACTGAATGCCACTCCAGGATAGTGGGGACTAGGCTTGAACCTGGGTGACATGTTTGGTGTACCATCTGGGTGAATTATTTTGCCTGCCCCCCAAGTTCTCATTTTGTAGTTCTTTGTCTTCCTGATGCATGCTAAGAGTTTGTGACTCCAAACTAAACCACTTAAGGTAGATACATTACATTCTTTCACAATTGATATTGTACTACCCTCTGTACACTTAGTTATCTATCAAGCCTATACATTTCTACCCGTGCTTGTCTGTAAATTTTAAATAATGCTTGCATCAGCCTGGGAATTATCAGTACACAGTATTTCTGAGATCAGACTCCTACATGGGTCTAGATCAGATCAAAGCATTGAAATTGGAAGTTCACGAGGCTAAGCCTGTACTACAGAACCACCCACAGTGGGATATAGCAATAGAAGGTGACGAAGACCAGGAGGACAGTGAGAGCTTTGAAGATAGTTTTGAGGAAGAGGAAGAAGAAGAGGAAGATGATGACTAAACAGCACTATAAATGGACCACAACATTTGCTGTCTGGGAAGTGTATAATAAACCAGAAATGGTATAGAACTAATGTTGAGGGAGGTATTGGTTCTTTCCTAGAAATGGGTGCATAATATATAACTAGGCAGTGGTGGTACCTTGGCATGGTCTGAAGCAAAAAATGCTGGAGGCTTGTCAAAGCCTGTCAAGCGTGGGATTAAGCATATATGTGATCTGGAAATTTGATGAAGCTTTTGCTATCACTGTCCGAAAGTGTGGGCCATGCATCATCTGTTCAGTACATGATCCCAGTAAAAGTAAAGGCAGATGGCAAATGAAAAATATGTATATATATATATATATACTGCTTGCCTAAGGAAGGAAGAGCAATATTGTAAATAGAAAATGAGATTATGTGTTTTATGTGTGAGAAGAAGCAGCTTAAGCACTGATTATCTCTCTTTTACTTTTTTTTTTTTTTTTTTCCAAGTTCTTGCTTGTTTTTCTGACTAGAGCACTGTTCAACTCTGGCTTATGGAGCTGTTAGGGACTGAACTTGGAACCTCTAGTATCTCAAGCATGAAAGTCCTTTGCCTACACCACTTTATTATTTCCCTGGCTGACTATATCTCAAAATGTAATTTTATTTGTTTTTGAATATAGATTCTGTCATATGATGAATCCATATATGAGACAGAAGCAACCTCTACATTGGTTTGGACAAAGGCCACTTTTCCCAATACCTGAAGCCTTGCGTCAAACAGGTAAAATTTCACCTCTTTTAGAGCAAGTTAAAACTTTTGAAACTATGCTTCAGTAAGAATTTGTGCATGGGGGGTTGGGCGGTGGCACAATGGGTTAAGTGCATGTGGCGCAAAGCGCAGGGACCGGCATAAGGGTCCAGGTTCAAGCCCCTGGCTCCCCACCTGCAGGAGAGTCGCTTCACAGGCAGTGAAGCAGGTCTGCAGGTGTCTGTCTTTCCCCCTCTCTGTCTTCCCCTCCTCTCTCCATTTCTCTCTGTCCTATCCAACAATGAACAACATCAACAATGGCAATAATAATAACCACAACGAGGCTACAACAAGGGCAACAAAAAGGGGGAAAAATGGCCTCCAGCAGTGGTGGATTCATGGTGCAGGCACTGAGCCCAGCAAAAACCCTGGAGGGAAAAGAAAAAAAAAAAAAGAATTTCTGGATGATAAAAGATGAAAATGTGTAAGTTTCTACTCAGGAGTCCATAAAAAGAACTTAGCATTTTCCTTCTTATAATACTGGTACATTCTGTACTCATATTCTTGGCATTAGATTTCTAGAGTTCCTAGGTCAATGTCTAGTTTATTATATCTGTGAACTCTCATTGTCTTGTATAACACATTCTTTGGAACATAAGTTGCTCAACAGATGATTCCTGAAATGGAAATATTATAAAATGAAGCTATAAATGAGTTTGTGTTTCAAAGGATCAAATGTACTTGAAGCTGCTTCCTCCTTATTTTGACATTTCTAGCTGTCATCCAAACCTTAGAACATAGTGCTTATATAGTCCTTACAAAATAAACTTTCAGGGACTTTTTTTTTTTTTTCTGGATGTTGGATCTGGAAGTCATTTTTCTTTTAATGTGCTGCCATGTGATGAACCCAAGTCTTTCTGCATATGTTATATAGCTGAGTGACTTCCAGAGCCCAATTAAAAATATTTTTATTTATAGAAACCCAGTAGGGATAGGGGTAAATAGCATAATGGTTATGCAAAGAGACTGTCATGCCTGAGGCTCCGAAGTCCCAGGTTCAATCCCCCAGCACCTCCATAAGCCAGAACTGATCAGTGCTCTGTTTAAAAAAGTGGTAGGTAGCTCTCGGCCTTAGCGCCATCTTCCTAGAACCCTTTCCATGATGAGAGCCAAGTGGAGGAAGAAGCGAATGCGCAGGCTGAAGCGCAAAAGAAGAAAGATGAGGCAGAGGTCCAAGTAGACTTGTGCACCCATGGAAGCCATGAGAGCAGAAATAAGGGATGCCGGAGGCCAGAGGCGCTGGTACAAATTGGACTTCTGTGCTGCAGCCTAGAACTTGTTTTCAGCGGATCTAGAACCTCATCACCATTTGATCCTACACGATCATCTTGAGTGACCTTCATTGCTTATACCAAGACACAGTCCCTTTTGCTCCTTTGCCTTAGACTTGTCATTCTGGACTAGTTCTGCTCTCCTTGTGGCTGAATGTAACCCGTGTACAATAAATAACCTCTTCTGCTATCTTAACTGAAGGGAGAGAAAAAAAAAAAAGTGGTAGGTAGTGCAGCAGGTTAAGCACGCATGGCTTGAAACACAAGGACTAGCTTAAGGATTCCAGTTTGAGCCCCCGGCTCCCCACCTGCAGGGGTTTTCCTTCACGGGTGGTGAAGCAGGTCTGAAGGTGTCTATCTTTCTTTCCCCCTCTCCGTCTTCCCCACCTCTCTCAATTTCTCTCTGTCCTATCCAGCAACAACAACAGCAATGGAAGCAATGAAAATAACAAGGGCAGGGAGTCCGGCGGTAGCGCGGCAGGTTAAGTGCACGTTGCGCAAAGCGTAAGGGCCAGCGTAAGGACACTGGTTCGAGCCCCCTAGCTCCCCACCTGCAGGGAAGTTGCTTCATAGGTGGTGAAGCAGTTCTGCAGGTGTCTTTCTTTCTCTCCCCCTCTGTCCTATCTAACAACAATGACATCAATAATAACTACAACAACAATAAAAAAGGGCAACAAAAGGGAAAATAAATAAATAAATATAGAATAATATGGGCAACAGAAATGGGAAAAATGGCCTCCAGGAGCAGTGGATTCGTAGTGCAGGCACTGAGCTCCAGCGATAACCCTGGAGGCAATAATTAATTAGTTAATTAATTAAAAGAAAAAGAAAAAAACCCAGAGGCAGCTGTGTACCCAGTTGAGCATACCTTACCATGTTAATGACCCAGGTTCAAGCCTCTGGTTCTCAATTCATACCAAATGATATTGCATCTGCTGATCCCAACCTAATCAATGCAACGATACTGCCTCAGAATGCTTCAGACTTCAGACTGTGTCCTGAAATGTCAGGTGTGGAATGTTAACCCTTCACCCTCATTACTTGGGTGAGACCTTTCCTTTCATAGGATTCTCTAATTCCATTCCAGGAGGTTCACTTCCTAACAAAATCCAAAACCTAGATATAGACCAGGTCCCGTAAGAGAGTATATGTTCACATTTATCTATAAATTAGGGCAAAATATATACCTGAAAGCAAAAATACACAATAGTCTGTAGTGGCATACTTTAACGATGACTCTTTAGTCACTTCAGGCCACCCCATCAGCTGGGGCCCTCTTTGGGGAGTCCTGAGATTCCCAAACAGACATGATGGGCCTAGACCTCAAATAAATCCCTCTCTCCATTGTTACTGGTCATTTCTATCAGAAACAACACAATAGACCCCTTTGTGGGCCCCCATAGGACCTTGCCCTCAACATGGATCAACAATGGAAGAGAATGCTCCATCCTCTGAAGGGAGGCTGGACAACATACTCTATGCTACACCTGAGGAAGATGGGTCGATATTGGGGCAGCCTGGAATGTTCCTACTCATGACCACAGAATGTGAGCTCAGATCTACAGGGATGCAGAGGTCACATAGGCTCCTAAGTTGATTATGGGCCCCAGATCACATCAAATCGATGGGGTTTATAGTCAACAATATTTATACCCCTTTCCCATGTTTGGGAGCTACTCTCTTCCCTGATCCAGCTTTCTGGTCCTTTTTCCATCCATGACATCATCTCCCCAGACAATAACTTGGATCCACTGGCATATCAGATTTCAGGCTCAGGGAAAAAAAAACTAACAAACTAGTATAGCTACAGGTCTTTTTGGAATATAACTAAAATATGCCTACTAGTTATCTATAAAATATAGACCCCCCAAATCTTCATCTGAACTATTCCAGCCTTTAGGTTCATGATTAGTCAATGGTTTGTTTGGTTTCATATGTTAACTTTCTTTTCAGCCACCAGGTTCCAGATGCTAGCATGATGCCAACCAGACTTCCCTGGACAGACAACCCCACCAATGTGTCCTGGAGCTCCGATTCCCCAGAGCTCTTCCCCCCTAGGGAAAGAGAGAGACAGGCTGGGAGTCTGGATCGACCTGTCAATGCCCATGTTCAGCGGGGAAGCAATTACAGAAGCCAGACCTTCCACCTTCTGCATCCCACAATGACCTTGGGTCCATACTCCCAGAGGGGTAAAGAATAGGAAAGCTATCAAGGGAGGGCATGGGATGCAGAGTTCTGGTGGTAGGAATTGTGCGAAGTTGTACCCCTCTTATCCTATGGTTTTGTCAATGTTTCCTCTTTATAAATTAAAAAAAAAAATTAAGAGGAAAGGGGAAGATAGAGAGGGGGAGAGAAAGATAGACACCTGCAGACCTGCTTCACCCCTTGTAAGGTGATCCCTATACAGGTGAGGAGCCAGGGGCTCAAACAGCACTTTGTACTATATGCACTTAACTCGGTGTGCCACCACCCTCCCCATACCTGTACATCTTTATCCTTTTTATCGCTTAAGAAATTCCAAGTGTTTTAGGAGCTCAGTACCAGAAATGAGGATGAAAACTAAATATATAGTTCACAATTTCACAGGGAATGAAGACTAGACAGTAGACATTAATTGTGTTTTCCAGGCCATTAGAATATCTGGTCAGGGCCTGGGCGGTGGTGCAGCGGGTTAAGCACACATGCTGCGAAGTGCAAGGATCCTGGTTCAAGCCACCAGCTCCCCACCAGCAGGGGTGTCGCTTCATGGGCAGTGAAGCAGGTCTGCAGGTGTCTATCTTTCTCTCCCCTGCTCTGTCTTCCCCTCCTCTCTCCATTTCTCTCTGTCTTTTCCAAAAATGACAGCAACAGCAACAACAGTGATAAACAACAAGGGCAACAAAAGGGAAAAAGTAGCCTCCAGGAGTAGTAGATTCATAGTGCAGGCATCGAGTCCCAGCGATAACCTTGGAGGCAAAAATAAGAATACTACAGGAAGTTGCACACTGTTTTTCTTATCTTGGAGGAGGAGAAAGAAAGGACACTTGGGAATAATAATAAGTATTGGTGTGACTTAGAAAGGAGGTGAAGGCAGGGCCATAGCAATGAGTAAGACAATTTTACAAGCTGCTGAAATAAGAATCCCATGGTCACTGGCATGTGTTAAAAGGATATAGAATATATTAAGCACTTAATTAGATCTAATAACATGAACACAGAATACAGCTGAAATAAATCTTTTTTTTTTTTTTTGAGAGCTTGTTTGGAGGTTCTGTTGAAGGGATAAGAAGAGGAACAGCCTCTGTTTCCATTCTGAGAGTTCACGTCTAATCTTAACAACGAATTGATGAGAGCATGATTATTCAAATAAATTAAACTTTTATTGAAAACAAAATATGTTGGGGAAAGAGAGAGAGAGAAGAAAACTCATAAGCTTTATGGTCACATGGTGATCCCAAGAGAGAGAGTGAGCAAAGGAGAAAAGGAAAAGACTTCCATGATGCTGTCAGGGCCAAAGAGAGAGCTTGAGAGAGAGCCAGAACCCACTCTTCTTTCTGGGCTGTAAACTCAAAGCCCGCCTCTACCTCCCAAGCCCCACCTGTAACCACTCCTATCTCTGAGTGGTCCTCCCACCAACATGCCAGCCTCACCTGAAGTTACTCCCACTGGCTGGGGTAACTTCTCCCTCTACAGTTCTAGCAGGGGAGTGCAGTTACATATACCCTAAACTGAAGACGGGTCCTTTAATAATTTTTTTTTTTTTTTGCCACCACGGTTACAGTTTTCTAAAATAGATGTTAGTTCATGGATTTCTCTGTTTTATCAAATAAATAAAAGTAAAAATAATTTGAGTTTGTTTACCTTTGTGTATGGTGACATGTGGTTGTCCTGTTGTTCATTCTTCTACATATGGCCACCCACTTTTCCTTAAACCATTTGTAGAAACTTTCCTTTCTCTGTCTAATGACCTGAGCCCCCTTTTCAAAAATCATCTATTTATAAGTCTGAGGGTTTACTTCTGGGCTCTCAATTATTTTTTTAATTGATTAATTTTATTGTATTATCATTCTTTGTTTATTGGATAGCGACAGCCAGAAGTTGAGAGGGAAGGGGGAGATAGAGAGGGAGAGAGGCAGGCACCAGCAGCCCTGCTTCACCATGTGTGAAGCTTTCCCCTTACAGGTGGAGGCCAGGGGCTTGAACCTGGGTCCTTGTGCACTGTAATATGTATGCTCAACCAGGTGTGCCACCACCTGGCCCCCTGGGCTCTCAGTTCTATTCCATTGATATGAATGTTTATTTTTGTTCCAGTACCATACAGGTTTTTTGTTTGTTTGTTTGTTTGTTTGTTTGTTTGTTTTTACAAGAGCACTGCTTAGCTCTGGTCTAAGGTGGTGTAGAGGATTGAACCTGGAACAGTGGAGCCTCAGGCATGAGAGTCTCTTTGCATCACCATTATGCTCTCTGCCCCCACCCATCCATATAGTTTTGATTACTTTAATATAGTTGTAAGTCAGGGAATGTGATGGCTCCATTTTTGTTTTCTGTTTTTTCCTCAGCATTGCCTTGGCAATTCTGTTTTTTTGCGGTTCCAGAGAAACTTCTATAGCATTTACTCTATTCCATTAAAGAAGTTCATTTGGATTTTTATAGGGATTGTATTCAATTTATATATTACTTTTATTAAGATATTGAGCTTATCATTTTTTAAATTAAAAAAAAATTAGTTTTTTTATTATCTTTATTTTATTTACTGGATAGAGCCAGTCAGAAATTGAGAGGGATGGGGGAGATAGAAAGAGACAGAGAGACAGACACCTGCAGACCTGTTTCATTGCTCATGAAGCTTCCCCTGCAGGTGGGGACTGGGGCTTCGAAACTGGGTCCTTGTACATTGTATCGTGCGCTCAGCCAGGTGTGCCACCACTTATCCCCTATTTTTGAAAATTTTTAGATTTATTTTGCTACTAGAGCTTCATGCCTGTGTGATTTCCACCATTCTTGATGGACTTAAATTTTCTTTTTTTATTTATTCCAGATTGGGGTGGAGGGGGGAACAGATGTGTGTGCAAAGGAGGACCACCACAGCACTGCTCTACTGCTTGTGAAATGTCCCCTTTGCATGATGCTCCTGTGTTATGCCCAGAGGCTTGAATCTGGATCCTTGTACATAGTGAAGTATGTGCTTTATTGGGCATCCCTCTCTGGCCCTTGTGTGTGTGTGTGTGTGTGTGTGTGTGTGTGTGTGTGTGTATGTGTGTGTGTATTTTGTCCTCCAGGGTTATTTCTGGGATTTGGTGCCTGTACTACAAATCCACTGTGCCTGGAGGCCATGTTTTTCCCTTTTGTTGCCCTTGGTTTTTATTGTCATCGTCCTTGTTATTCTTGTTACTGCTGTCATTGTTGTTGACTAGGACAGAGGGAAATTGAGACAGGAGGGGAAGACAGAGAAGAGGAGAGAAAGATAGACACCTACAGGCCTGCTTCACCACTTGTGAAGCGACCCCCCTTCAGGTGGCGAGCTGGGGGCTAGAACCAGGATCCTTACACTGGTCCTTGTGCTTGGTGCCATGTGTGCTTAACCCGCTGCGCTACTGCCTGACTCCCCAGCCCTCATTTTTAAAACTTCTTTTCTCTTTCTCCCTCCCTCCCTCCCTCCCTCCCTCCCTCCCTCCCTCCCTTCCTTCCTCCCTTCCTTCCTTCCTTCCTTCCTTTCTTCCTTCCTCCCTCCCTCCCTTCCTTTCTTCCTTTCAGAGCACTGAGAATGAATAGAAGGTTTCATACATGTGTAACACCACTGAACAGCCTTCCCAGCTCAGTTTAAATTTTTTTTTTATTATGGATATTTAGATGGGAAGATAAAGAAAATGAGAGACAGATGAGGGGATTTGGGCCAGGAGAGAGAGAGAGACCAAAGTACTGTTCCACCATCCAAGTACTTCCCTTTCGTGCTATCCATTGTGCTTGCATGTGCTGTCAAAATTGAAGCCAGGATGCCTTTGTAAAATGAGACAAGCTGTCTTTTTTACCAGAGCACTGCTCAGCTTTGGCTTATGGTGGTGTGGGGAATTGAACCTGGGACTTTGGAGCCTCCAGCATGAGAGTCTCTTTGCATAACCATCCTGCTGTCTACCCCCACTTACCAAGCTGTCTTCTCCATTTTTACTTATTTTTAGGATTTCCTTGGTCACAGTCACCAAGTGGTATTTATATAGGATAATGATTTTGGCAACATCTATGAGAATTTAGTTTTGATCTCTACTTCACCAAGGAAATGACTCAGCATCAATTATCTGGAACTGGATAGCAAGGCGCAAAAACAACTCAGCTGTCAAATTAAAATCTTCTCAGTAATGATTAAGAAAAGCTTTCCATATCAACTATATGTTTTGCCAAATTTAATCTTTCTTTAAATTTGAAGTAAATTTATTTCTGGTATTTTACTCTTTTTTCTTAATATATGTGATATAAGGATTATGACAGGATAGAAGATCTCTTTTCTTAAATATATTTTCCCATTATGCTTGGCATAAATATAGACTGGCAGTGTGCTTTGTGGTTAAGCTCTAGAAAATTGTCTGGCCTTGAATCTTGACTCTGTCACTTAACTGAGTCACTTTCAGCTTTAGTTTCCTCACATAAAAAAGAACTTAAAAGGGAGCCGGGAGGTAGCTCAGCGGGTTAAGTGCACGTGGCGCAAAGCGCAGGGGCCGGCATAAGGACCCCGGTTTGAGCCCCGGGCTCCTCACCTGCAGGGGAGTCACTTAACAAGTAGTGAAGCAGGTCTGCAGGTGTCTCTCTCTCCCCCTCTTTCTTCCCCTCCTCTCTCCATTTCTCTCTGTCCTATCTAACAACAACATTAATAACTACAACAACAATAAAAAATAGCAAAGGTAACAAAAGGGAAAATAAATAGATAAATATATATAAAAAATAGAACTCAGGAGTCAGGCGGTAGCGCAGCGGGTTAAGTGCACATGGCTTGAAGAAGAGACAAGCATAAGGATCCTGGTTCGAGCTCCCGGCTCCCCACCTGCAGGGGAGTCGCTTCACAGGTGAAGCAGGACTGCAGGTGTTTATCTTTCTCTCCTCCTCTCTGTCTTCCCCTCCCCTCTCCATTTTTTTCTGTCCTATCTAACAATGACGACATCAATAACAACAATAGTAACTACAACAACAATGAAAAACAATAAGGGCAACAAAGGGGAAAATAAATAAAAGAAAAAAATAGAACTCAAAAGAATGACTTCTTGGGAGGATTTAAGGACTAAATGATGCAATTCATACTGCATGCTTGGCACCATGCTCTACCCACTTTCACTACAGTGTACCCTCACTTAATGTCATGGGTAGACTCTTTGGAACTGGGTCTTTAAGGAAAACAACCTATGAAAAAAACAAAGCCAATTTTACTATGAATCTAATTGACATAAACGGGGGTTAAGTTCTGGGATGGACAAATAGTTCACCTGGTAGGATATCTGTATAGCCATGCATGTGGCCCATGGGAAGTGCTGTGGTAATGGAGAAAGTTTCTGTGCTATAGTGTCTCCCCCAGTTCTACAATAATAATAATAGTAAATTCAAAGCAATCTGGTATTAAACAATAATTTGTATTCATCATTTTTTCATTTGGAAACTGGTTCTTTTTTATTTTTTATGTGCCCACTTTTTATTTCATTTTTTAAAAATTTTTGTTTATAAAATGGAAATATTGACAAGACCATAGGATAAGAGGAGCACTACTCTACACAGTTTCCACCACCAGAACTCCATATCCCATCCCTTCCCCAATAGCTTTCCTATTCTTTATCCCTCTGGGAGTTTGGACCCAGGGTCATTATGGGGTGCAGAAGGTGGAAGGTCTGACTTCTGTAATTGCTTCCCTGCTGAACATGGTTGTTGACAGGTCAATTCATACTCCCAGGCTGTCTCTCTCTTTCCCTAGTGGGGCAGGCATCTGGGGAGGTGGGGCTCCAGGATACATGCTGGGGTCGTCTGCCCAGGGAAGTCAGGTTGGCATCATGATAACATCTGGAAAACCTGGTGGCTGAAAAAAGAGTTAACATATAAAGCAGAACAAATTACTGACTAATCATGAACCTAAAGGCTGGAATAGTGCAGATGAAGATTTGGGTATCATTTTCTAATCTGCTTATTCTAGTTCAGGGCTAAGAGTGGAGTGGCCAATGTCAACTACAGTGTCTCAAGGATGCCTGTCCATCATAGCACACTCACGTACCTTTACTCAGACTTCAACAACTTTGACAATAAATCTTACCTGTACATCTTTAGGATGTGAAGGAAAACTGGAATTCTCAGAGGAAACACTGGCAGATTTAGGAAAATGAGCAAGCAGTGGCCCTGGCTGAACATTATAATGTAGTGGTATTGTTATTGCAGGACCTGCTATATGTAGTCAGTTTTAGTTATTTTTATAGATTATCAATATATTTTAACATGCCTCTTTAAAATTATTGTTTTTCTTTTTTGATCTGGATGTTTAGTCTCATAATGATAAAAACCTGCTTAACAGTTTTTTTTTTTAGGCAGTTTCTTAATTTGTAAAATAGGAATTAATAGTACCTTCTTCCTAAGGTCTTTTAAAAATGTTTTATTTATTTATTCATTTATTGGATAGAGACAGACAGAGAGAAATGGGGAGGTAGAGGGGTAGAGAGAAAGAGAGCCACCTGCAGTACTGCTTCACCTCAAAGGAAGCTTTCCCCCTGCAGTTGGGGACCAGGGGCTTGAACCTGGGTCGTTGCTCATGGTTACATATGTAACACAACCTGGCCCCCTTCCTACGGTCTTTAAAGGCTTACAAAAATTTAAAGCACTTGATGTGTACCTGGCATGTAATAAATAAACACATGGTAAGTATTGGTTATTCTAAGTCACTAACTTTATTATCTTAAAGAGAATGTTGACACTGGTAAAAAAACAATGTAGTTGTTTACAGTATTAATATCACAGTGATGATGATTTATAGTTATGTTAAGCTACCAAATAAAATCTAAGACGAAAGCAAAAGTACACAATAGTCTGCAGTGAGTCAATATAAAGTTCATAATGAAATAATGTCTACTTAGAGTTAGATACCCTCCTCACCCACTTCCTATTACACTTCCCTCACTCACTCCAAAGCTAACCTTATCAAAGCAAGGACTGCAAAAGCTGAATAAGGGGAAAAGACTGGCATACTTTGATGACTCTTTAGTCACTGTCAGGCCATTCTATCAGCTGGGGCCCTAATCGGGGAGTCCTGAGCTTCCCAAAGAGACTTGATGGGCCTAGACCTCCAATAAATCCCTCTCTCCATTGTTACCGGTTATCTCTATCAGGAACAACACAATAGACCCCTTTGTGGGTGAGACCTTTTCTTTCATAGGATTCTCTAATTCCATTCCAGGAGGTTCACATCCTAACAAAATCCCAAAACCTAGCTACAGAACAGGTCCCATAAGATAGAGCACATGTTCACATGTATCCATAAATTAGGACAAAATATATACCTGAAAGCAAAAATACACAATAGTCTGCAGTGAGTCAGTATAAAGTTCATAATGAAATAGTGTCTACTTAGACTTAGTTACCCTCCTCACCTACTTCCTATTACACTTCTCCCACTCCAAAGTTAACCTCATCAAAGCAAGGACTGCAAAAGCTGAATAAGGGCAAGAGACTGGCATACTTTAACGATGACTCTTTAGTCACTATCAGGCCACCCCATCAGCTGGGGCCCTCTTTGGGGAGTCCTGAGATTCCCAAACAGACATGATGGGCCTAGACCTCAAATAAATCCCTCTCTCCATTGTTACTGGTCATTTCTATCAGAAACAACACAATAGACCCCTTTGTGGGCCCCCATAGGACCTTGCCCTCAACATGGATCAACAATGGAAGAGAATGCTCCATCCTCTGAAGGGAGGCTGGACAACATACTCTATGCTACTCCTGAGGAAGATGGGTCGATATTGGGGCAGCCTGGAATGTTCCTACTCATGACCACAGAATGTGAGCTCAGATCTACAGGGATGCAGAGGTCACATAGGCTCCTAAGTTGATTATGGGCCCCAGATCACATCAAATCGATGGGGTTTATAGTCAACAATATTTATACCCTTTTCCCATGTTTGGGAGCTACTCTCTTCCCTGATCCAGCTTTCTGGTCCTTTTTCCATCCATGACATCATCTCCTCAGACAATAACTTGGATCCACCAGCATATCAGATTTCAGGCTCAGGGGAAAAAAACAAACTAGTATAGCCACAGGTCTTTTGGAATATAACTAAAGTATGCCTACTAGCTATCTATAAAACGGAGACCCCCAAATCTTCATCTGAACTATTCCAGCCTTTAGGTTCATGATTAGTCAACGGTTTGTTTGGTTTCATATGTTAACTTTCTTTTCAGCCACCAGGTTCCAGATGCTAGCATGATGCCAACCAGACTTCCCTGGACAGACAACCCCACCAATGTGTCCTGGAGCTCCGATTCCCCAGAGCTCTTCCCCATTAGGGAAAGAGAGAGACAGGCTTGGAGTCTGGATCAACCAACCTGTCAATGCCCATGTTCAGCGGGGAAGCAATTACAGAAGCCAGACCTTCCACCTTCTGCATCCCACCATGACCATGGGTCCATACTCCCAGAGGGTTAAAGAATAGGAAAGCTATCAAGGGAGGGGATGGGATACAGAGTTCTGTTGGTGGGAATTGTGTGGAGTTGTACCCCTGTTATCCCATGGTTTTGTCAATATTTCCTTTTTATAAGAAAAAAAAAATCTAAGTAAGATACCTAACTGATGATATGCTTTACTTAAGTGTAGGTTATTGCTGGAATCCATTGAGTAATGCTACTACTTGAACAATTAGGGAACTGACAGAAAATTTCACATAGTTAACACAGATATGTCAATACATTTCTTAATTGTCTTTAAAATAATTTATTTTTCAGCTAGAGCCATAATCCTTGTTTTCTTTTTTCTAATTTTCATAACTAATTTTAGTTTATTAAAATGAGTGCTTCCTACCTAAATTTGTTAACTATTGATTTTTCTAGAATAACATTCATCTTTTTTTCTCTTTTAGTGAGATACATGTTTATTCAAACACAAGATACACCAAATCCCAACAGCTTAAAGTTTATTCCAGGAAAGCCAGTTCTTGAGACAAGGACCATGGATTTCCCCACACCAGCTTCTGCATTTCGCTCCCCTCTGGCTAGGTATATTATATTTCATTTGCTTTCTTACCTTTCTTGAAAGATAAATAGCTAACCCTGAGGTTAAGGCAGCCTTATTTAAGTATTGCATTTTTACTCACACTGCTTTTATTTTTTTTCACTGTAGAGAATATTTTCTTTTCATGTAAATGAAGAATGAGTCAATATTGGTCTGGCAGGTGGACTCTTCTGGAAAAAAAAAAAAAGAAGAAGAAGAAGAAAGAGGCTCTAAAAAGTCTGAGGCTTTAAAAGTCTCAGGTTCAGTCCCCCATACCACCACAAACCAGAGCTGAGCAGTGCTTTGGTAGAAACAAACAAACAAAAAAAGTCTAACATCCAAAGATTTGCACTGGGTTACTAATGTTCTCATACCTGGGAGGATGCCTGTTTTGCCATGTGGGCAGCCCAGGTTCAGGTCTCCAGTATATCCAGGTGGGAGTACTTCTGCTCTAGAGGAACCTTTGGTGCTTTCATCTCTCTCTCTCTCTCTTTCTCTCTTTCTCTCTCTCTGCCTTCAGGGTTATTGCTGGGGCTCAGTACCAACACTACTAAACCATTGCTCCTGGCAGTGATGTTTTCAGTTTTGTTGTATAGGATAGGACAGAGAGAAATTCAGAGAGGAGGGGGAGAGAGAGGGAGAGAGAGATTGACACCTACAGACTTGCTTCACGGCTTGGGAAGTTTCCCCTGCAGGTGGGGAGCTAGAGGCTGGGAGCCAGGTCTTTTGTGTGTGCTTAATTGGGTGCACCACCACCTGGCCCCCTCTCTCACTTTATTTATTTATTTATTTAAAGTTTATACTAGGAAACATTTTGTGGCATGGCAGTGGCACATTCAGTTAAGTATTACCAAACATATTACCAAACGCCAGTACATGGATTTGAGGCCACTGCCTTTCTGCAGGGAATCTGCTTCAGAGTGGTGAAACAGGCCTGCTGTTGTCTGTCTTTCTCCCCCTCTCTCTGTCTCCCCATGTTCTCTCGGTCCTGTCTAATAAAAAAATTATAAGGGAATAAAGTGGCCACCAGGAACAGATTTGTAGTGCTTGCATCAAGCTAGAACAATAACCCTGGTGGAAAAAGAGAGAGAGAGAGAGAGGGGAAAGAAACACTTCTGGAAAATGGTAATATTTGAAAGATTTGTAGCCAAATCTTTTGATTTGAAAGATTTGTAGACAAATTGTTTATTTTATTTATTACAGGTGCATGTGCCCAGAGCCTTGTATATGCGCCCAGAGCCTTGTACATGCGCAATCCTATTAACTGCCTTCCGGTTCAGTGTTCATTCAGTGTTTTAGAGAAAAACAGAGAGGAGGGAAATAGAGAGATATACACTAAAATACCACGGGACTATGCATGGAGCACTAGCTGGTTTTGACCATGGGGCTGTCATGTGGGGCCAAGATTTTATGCATGGGAAGGAACATCAGTTTCTGCGGAGTCACCTCCCAGGCCAGGAATTTATATCTTGACTACAGAAAAAAATAAAGAAAGAAAGATCACCAAAATGATAACCATGGGCTAGAGAGACTGTTCACTGGGTAGGTTGCCTGGATTGCTATGTGCAAAAACCCAAGTGTGAATTCCAGCACTGCATGGGAGATTCTGTGACGATGAAGGATGCTCTGGTGTTAAGATGTCTCTTCCCTTCTCTGTGTCTCTGAATGAAAATGTGGTCCAGGACTGGTGAAATAGCTCACTTGGCTACTGTGCTTGGCCACCCGTATAACCCAGGTTCAACCCCACTCCCCCACCCCATATTGAAAGTAACTTCAGTGCTGTGGCCTCTCTCATTCTCTCTCTGCCTCTTTACCACTGTGTCTCTTAAGGAAAGGAATTCATGTTTTCATGTTCTTTGGATAAATGTCTAGAAGTTGTATTTCCATTTTTTTTTAATAAGGATCTCTAGGGGGCTGGGTGGTCGTGAACCTGGTTGAGCACACATATTACAATGTGAAAAGACCTGGGTTCAGTCCTCAGGACCTGCAGGAGGAAAACTTTGTGAACAGTGCTGCAGTGCTGCAGGTGTTTTTCTGTCTGTCTGTCTCTCTTTTTCTGTGTTCCCCCTTTCCCTTGATTTCTCTCTGTCTCTATCCAGTAAGTAAGTAAATAAAATTATAAAACAATTGTTAAAGGGTTCTCTATACCATTTTCCTTAGGGACTATACCTATTAATACCAGCAGACATCACTCTGGTACATGTGCTGCTGGGGACTGAACTTGGGACCTCACGCTTGAGAGTCAGTGCTTTGTCCACTGTGCCATCTCCCAGACCACCCAGGGATTTCTTTTTTTTTTTTTTTTTTTGTACCTCTAGGGTTATCGCTGGGTCTCAGTGCCTGTACTACAAATCCACTGCTCCCAGAGGCTATGTTTTCCCTTTTGTTGCCCTTGTTGTTTATAATTGTTATTATTATTGTTGTTGTTGTTGGCTAGGACAGAGAAATTGATAGAGGGGGAGAGAAAGTTAGATACCTGCAGACTTGCTTCACCACTTGTGAATAAACCACCCCCCACAGGTGGAGAGTTGGGGGCTCAAACCGGGATCCGCTATGTGCGCTTAACCCACTGTGCTACTGCCCAGCACACAGAGTTTTTTTTTAGTGTGGGCCTTTGCATATATGTTATTCTACCTATCTCAGGCCTGTTTTTCCCCATTCTTTTCAGAGACCAAGACATTGGGGGGGGGGGGAGCATAGGTACACAGAGCTCCTTCACCGTAATTGAGCTGCTTCTGTTGATGTCCTGATGTTCTTGTGTGGTACTGGTGCTGAACCTGGGCTGTCTCTAGTGCTAAGGAGTGTGCTCTGTGAGGGGAGCTGCCTCCCAGCCCTTGTTTCCAATTTTCTTCTTTTTTTTTATTTAATTTTTTTTTCTATTTTATTTATTTTTGGGCAGAAGCAGAGAGAAACTGAGAGGGAAAGGGATGAGAGAGAAGGAGAGACACCTGCAGACTTCCTTCACTGGGCCTTGACCCCAAGTCCTTGTGCACTCAGCGAGGTGTGCCACTACTCGGCTCCCTTGTTTTCCAGTTTTCTTGATGTAAGTCATTCTCACCAGTATGAAGTGGTAGCTTGCTGTGGTTTTGATTTTCATTTCATGGCAGTAAGTGCTGCTGAGCTTATTTTCATGTATATCTTCTTTGGTGAAGTATTTTTCAGATCTTCTATTTACTAAGTTGCTTTTTTTGTTGTTGTTGTTGACTTGTTTGATTTCTTTAAAAAATATTAGTATTTTAGTATTAGTTAACAAAATTGTAGAATTTCAGGATATAGTTCATACTACAGCCACCGCCAAAGTTCTGTGCCCCCACCCTCTGAGTGATAACTGCCATAGTTATCACAGTCTTGGAGACTATTTGACTACTTCTGTTTTTGTTTGTTTTGAAAGTTCATGTTTTTCAGCATCCATCTTGTCGGATATCAACCTCTTAACAGACATACCATGAACATATGGCTTCTCCCAACTACTGAGCTGCTTTTTAATTTTTGTGATAGTTTCTTTTAGTGTGTAAACTTTTTTTAAATGTTCATTTGTTTATCGTGAGATAGAGACTTCACATGAGATAGAGAGAGAGAGAAGTCAGAATGTCATTTGAGTATATTTGAACCAGAAATAGAACTGGATGGTTAATAGTTAAATAGTCTTCCTAGATGATCATTGTATAAAATGTGTAAAAACTAGAATCTGAGTTGTACTCATGGTAAAGCAGGTGTCATTTCAAGTGAGCTAACTTGCTGGTCTCAGGGATCTTTTTAAAACATTTTAATAAAAAATTGTTATTAGTTATGTACAAAATTATAAGATAATAGTTCTATACCCCTTATACCACCAAAGTTCTATGCCTTCCTCCTCCACCCCCCACCCCCAATGATAACCAAACCATCATAGTTCTTCAGGGAGTGTGTGTGTGTGTGTGTGTGTGTGTGTGTGTGTGTGTGTGTGTGTGTATGTGTGTTTTGGTGGAGGTATTTGTCTTGTTTTTAATTGCCACCAGTTATTGCTGGGGCTTGGTACCAGCCTTATAAATCCACTGCTCTTGGCAGCCTTTTTTTCTTTGTTATTTCTATTTTATTAGATAGGACAGAGAGTATTGACAGAGGAAGGGGAAGGAGAGAGAAAAATAAACAGCTGCATCCTTGCTTTACCACTTGTGAAGCATTCCCCGCTACAGGTGGGGAGCTGGGGCTTGATCCCAGGTCCTTGCTCATGGTATTATGTATGCTCAACCAGATGCATCACCACCCCACTCCCCAAGGAACTTTTTTTTATTCACTGAAAAGTTCTGTCATGTTCCTTGCATTCAGTTCTTTTGCTCCACCTACATGATGCAATAAATGACTTTTTTTTGTGACAGTGACTTAAAAATTACTTTCACTAGTTTTGTTAGATATAATTTTGTTTAAAGTTATGATATATGACATGATGATTGAAATATGTATTTATTGTAATAATTACCATACATTTACCATCTATCACACTGTCTTCCTTTTGCCTCTTTAGTTTTTGCCTTTTTATTTTTCATTTAATTGAAACCATATAGTCTTTTGTGTTATGCTTCTCTTATTTAGCACGATACTTTTGAGAATCATACTTTTCTTTGTGTTGATTGTTCTTTATTATTGAGTACTACATTTTATGGATATAATCTCTTTAGTTATTGACCAGTTGACAGATATTTCCAGATTTTACTGGTGACTATAAAGTTGCTATAAGAAAGCATGTGCATGCAAGGACTGGTGTAAGGATCCCGGTTCGAGCCCCTGGCTCCCCACCTGCAGGGGAGTCACTTCACAAGTGGTGAAGCAGGTCTGCAGGTGTCTAACTTTCTCTCCCCCTCTCTGTCTTCCCCTCCTCACTCCATTTCTCTCTGTCCTGTCCAACAATGACATCAATAACAACAATAATAGCTACAACAATAAAAAACAACAAGGGTAACAAAAGGGAATAAATAAATGTAAAAAAAAAATTTTAAAGCATGTGCAAGTCTTTTTGTGAAGAATATGTTCATTTCTCTTGGTTAAATAGCTAGGTATAGGAGTGCTTTGTTGTAGGGTAAAATAATAAAGCAGGACTGACTATGAGTTGGTAATTGTTTAAGATGGTGCTGTGCAGTATGTGAAGGTTCTTTTCTCTCTCTTTTTCTATGTGCATTCATACTTTTTCATAATAAAATATATTTTTTTACTTTTTATTTATCCACAGACAGTTATTTAGAATTGAAGGAGTAAAAAGTGTCTTCTTCGGACCAGATTTCATCACTATCACAAAGGTATGCAGGCTTATTTTAAAGTATGACATTAAGTACTTTTAATGTTCTTTGAGTCCGATGCCTCTATCCAGAATGTTCTTTCTTAGTGTATTCCACATATACTGTTACTTAACGTCTCATATTAAGTTTGCTTTTCACATTTCTCAAGTTAATTACTTAATAGATATGTAAAGTTGAAATTAATTATAGTCCACTAACCACAGTCTTTTTTCAAGAAGGGAGAAACTTGAGTTTTAGAAGATTAAGTGCAGTGACCCTGATTACATAGCTTGCTTCGACAGGACCAGGATTCAACCTTGACAGGAGTGGAATTTAGATTTCTAAGTATTATTTTTATTAATTCTTAGTATAAATTGATAGAGAGGAAAAAGATAAACTGTAGGGGGCTGGGTGGTGGTGCACCTGGTTAAGCACACATAGTACTAAGTACAAGGACCTGGGATCAAGCCCCTGGCTCTTCACCTGCAGGAGAGAACGCTTCACAGGTGGTGAAGTGGGTCTGCAGGTGTCTATCTCTCTCCTTTTCTATCTCCCCTCTTCTCTCAGTTTCTCTCTGTCCTATCCAATAAAATGGAAAAAATGGCAGTGAGGAGCAGTGGATTCATAGTGCTGGCACTGAGCCCCAGTGATAACCTCGGAGGCAATATATATATATATATATATATATATATATATATATATATATATATTTGATGAATCTAATAATTGAGTATACATCTCTTTTCAAAATGGGTTAGCGTTAGGTATATTCTCTTACCCAGCAATAACCTGCCGGACTAGCTTCGCGGGTTGGAGACAGACGACCAGGGACTCATGGCTGAGTTGTATGCAGTATCTCTTTATTCATGCAGAACACAGTGCAATCTAAGCCAAGCTAAACTAAACTAAACTAAACTAAACTGAAAACTCACAAACCTGTCCTTATATATACTTGCCAAGTAGGGTGTAAACAGAATGTGACATAGAGAGGGTGGAGAGAAAAGTGACTGGTGAAAATCAGGGTGTGACAAGGAAAGGGGTGGAGCAGGCGAGAATTCTACCACTGAACCACCAATGCCCTGGAGGGAGGGTGGTGCTTAGTTAACAATGGTTATGTAAATGGAATACAGTGTTAAGCAAGGGAGATTAAACCAAATGAAACAGAAGGGGTTTTTAGAAGCAGAATTAGAAGCATACCAACATAACCCTTCAGGATTTCATGGTGAACTGTGTCATTCTGCTTTATTGGGTCAACTTCTGAATCTCAAAAGATCAAGCTAAATAATGCTCTTCATTCTAACAGCTGAGGGGATCTATCCTAGAGAAGGCTGCTTTCTTTTTTTTCATTTTTAAATTAAAAAAATTTTTAAATTTATTTATAAAAAGGAAACACTGATAAAACCATAGGATAAGAGGCTTTCTTTTTCTTTTTCTTTTTTTTTATATTTACTTATTTTCCCTTTTGCTGCCCTTGTTGTTTAACATTGCAGTGGTTATTGATGTCGTTGTTGGTGGATAGGACAGAGAGAAATGGAGAGAGGAGGGGAAGACAGAGAGGAGGAGAGAAAGATAGACACCTGCAGACCTGCTTCACCTCCTTTGAAGCAACTCCCCTGCAGGTGGGGAGCCAGGGGACACAGGTGCGCTTAACTTGCTGTGCCACCACCCGACTCCCTAGAGGGTTTCTTTTTAAAAGCTTTATTACTTTGATATTAAAGAGAATGAGATCAGAGAGAGTGGATCAGAGCAGTGCTCAGCTCTGGCATAAGATGGTGCTGGGGATTGAACCTGTGGCCTCTAGTGCCTCAGCCATGCAAGCAGGTGCTCTAATAGGTAGCTGTCTCCCTCACCTGAGCTTTTTCCTTTTCACGGCTACTAATTAGTCGGATATGAACTAAAATTTTAACTATGTATTCTTTTGAATCTACATGTATTTGTACACTGAATTTTTGAAAAATGATTTAGTTGTTAATAAGAGAGATATAGAAAGGGAAAGAGAACCAGAGCATCACTCTGTCATGTGTGATGCCAAGGATTGGAGGTCCTTGGGACCTTCCATTTGAAAGTCCAATGCTTTATCAACTATACCATCTCCTGGGCTACTGTACATTGAATTTATATACTTGTCCAATTTCACATCAAAATCAAGAGTATTCAGTAAAGTCCTCTTGAGCAATTTGAAAGGATTATTCTGAGTTCTAGATATATCATCAATGTGGACAGTCTTGAGTCAGCCACCTATTATATCAGCTCAGTATTATCTTGTTGCTGTCTGTGTATGAAAAGATATGATTTTCATAGATTGGGCAGTAGTATACCAGGTTAAGTGCACATGGTAGGAAGCTCAAGGGCCCATGCAAGGATCCCAGTTTAAGCCCCCAGCTCCCTATCTGCAGCAAGGTTGCTTCACAAGTTGTGAAACAGGTCTGCAGGTATCTATCTTCTCTCTCGTCTATATCTCCCCCTCCTCTCTTAATTTCTTTCTGTCCTCATATTTGAAGGATAATTTTGCAGGATATAATATTTGTGGCTGGAATTCCCTCTCCTTTAGAACTTTGAATATGTCATTCTGATGAAAATCTTATAGTTCTGCCTTTGTATGTAATTTCTTTCCTTTCCTTAGCAGCCAGCAAAATTTTTTCCTTGTTGACTTTTGATAGTTTTACAATAATATGCTTTGTTTTTGTTTGTTAATTTACTAGTGGTACATGCAATGCTGTGAATCAAATTGAGAACATCATGCTTTTACGTCCAACACTCCCCCCCAGGCCAACACACCTCCCAAGCTGCATCCTTATATTCTTGTTTATTTTTATGTGGGAAATCATATTTTTAAATTGTTTTATAATAATTTTATTTTGGGTTTACTTTTATTTTTTTTTTCTCCTCCAGGTTTATTGCTGGTGGCTCTACGAGTTTACTATGAATCCACTGCTCCTGGAGGCTGTTTTTCCCCTTTTGTTGCCCTTGTCGTTTATCATTGTTATTATTATTATTGTTGTTCTTGTTGCTGTTGCTGGATAGGACAGAGAGTAATCAAGAGAGGACAGGAAGACAGAAAGGGAGAGAGTGTCAGGCTGTACCGTGGGGAAGAGAGAAGAGAACCAGCGGAGAGGGAACACAAATCTTTATTCATGGGGCACCTCAGAGTTAGGTGAGCTTACAGCGGTTCGGGCCACGTGGAGCTAGCAAAATGGCCGCCTCCCGCTATGCTATGCGCGCAGCAACCCTTCTGTGCCTCAGATCCCTGAGGTAAAAAGGGGCAAAGAGAACCAACCCAGAAC
This sequence comes from Erinaceus europaeus, assembly GCF_950295315.1. NCBI lineage: Eukaryota > Metazoa > Chordata > Mammalia > Eulipotyphla > Erinaceidae > Erinaceus > Erinaceus europaeus. The sequence goes on from NC_080164.1 coordinate 47,099,676, forward strand.
AGCATCAGGCTTTATAGGATAAAAGCCAGAAGTGGCAAGTCCACACGGGATTGGCTAGGAAACAAGGCACTCGGGGAATAAGGTTTCAGCTCTGAAGGGAATGGGAAAAAGGGGTGGAGAGAGGCAAATGGCATGCTGAGAAGGTGGAAGCATCCTAGCAATACCCTTAGGGGCTAACGTGGTGACTGAGGAGCCACTTTAAAACAAGGCAGAAGGTTGATATGTAAATAATAATACTCGCATGGAAATATGGTAGTTTTGGGGTCCTGCCTAACTCAACCACATCTGTACAATATTCCAACAGGAGAGAAATATAGACACCTGCAGACCTGCTTCACCACTTGTGAAGCGACCCCCCTGCAGGTGGGGAGCCAGGGGCTCAAACCCAGATCTTTATGCTGGTCGTTGCGCTTCGCACCATGTACGCTTAACCCGCTGTGCTACTGCCTGGCACCATATTTTTAGTTTTTTACCTAGAGTTTATGCTATAAAAATTCTTTCATAGATAAAAGCTAATTATATCACACCATGCTTTTCTTAATTTAATATTTGTTTGTCTTTTCTTTATGACTCAGTTACCCTTTTTGAAATCCTTTCAGCACTGCTAGTTTTTCCTTTCTTTTCTTTCTCTTTCTTTCTTTCTTTCTTTCTTACCTCCAGCGTTATTGCTGGGGCTCAGTGCCTGCACCAGGAATCTACTGCTCCTGGAGGCCATTTTTCTTTTGTTGCCCTTGTTGTTTATCGTTGTTGTGGCTATTGTTGTTGTTGTTGTTGTTGTTGTTAGATAGGACAGAGAAATGGAGAGAGGAGGGGGAAGACAGAGAGGGGGAGAGAAAGACAGACACCTGCAGACCTGCTTCACCGCTTGTGAAGTGACCTCCCCGAAGATGGGGAACCGGGGGCTGGAACCAGGATCCTCATGCTGGTCCTTGCAGTTTGTGCCATGTGTGCTTAACCCGCTGTGCTACCACCAGGCCCCCCACTGCTGCTTTTTCTTAAGTGACCTAATCAATAAATATTCTGAATTGGGATATACATTTTAATAGGTAAAATAGTGGATTTGATTTGTTTTCTTTTAATTATCATCCTTATCATGAACTATTTATCTCATGTTAGTGATGACCTGTTTGCCTTCCAATTTGTCATGCTGAGACTTCTTTTTATATTTATTTATTCCGTTTTGTTGCCCTTGTTGTTTTTTATTGTTGTAGTTATTATTGTTGTTGTTATTGATGTCATTGTTGTTGGATAGGACAGAGAGAAATGAAGAGAGGAGGGGAAGACAGGGGGGAAAGACAGACACCTGCAGACCTGCTTCACCACCTGTGAAGTGACTCCCCTGCAGGTGGGGAGCCGGGGGCTTGAACCCGGATCCTTTTGCTGGTCCTTGCGCTTTGCGCCATGTGTGCTTAACCCACTGTGCTACCGCCCGACTCCCAATTCTGAGACTTTTTTATTTTTATTATTATTGCCGTTAGGGTTATCACTGCAGCATGGTGCCTGTATAATGAATCCACTGCTCCTAGCTGCCTTTTTTTTTTTCTTCCCTCTTTCTACCCTTTCCTTTCCTCCTTCCTTCCTTCCTTCCTTCCTTCCTTCCTTCCTTCTTTCCTTCTTTCCTTTTTTCTTTCCTTTCTTGTTTGTTAGATGGGACAGAGAGAAATTGAGAGGGGTAGGGGAGATAGAAAGGGAGGGGGGGGTAGATAGCATAATGGTTATGCCTGAGGCTCCAAAGTTCCAGGATCAATCCCCCACTATAAACCAGAGCTGAGCAGTGCTCTGGTAAAGGAAAAAAAAGGAAGGGGAGAGAGAGCCAGCTGTGGTAAAGCTTCCCGCCTGCAGGTCCTTAAGCATAGCAAAGTGTGAAATCAACCTGCTATGCCCCTACCCAGCCCCACCTGAGGCCTCTTAATGCATTGTGGATGCTATTTTTTCCCAAGTGTATAAGCCTGTTTGTAGCCTATATGATGTTTTTTAGTCTTAGATCAAAATGTTTTACTTCTTTTTACTGTTACTGTTTTCCTTTTCAGTAGAGCCTGTTACTTACTCTAGATACAAGGTAACTTTTAGACACATCTCCTAAATACTTTGTTAAAATATTATCTAGAACTAGTTCCCATTCCCACTAAGTCATCTCACTGGTTTTATTCTTTTTTTTTTTCCCCTTTTGTTGCCCTTGTTGTTTAACATTGTTGTGGTTATTGATGTTGTCGTTGTTGGATAAGACAGAGAAAAATGGAGAGAGGAGGGAAAGAGAGGGAGAGAGAAAGACAGACACCTGCAGACCTGCTTCACTGCTTGTGAAGCAACTTCCCTGCAAGTGAGGAGCCAGGGGCTCAAACCAGGATCCTTACACTGGTCCTTGTGCTTTGTGCCACGTGTGCTTAACCCACTGCGCCAACACCTGACTCCCCTGTTTGTTTGTTTTTTTATTCATAATAGGATCCATTTATCTTACCTTCTCACTTACTATGTGCAGTTAACCGCCCGGTCCCTGTCTTACCTTCTCTGTACAATCTTTAAGTTGATTTTTTGTTATCTGTGTCAATTTTGATCCTTTTTATGCATGTTGACTTGATTTTCCATAGTATTTAAGCATAAGCCATAGCTAGCAATCTCCTGAAAGTATAAACAGACTTCTTATAATCTGGTTTTCTCCTTAGTAAAATGAAAACAAAACATGCTCCCTTTCTCTGTTTAGTTGTTAGTACTAGTTAGATATTTAACCAACCCATATTTCTTAATAGAGTCAACTAGTTGGCCAGATATACAATGAAATAGTTAGGGTCTGTTTGTTTGTTGTTTTCTTTTTTCCAGAACACTGCTTAGCTCTCGCTTATGTTGGCGCAGGGGGTTAAACTTGGGATTTTGGAGCATGGCATGATAGTGTTTTTCTATAACCATTATGCTGTCTCCTCTGCCTGCAGGGTTTTTTCTCATACTAATCTCCTTGACAATTCATATTGGGTTGCCTGAAAAGTCATGATGTTTTTTTTTTTTTTTTTTTTTTTGCTTAGAGAAAGTGGTATGAGGGCAGGGGTAGATAGCATAATGGTTATGCAAAGTGACTCTCATGCCTGAGGCTCCAAAGTCCAGGTTCAGTCCTCTGCACCCCCATAAGCCAGAGCTGAGCAGTGATTTGGTTTTAAAAAAAAAAAGTTGTCATGACCCAATAAATCTTCTAGGACTTTGGAGCCTCAATCATGAAAGTTTTTGTGTGATTATTATGCTACTTCCCCAACCCCATACCACAACTTTCTTAGCCACTCTTGTGCCATTGGGTGTCTTCCAAGTTTGGGCTGTTATGAATTGTGCTGCTATAAGCATAGGTGTACAGATCTCTTGGATGGGTGTTTTTATTTCCTTTGGTATATCCTCAGGGGTGAGTGCTGGGTCATAGGGAAGGTCCATTTCTTATGTTCTGAGAAATCTCCAGACTTTTCCCCAGGGGGTTAGACCATTTTACATTCCCACTAGCAGTAACAAAGGGTTCACTTTTCCCCACATCCTCTCAAATATTTGTTGTTTCTGTGCTTTCTTTTTTAAAATTTAAATATTTATCTATTTACTGTGTAGAGACAGAAATTGAAAGGGAAGGAAGAGATATGGAGAGAGAGAGATATATCTGCAGCCCTGCTTCACCAATCGTGAAACTTCCTCCCTTCAGGTGGGGACTGGGGGCTTAAACCCAGGTCCTTGCACATTGTAACTGTGCTCAACCAGGTGTGGCACCACCGGGTCCCTCTGACCTTTCAAATGCATGACATTCTCACTGGTATAAAATGGCATTACATTGTTGTCTTTATTTAAATTTCTCTGATAATCCGTGACTTTGAGCATTTCTTCATATGTCTGTTGGTCTTTTGAAGCACTTTGGTAAAGATTCTATCCATCTCCTCTCCCCATTTTATCATGTGGTTATTGGCTTTTTTGTTTCTGAGCTTAGTAAGGTCTTTATATTTTTTGGTTGCATCCTGTATCAGGCATGTGAAGATTCTCTCCCATTCCCTAGGGTCTCTTTCTTTTTTTTGCTTCCAGGGTCATTGCTGGGGCTCGGTGCCAGCACTATGAATCCACTGCTCCTGGAGGCCATTTTTTCCATTTTGTTGTCCTTGTTGTGGTTGTTATTGTTGTTATTAGAGGCTGTTTTCCCCATTTTGTTACCCTTGTTGTGGTTGTTATTGTCATTGTTGAATAGGACAGAGGGTGGCAAACGCTAGAAGAAGAAGAATAGGGCAGAGAGAAATCGAGAGAGGATGGGAAGACAGAGAGGAGGAGAGAAAGATAGACACCTGCAGACCTGCTTCACGGCTTACAAGGCAATCCCCCTGCAGGTGGGGAGCTGGGGGCTTGAACCCGGATCCTGAAGCCTGTCCTTGTGCTTTGTGCCATGTGTGCTTACCCACTGTGCTACTGCCCAGCTCCCCCTAGGGTGTCTTTCTATTCTGGTGATATTTCCCTTTGCTATGCAAAAGCTTTTTAGGTTGATGTAGTCCCATTGGTTTATTTTTATTGTTGTTGTTGATTTCCTGGATATTGGTTTCTTCAGTACAGCTAAATTATATAAGTAAGTTTACTTTTTTAATAGTTGTAGAATGTCTTATATCCTTGATCAGACAGTTACATTATACTTTCTTTAAAAGAATAAGGAATCTCTTCATCAGCCTTTTTAAATACAAATATCCATTTAGTACCTTTTAGTCATTTCATATTCCCAGTACATGTCATGTAACATACTCTATACTTAAGTAAAAGTTTGATGAATGGGGCTGGGGAGACAGCATAATGTTTATTTGAAGGACTTTCATGCCTGAGGCTCTGAGGGCCCAGGTTCAATCCTTGCATTACCGGGAGTTGGGCAGTAGCACAGCAGGTTAAGCGCACGTGGCACAAAGCGCAAGGACCCGCCCAAGGATCCTGGTTTGAGCCCCCAGTTCCCCACCTGCAGGGGAGTCGCTTCACAAGGGGTGAAGCAGATCTGCAAGTGTCTATCTTTCTCTCCCCCCTCTCTGTCGTCCCCTCCACTCTCCATTTCTCTCTGTTCTATCCAACAATGTCGACATCAGTAACAACAATAATAACAATAATAAAGCAAGTAACAACAATAATAAAACAAGGGCAACAAAAGCAAATAAATAAATATTTTTTTAATCCTTCATCACCACAGGCAGAGCTTAATAGTGCTGTGTTCTCTCTCATCTCTTTCACTAATAAAAATAAATAAAACTTTTTTTTTAAGTTTGATTTGCACTGTCCTAGGGTTATATTTTCAGGAAATCATTTTAAAACACATCCTCAAAGAATTAGAACTAATGGCCAGGGAGGTTGATCATCAGTAGAGTACATGCCTTATATGAATGAGACACTACCTTTAATCCCTTCGCACTACACTGAAAAAAAAAAAAAAGAAAACAAAGGAATTGAATATGTATTCTCTAGAAGTAGCTGTTCTTATATAACATAAGATATAGGTTTTAAAAACCATTGAGAAATACAACATATTTATCTTTGCCAATGGAAATGTAACATTTTCACCCAAATATTTACAGGAAAATGAAGAATTGGACTGGAATTTAATAAAACCAGATATTTATGCAACAATCATGGACTTCTTTGCATCTGGCTTACCCTTGGTTACTGAGGAAACACCTTCCGGAGAAGCAGGTATATGCTTGATAATTAGTATTTATCTTTGTTTTTACTTTTCTACTTTCTTTATCTCTGTCCTGGTTTCAGAAGTCATGTGAATACAGACTTTTCTCAATTTAGTGTACAGGCATGCCTCAGAATACTCTGGGTATAGGTCCAGACCAGCACAATAGCAGCAATCATAGCATTGAAATGCCTCATGGATATTTTGGGTTCCCCAGTGTATCATAAAAACTATGTGAATATTACACTGTAGGCTGTTACGTATTCAGTGACTTAACTAAATGTGACATAGAGAGCATATAATGCTAGAGAGAGGATGCCAATAGTCTTGTTTAGTGTAAGTTGCCTTACACTTTCGCTTTGTTTTAAAAAATGCATTATTGTCCCAGAGGGATAAAGAATAGGAAAGCTATCATAGGAAGGGATGGGATATGGAGTTCTAATGGTGGGAATTGTGTGGAGTTGGGTCTCTCATCCTGTGGTTTTTGTAAGTGTTTCATTTTTTTTTTTTTCAGATAGGACAGAGAGAAATGGAGAGAGGAGGGGAAAACAGAGGGGGAGAGAAAGACAGACACTTGTAGACCTGCTTCACCACCTGTGAAGCGACTCCCCTGCAGGTGGGGAGCCAGGGGCTCCAACCAGGATCCTTAGGCCGGTCCTTGGGCCTTTTGCCACATGCGCTTAACCCCGCTGCACTATCGCCCAACTCCCACCAGTTTTAATTTTTTTTGTATTTATTTATTCTCCCTTTTGTTGCCTTGTTTTTTTTAATTTTTAAATCTTTTATTTATTTATTTCCTTTTGTTGCCTTTCTTTTATTGTTATTGATTTCCTTGTTGTTGGATAGGACGGAGAGAAATGTAGAGAGGAAGGGAAGACAGAGAGGGAGAGAAAAAGATAAACAACTGCAGACCTGCTTCACCGCCTGTGAAGCGACTCCCTGGCAGGTGGGGAGCCAGGGGCTTGAACCGGGATCCTTATGCTTTGCGCAACGTGCGCTTAACCAGCTGCGCTACCACCCGACTGCCTGCCCTTGTTTTTTTACTGTTGTTGTAGTTGTTAATGATGTTAGATAGGACAGAGAGAAATGGAGAGAGGAGGGGGAGTCAGAGAGGGAGAAAGAAAGACACCTGCAGACCTGCTTCACTGCCTGTAAAGCGACTCCCTTGCAGGTGGGGAGCCAGGAGCTGGAGCCAAGATCCTTAAGCCGGTCCTTGCGCTTTGCGCCACGTGCGCTTAACTCGCTGTTATTTTTCATGTTTCTTTTTTCTCTCTCTCTCTTTGATAGGACAGAGAGAAATTGGGGCTGGGGGGGTTGGGAGTAGACAGAGAAAGGCACACACACACACACACACAACACTGCTTCACTACTCATGAAGCTTCCACCCTGCAGGTGGGGGCTGGAGGCTTGAACCCAGGTCCTTACACATGGTAATGTGTTTGTTCAACCATGTGTGTCACTGTTTAGGGCACTATAATTGTCATTTTTAAAAAGCCACTACTTTGAAATATAACTTAACTTACGAAAGGTGTAAAGAAAAAAAAAGCACAAATAGATGTACCTTTTTGTCTGGAAATGTACATCAAAACCAGATAATCTCTTTTCTGTGCTACTTTTAAATTCTTAAGAATAAGAAAAGTTTACCAATTACTACTTCATGTCATAATATCATTGGTAGATCAAGCTACTTTATTGTCTCTGCCTTTACTGCCAAATGCTGAGTTCATCAGCTTTCTTTAGTTTTTCTTTAGAGAATCAAATGATGGATGCTTTCCATTTCCCCAAAATCACTTATATCACTTTGCCAAATTGCGTCTTTTAAAAAATATATATTTTTATGTATTTATTTATTTGATAGAGAAATTGAGAGGGGGAAGATATAGAAGAGGAGAGACAGAGACACACCTGTAGCCCTGCTTCACCACTGCAGGTGAAGCTTTCCCCCTGTAGGTGGGGACCAGTGGCTTGAACCTGGGATCTTGCACAGTGTAGTGTGTGTGTTTAACCAGGTGCACCACCACCTGGCTCCCGCCAAATTGTGTCTTTTATGTTTTTGTTTTTTTAAGAAAAGTTAATGCAGGGGTCAGGCGGTGGCGCAGTGGGTTAAGCGCATGTGGTGCAAAGCGCAGGGACCGGCGTAAGGATCCCGGTTCGAGCCCCCGGCTCCCCACCTGCAGGGGAGTTGCTTCACAGGTGGTGAAGCAGGTCTGCAGGTGTCTTTCTCTCCCCTTCTCTGTCTTCCCCTCCTCTCTCCATTTCTCTCTGTCCTATCCAACAACGAATTGCGTCAACAAGGGCAATAATAATAACCACAAGGAAGCTACAACAAGGGCAACAAAAGGGGGGGAAAAAAATGGCCTCCAGGAGCGGTGGATTCATGGTGCAGGCACCGAGCCCAGCAATAACCCTGGAGGAGGAAAAAAAAAAAAAAAGAAAAGTTAATGCCATCTTGCTTAAATACTAGTACTGACATGGATATAATATCTCTATTGTTGGTAATATTTTAATTGTCTTTATTTCTAGGATCAGAAGAGGATGATGAAGTTGTGGCTATGATTAAGGAATTGTTAGATACTAGAATACGGTATGTGCTTATCTTTTTCCTTGAAATCAAATGGTTCTGCACAGGCAAGTGTCACTCTGGCATTTGCAGTAGTTAGGTTCAAACTCAGGACTTCATACTTGCAACCCCTGTGCTCTTATCTTCTGTGCTGCCTCCCAGACCATGGGTTTGATGGTTCTAATACCAAATTTCTTAGGAAAAAAAAAAGACCTAATAGTTGGAATAAATTTAAATGAATATAATAAAAGTACAGGCTTTAATTTTGCATGCAAAATAAATCTTAAAAATAAAAAGAGAGAGAAAGAAAGAAAAGTGAGGAGCCAGACATTAGCACACTTGGTAGAGCTCACATATATATTTTTTTAAATTTTTGTTTACTTACTTATTCGATAGAAACAGGAATTGAGAAGGGAGGGGGTAATAGAGAGGGAAAGAAACAGAGAGATACCTGTAGCCCTACTTTGCCACTCATGAAGCTTTCCCCTTGCAGGTGGGGACCAAGGACTTGAACCCAGGTCCTTGTGCACTATAATGTGTGTGTTTAACCAGGTGCAGTACCATTTGGCCCTGAGCTCACATATTTTAATGCACAGGGACTAGTTCTCTCTCTCCCTCTCTCCCTCTCTATCACCCCTTTTCCTGTTGTTTTCTCTCTATCTCTATTCATTAAATAATAAAAAATATTTTTAAAAGAGCAGTAAAATATATGTGTATATATATATATATATATATATTTTTTTTTTTTTGCCTCCAAGGTTATTGCCGGGGCTCGGTGCCTGCACCACGAATCCACTGCTCCTGGAGACCATTTTTTCCCCTTTTTGTTGCCCTTGTTTTTATCATTGTTGTGGTTAGTATTATTGTTGTTGTTGCTGTCGTTGGATAGGACAGAGAGCAATGGAGAGAGGAGGGGAAGACAGAGAGTGGGAGAGAAAGATAGACACCTGCAGATATGCTTCACCACTTGTGAAGCCAGGGGCTCGAACTGGGATCCTTATGCTGGTCCTTGCGCTTCAGGCCATGTGAGCTTAACCCTCAGCGCTACCGCCCAACTCCATTATTATTATTATTATTAATTTATTTATTTTCTCTTTTGTTGCCCTTGTTGCTTTATTGTTGTAGTTCTTATTGTTGTTACTGATGTAGTTGTTGGATAGGACAAAGAGAAATGGTGAGGGGGAAGACAGAGAGGGGGAGAGAAAGATAGACACCTGCAGACCTGCTTCACCATCTGTGAAGTGACACCCCTGCAGGCAGGGAGCGGGGGCTTGAATCGGGATCCTTACACCGGTCCTTGTGCTTTGTGCCACATGTGCTTAACCTGCTGCGCTACCGCCCAGCTCCCTATTATTATTTTCTTTTAAACTAGGGCACTATCCAGCTCTGGCTTGTGGTAATGCAAGGATTGAACCTGGGCCCTCAGATCCTCCGGCATGGAGAGTCTCTTTGCATAACTATTATGCTATCTAACCCTGCCCTATATATGTATTTAGAATTAAAATATGTAACAAAAATATTTAAGTTGGTAAATATAAAAGAAAGTGTTCTACTCTCATGGCATTTGTTCAGAATCTGTGAAACCAAGTAGGCATCTTAATTAGAAAAATATTTAATGAATAGTAAATGATTAAATGAATAGTGTAAGATTATATATTAATAGTTAGAGACTGAGGATGTAGCTCAGTGATGGAGCATATACTTCACATGTATGAGGTCCTGGGTAGGGTCTTTAACATGCATGCTTGCATATGTACACATACACACACAAAAACAAACAGCTAAAACAATGGCAAGTCGATAAAGGAAAAAATTATTCCAAAATAGAACATCTGCATGACTTCTGGATAGGAAATTTTTTTTTGATAGGATACAGGAATGCTCAAGGAATAGACATATAAAATGAACTACAATAAAATGATTATTTCCTTGGGACTGGGCAGTGGCATACATGGTAGAGCTCACATATTACAGCAAGGACCTGGGTTCAAAGCCTCTGTCCTCACCTGTGTGTGGGGGGGGAAGCTTTACAAGTGGTGAACCAGTGCTCCAGGTGTCTCTGTTTCTCTCTCCCTATTTCCCTTCACTGTGAATTTCTGCCTCTATACAAAATAAATAAAATATTAAAATGATTATTCCTTCTTCATCAAAAGATGACATTTATAGTTAAGAAGCAAGGCAGAAAGAAGATACAAGAATATATATATATATATAATAGAATATGTATAATATAAATTGTTAAGGAAATTACAGCGACTGGAGCAATCATTTTACAAAAGACCATAAGCAAATAGGCACTAAAAGTAAAAAAGTACTCAACAGCCATAATGAATATTCAATTTAAACTTACAGTAAATCTGCAAATTCACTATCATGATTAAAACCACTAAGATTACCAATACCAATATTTCATGAGTATGTGACCCAAAAGGAATTCTCATACACTGCTGGTAGGAGTGTAAGTTTATATGTCTGTCAAATCTGGACATATGCCTCTTCTTTTTGTTTTGTTTTTTAGTAGGAAAAAAATGACATGTAGACCATATATATTATAATTTTTTTCTTTGGGTAAAATATACCTATTCTTGATCCAGCAATTCTACTCTGATATGTTCCTACAGTAACATTTATGAACACCAAAGAATCTTCAGAGCTACACTACTTGTAAAAACTAAAAAGCAGTATTAATCCAGTGTCCATTAACAACAGAATGGATAAGTTCTGACATAGCCACTTAATATAGTATGATGTAACAGTGAGTTGAAGTTCACAAAGAGCAAAAAGAGGCCAGTTCAGAAAAGTAAATGCTGTGTTACTTAAATGGAAGTTATTAGGCCAGAGGAATATGTCACTAAGTAGGGTACCTACCTTTTTATGCACCCAGCCCGGGTTGACACTACATGGGAAGTACCATGATACTGGAGAGAGAGAGAGAGAAAGAGAGAGAGAGTGAGAGAAAAAAAGAGGGGGGGAGAGAGAGAGAGAGAGAGAGAGGGAGAGAGAGTTACCAGAGCACTGCTAAGCTCTTGCTTATGGAGGTGCTGGGGATTGACTGAAGAAAGATCTCATGCTGTGATGCCTCCTCTCTCTCTCTCTAAATGAAAAAGTATCCTAGGAGCAGTGAAATTACATATGTGTATGGCTCTAGATAAATAAATAAAAGAAATTGATGGGGACTGGGTGGTGGCATACCAGGTTGAGTGCATACATTACCATGTGCAAGGACTTGGATTCAAGCTACCTAATTCCTCACCTACAAGGGTGATGCTTCATGAGTGGTGAAGTAGGTCTGCAGGTATCTATCTTTGTCCCTCTCTCCCCTCAATTTTTCTCTGTCTTATTAATTAATTTTTTTAACCAGAGCACTGCTGAGCTCTTGCTTATGGTGGTGTGGGGGATTGAACCTGGACTTTGGAGCCTCAGGCATAGAGTCTGTTTGCATAACCATTATGCTATCTACCCCTACCCTCTCTGTCTTATCAAATAAAATAGAGGGTGGGGAGAAGAAAAAATAATCACTGGCAGCATTGAATTTATTGTGTAAGTGCTGAACCCCAACATATCCCTGGAGATAATTAGATGATAGATAGATAGATAGATAGATAGATAGATAGATAGATAGGGATGGGGGTAGATAGCATAATGGTTATGCACACAGACTCTCATGCCTGAGGTACCAAAGTCCCAGGTTCAATCTCTCATACCACCATAAACCAGAGCTGAGCTGTGCTCTGGTAAAAAAAAAAAAAGGGGGGGGGGTCGGCCGGTGGCGCAGTGGGTTAAGCGCATGTGGCGCAAAGCGCAGGGACCAGCGTAAGGATCCCAGTTCGAGCGCCCGGCTCCCCACCTGCAGGGGAGTCGCTTCACAGGCGGTGAAGCAGGTCTGCAGGTGTCTGTCTTTCTCTCCCCTTCTCTGTCTTCCCTTCCTCTCTCCATTTCTCTCTGTCCTATCCAACAACGAATTGTGTCAACAAGGGCAATAGTAATAACCACAACGAAACTACAACAAGGGCAACAAAAGGGGGAAAAAAAAATGGCCTCCAGGAGCGGTGGATTCATGGTGCAGGCACCGAGCCCAGCAATAACCCTGGAGGAGCAAAAAAAAAAAAAATTAGATACATGGGATATATATGGGAACCTGGCAGGTGGCGAAGTGGATAAAGCATTGAACTTTCAGGCATGATTTTGAAGCCCTCGCACCACATGTACCAGAGTGATGCTCTGACTCTTCCACTCTCCTCTTCTTTCTCTCTCATTAATGATTAAATAATTAAAAAATAAATTTATATTTCTAAATTATAAAAAACTTTAAAGGAGGCAAGTTTCTCTGGACGTGTCACAGTAGCTAAAGTATCAAACTTAGAAGTGTGAGGTTCCAAATTTAGCTCTCAGCATCACATTTGCCAGAGTGATACTGATTTTTTTTAAGTAGACAGAAGGAATCAGCAATAGCATTAAAATAAGGATACCATTGGTTGGAAGGAGTGAAGCATAAAACAGAGGACTTATAGGGTTCTCTCTTTTTATAAATTTTTTTAAGATTTTATTTATTTATTAATGAGAAAGATAGGAGGAGAGAGAGAACCAGATATCACCCTGGTACATGTGCTGCTGGGGATTGAACTCAGGACCTCATGCTTGAGAATCCAATGCTTTATCCATTGCGCCACCTCCCAGACCATCACCTGATATATCTTAAGTAATTATACTTAAGAAATTTGAGTGGTCCGAGAGGTGGCACAGTGGTAAAGCATTGGACTCTCAAGCCTGAGGTCCCGAGTTCAGTCTCTGGCAGCACATATACCAGAGTGATGTCTGGTTCTTTCTCTCTCTCCTCCTTTCTCATTAATAAATAAAAAATAAATTAAAAAAAAAAAGAAATTTGAAATGTGGTCTGGGAGGAGGCGCAGTGGATAAAGCATTGGATTCTCAAACATGAGGTTCTGAGTTCAGTCCCCAGCAGCACATGTACCAGAGTGATATCTGGTTCTCTCTCTCTCCTCCTATCTTTCTCATGAATAAATAAATAAATTCTTTAAAAAATTGAAATCTTAAATGCTTAAAAGGATTACTGATAAACAAGATTAAAATTTAATAAGTAGTTAAGCAGAAGTAAGTTATAGGTTATAGGGCTCTGGCCTGGTAAGCAAGGGTAGGGTGGAGGAGTAGATTGTGATCTGCTATACAGGTAACTCTAACTTTGATTTTTTTTTAAATTTATTTTATTTATTTATTCCCTTTTGTTGCCCTTGTTGTTTTATTGTTGTAGTTATTATTGTTGTTGTCATTGTTGGATAGGACAGAGAGAAATGGAGAGAGGAGGGGAAGACAGGAGGAGAGAAAGACAGACACCTGCAGACCTGCTTCACTGCCTGTGAAGCGACTCCCCTGCAGGTGGGGAGCCGGGGTTCGAACCGGGATCCTTATGCCGGTCCTTGTGCTTTGCGCCACCTGCACTTAACCCGCTGCGCTACAGCCCGACTCCCTCTAACTTTGATTTTTACCAGTATGTAATCTAAGTCCTGAGCTATATTAAACTTTGAAAGGAAGATTTTATTTTACTTGTGTCACAAATATTACTGTGATCTAGGCCAACTGTGCAGGAAGATGGAGGAGATGTAATTTATAAAGGCTTTGAAGATGGCATCGTACAGTTGAAACTCCAAGGTTCTTGTACCAGCTGCCCCAGTTCAATCATTACTCTGAAAAATGGAATTCAGAACATGCTACAGTTTTATATTCCAGAAGTAGAAGGCGTAGAACAGGTATGCCGTTTTCAATTTAATAGTGAAATATATATTATTTGAAGAGTTTCAGGATCTGAAATTTTGTTCAAGAGGAGGATCTTAGTGTTTAAATTGTTATCAGCTTTGAAGATCCCATAATTTAGGAATAACTTCAGGTTATTAATACCTAATATATCCTAAGAATTTTTTTAAATTTCTTTATTGGGGAATTAATGTTTTACATTTGACAGTAAATACAATAGTTTCTACATGCATAACATTTGCCAGTTTTCCACATAACAGTACAACCCCCACTAGGTCCTTTATCATCCTTTTTGGACCTGTATTCTTCCCCCCCCCCCAAACCTCAGAGTCTTTTACTTTGGTGCAATACGCCAATTCCAGTTCAGGTTCTACTTGTGTTTTCTCTTCTGATCTTGTTTTTCAACTTCTGCCTGAGAGTGAGATCATCCCATAGTCATCCTTCTGTTTCTGACTTATTTCACTTAACATGAATTTTTCAAGGTCCATCCAAGATTGGCTGAAAATGGTGAAGTCACCATTTTTTATAGCTGAGTAGTATTCCATTGTGTATATAGACCACAACTTGCTCAGCCACACATCTGTTGTTGGACACCTGGGTTGCTTCCAGGTTTTGACTATTACAAATTGTGCTGCCAAGAACATATGTGTACATAGATCTTTTTGGATGGGTGTGTTGGGTTCCTTAGGATATATCCCCAGGAGAGGAATTGCAGGATCATAGGGTAGGTCCATTTGTAGCCTTCTGAGAGTTCTCCAGACTGCTCTCCTGTCCTAAGAATTTTTATAAATATTGCCTGATTTGATTTTCTGACAACACAGTGTGTTATGACTAGCTCATTTTGTGCATTAGAAAAAAATGAGATCAGGGAATATTGCTGTTCTGGCTGTAAAAAAAATCATGAAAGAGTTGTGAAAAAAATCATGAAAAAGATTTAAAATTTCAGGCAACTTTACAGATGAGATTTAGGTTTTATTGGAAGAGCTCTATTATGTAATATTTATCCACTAATTATACATTAGCTAAATGTGCATGATAGAAGCACACGGAGAAATCATACTTTTTTCTACAAAATAATTGTACTGAGTTGTACAGCTTTGATGTCAGCATTTTTTTATCTGCCTCATGATAGCTAAGGAATATAGCACAACATGTTCTTAGTAGTAATAGCAATCCTCTGAAGTGATTTTTAACCAAGAACCATTTCCTCATGGAAAGAGATTATCAAGGAGAGAATATATATATATATATGGAAATTGGAAATTGGAAAAATTTCCTTAGCTAGTTATTTACTTTTAAGGAGAGAGCATTTCTTCTCAGCTCCTTTGAGAACCACTTGTCTCTCGGTGGTGTTATGAATCTATCCTTTTGGTATAGTAACTATCATCTCTTTTTGAACGTCCTTCTTAGTTTTCTGCTCAGAATTAAAGCCTATGTTGACTGATCAGAAGTTTCTTTGTGTGGTCCGGGAGGTGGCACAGTGATAAAGCTTTGGCCTCTCAAGCATGAGGTCCTGAGTTCGATCTCCGGCAGCACATGTGCCAGAGTGATGTCTGGTTCTTTCTCTGTCCTCCTTCTTCTTCTAGCGTTTGCCCTTCTTCCGTAGCCAGTCAACAGCGTCAGGTTGAGCCTGATGTAAAGTTTCGAGACCTCCTTTGAATCTGGAGAGGTGGCAGTCGTTGACTATGTGGGTCATAGTCTGTCTGTAGCCGCAGGGGCAGTTCTGTCCTCCTATCTTATGTCTCTGTTTGAGCTTTATGATTATAACTAATTTCCTTGGGAAATTAGTAATAATATCTAGGTCTTTGTATTTCCTCTATAGCACTTGGCCCTGTGTCTAATATACTTCTTACATATACTTTGTATTATGGAAATATTATTCCAAATTTAAGTGTATTTTTCTCTTTTCTTCCTCTCTCTCTCTCTCTCTCTCTCTTTATGAGAGCATTGCTCACTTCTGGCTTATGGTGGTGCAGGGGACTGAACCTGGGACTTTGGAGCTTCAGGCATGACTGTCTTTTTCCAAAACCATTATGCTATATCTACCCCTGCCCAAGTATTTTTCCTTAAATAGAAATTGATTGATAAAACTCTTTGGATTGAATGTTGCTGAGAGTGGATATAAAAGATCAATTCTGGGGCTAGGAGTTAACTCAGTGGGTAAAGAACTTGCCTTACCATCTGTGAGACTCTGGATTCAATACCTAGCACCCTACAGGCGCAGTATGAACAGTAGCCGAAGGGAAGGAGATGATGGAAGGTTACTTTAGTGTCTCTCCTTACTCTCCCTTTTTTCTTTCCCTCTCCCCACTCTCAAATGTGGAAGAAAAACTGAACTGGGATAACTGCCTATAATACTATCATACCTGATAAGTTCTGAGATCATTCCCCAGCATAGCATTAAAACATCAAAAAAAAAAAAAAAGAAAGAAAGAAAAGAAATAAAATGACTCTTAGAAGTAAATATCCATTTGTACTCTATCCAAAAGAGAAGCTGTGAGATATTTTCCATTACTTACCTTCATTTGGAGTAGTATCCTTCTAGTTTTTTTCCTCCTTTTATCCTTATGTGACTTTAAAAATCTGCATTAATTGCACTTTGGGGAATTGACAAAGGGACAGTTTTAGTCACATTTCTGGGGTGTGCTGATCAACTGACAGATCATAAATTTAAACTGGCATTTAATTGTAATAGGTGTTGTGTAGTGAAAAAAAATAGCTCGGGGGGTGGGGTGGGGGGTCCGGCGATAGCGCAGTGGGTTAAGCGCACATGGTGCAAAGTGCAAGGACCAACGAAGGATCCCAGTTGGAGGCCCCGGCTCCCCACCTGTGACATAGTCACGTCACAGGCGGTGAAACAGGTCTGTAGGTGTCTTATCTTTATCTCCTCCTTTCTGTCTTCCCCTTCTCTCTCCATTTCTCTCTGTCCTATCCAACAACAACAACATCTACAACAATAACTACAACAACAAAACAACAAGGTCAACAAAAGGGAAAGTAAATAATAATAATAAAGGCAATATTTTAAAAATAGCTCTTGGGGGGCCAGGTGGTGGCGCATCTGGTTGAGCGCACATGTTGCAATGAGCAAGGACCCAGGTTCAAGCCTCCAGACCCCACCTACAGGGGAAAAGCTTTGCTAGTGGTAAAGCAGGGTTGCAGGTGTCTTTTTGTTTCTTTCCTTCTGTCTCTCCCTTACACTCGATTTCTGACTGTCTCTATCCAACAAATAAATAAGGATAATAATAAAACAAATAGCTCTTGGGTTTATATAAATATTCTTCTTAAAGGAAGTTGGTCTTTATTATCTGAGTAATATATGTTGAGTTATGAAAATATCTTAACTTAAAATGTTTTTAAAATATTTATTTTTTGGGAGTCGGACGGTAGTGTAGCGGTTAAGTGCACATGGCACAAAGCACAGGGACCAGTGGTAAGGATTCGGTTTCAAGTTCCCAGCTCCCCATCTGCAGGTGGTGAAGCAGGTCTGCAGGTGTCTAGCTTTCTCTCCCCCTCTCTGTCTCCCCCTCCTCTCTCTATTTCTCTCTGTCCTATCTAACAATGACAACATCAGTAACAACAATAATAATAACTACAACAACAATAAAAAGGTCAACAAAAGGGAAAATAAATAAATATAAAAACATTTATTTTTTAACTTTATAAGTTTTTTTTTTTATAAAATGGAAATATTAACAAGACTATAGGATAAGAGAGGCACATTTCCACACAATTCCCACCACCAGAACTCTGTATCCAATCCACTCCCTTGAGAGCTTTCCTATTCTTTATAACTCTGGGGGTATGGACCCAGGGTCATTATGGGATGCAGAAGGTAGAAGGTCTGGCTTCTGTAATTGCTTCCCCACTGAACATGGGCATTGACAGGTCAATCCATACTCTTAGCCTTCTCTCTCCTTAGTGGGGCAGAGTTCTGAGAGGCAGGGGTCCAGGACACATGGTGGGGTCGTCTGCCCAGGGAAGTCTGGTTGGCATTATGGTATCATCTGGAACCTAGTGGCTAAAAAAGAGTTAAGATATAAAGCAGAACAAATTGTTGACTAATTATGAACCTAAAGGCAGGTATACTGCAGATGAAGATTTGGGGTCTCCATTTTGGAAAAAGCTAGTAGGTCTATTATTGGTATATTCCAAGGGGTCCATGGCTTTACTAGTTTTTGCCAAAGCCTGATATTTAATATGCAGGTGGACCCAAGTTATTGTCTAGGGAGATGGTGTCATAGATGGAAAAAGAATTAGAAAGCTGGATTGGGGGAAGAGACTAGCTCCCAAATATGGGGAAAGTATATAAATATTCTTAACTGTAAAAACCCTATTGGTTTGTTAATATGTATTTATTATGGAGAGAAATACCAGAGCACTGCTCAGCTCTGACTGATGGTGATTCCAGGGATTAAGCTGAGACCTAGAAGTCTCAAGCATGGAAGTCTTATGCATAACCATTATTTTTGTCTCCCCAGCCTAAAAATGCTTTTTTTTTTTTTTAAGAATTAGCATTTTTATCACAAATGAAAGTTTTCTTATTGTTCTGATGTTTAAAATGAATTATCACTAAGTTAAAAAAAATAATTAGTTGTTAATATATTTTGCTTCTTTGCTTTTTAAAAACTGTTTTAATGATTTTTTAATTATTTTTATTTATTTGAGACAGCCAGAAATTGAGAGGGAAGGGAAGATGGAGGGAGAGGGACAGAGAGACCTGCAGCCCTGCTTTACCATTCATGAAGCTTTCCCCCTGCAGGGTGGGACTTGGGGCTCGAACCCGGGTCCTTGAGCGTTGTAACATGTGCACTCAACCAGGTTGCCACCATCTGACCTTCTTTGCCTTTTTTTTTTTAAAGGATGTATTGTGTGTGTGTGTGTGTGTTCTTTTTAATATGTTAGGGAATAAACCCACAGTATCCTACATGCTCAATACTGCTGAGCTCAGTCCTGACCTAGTTTCTATTGTATATATTTTTAGAGGAAGATAAAACAAGAAAAAAGAGGGAGAGGGAGAGACATTACAACACTATTTCACTATCCATGGAATTCCAACTGTTTTTTTTGCCTAGTGCTATCCATACTGTTCCTGTGTGGTACTGGGGATCAAGTCCAGTGCCTCACACATGGAAAATGTACAGTCTACTACTGAGACACTAGCCTGAGTCCATGTGATGTGTATTTTGTATGTATAGTATCTGTCTATCTAAGACTTCACTATTGGAAATCTTAAAAGACAAGGGAAACAGACAAGTACTTTAATTATTTGGTTTGTTTTTATGTTGTTAGGTTAACAGGTCATGATGCACACCTTTGGGGGCAGTTAATAGGTTTATTTCTATTAAACTGACCTACATTATTAGAGTTTTTAAGGTAACTAAAATAATATTAAAATTAGGAAAATAGCCATTTATAATCTTTCTTTCTCTTATTTTGTTTTAGGTTATGGATGATGAATCAGATGAAAAAGAAGCCAACTCACCTTAAAATAATTTGAGTTTTCTTTTGGTTCAACAGTTGGACTTGTTTATAATATGTACCAGACTATTATTCCTAATCTGCTAAGGAACTTGAAGATTAATAAAAACATGTCCTCTCCAGACAATTTTGTATAAATATCATGTTTACTTTACCTCATGTAAATTATTTATAACTCTGTATCTCATCCCAGGTTCAGGCCTAAACTCCTCACCTGCAGAGTGTCCGCTTCATGAGTGGTGAAGCAGGTCTATCTTTCTCTCCCTCTCTTTGTCTCCCCACCCTCTCTCAATTTCTTTCTATCCTATCTAATAAAAATTAGAAAGGAAAATGAGAAAAAAGAAAAAAAAATGGCCACTGGGATTGGTGGATTCCTCGTGCTGGCACTGAGCCCCAGTAGTAACCCTGGTAGCAATAAAAATAAAAAAAGAAGAAGAAAGATTTTCTCCCCTGACTGACACTGAATTAACCTGCTTTGTACACTGTAGTATAAAGTAGTATATAATATGAAGACTAGTATGACAGTCAGCTTCATGAAGAAGCTAGTCCATTTTGAATGGCAAAGCGGAAAGAAAGCAAGGGCCTGTATCCTTGTAGACATTGACCTTTGAGCCGACCTGGGGACACCCATTATCAGAGTAGCCTGGGATATGAAAGTTTTTCGTGTTGGTAACCATTTATGGTCAGGTATTCTATCAAAAATAATTTTTTTCAGGGACCAGGTGGTGACACACCAGAATAAGCACACACATTACAAGTACAGGAACCTGAGTTTGAGCTCCCACTCACCATGTGCAGGGGGGTGTTGCTTTATAAGTGGTGAAGCTGGTCTATTGGTTTCTATCTTTCCTTTTTTTTTTTTAATCATACAAACCATGAAAGTAGCCCATCTTTTCTAGGAGATATTTATTTATTTATTTATTTATTTATTTATTTATTTATTTATTTATTATCTTTATTGGATAGAGACAGTCAGAAACAGGGGAGAGGCATGAGAGAGGCCATACTATGGTACAGCTTTGGTTTTGTGGTGCTGGGGATTGAACCTGTAGTGTTGGTACCTTAGGTGTGAAGGTCTTTTGCATAATCATTATGCAGCCCACCTTTTCCCTCAGATAGAGGAGATGAGAAATCATACATGTGTGCCAATAAAATACTATAAACTGTTAAACCCTTGATAAATTGATTTTTAAAAAATGAGAGGGGGTCGAGCGGTAGTGCAGCAGGTTAAGTGCACGTGGCACAAAGCGCAAGGACCTGCGTAAGGATTCCGGTTCAATCCCCGGGCTCCCCACCTGCAGGGGAGTCGCTTCACAGGTGGTGAAGCAAGTCTGCAAGTGTCTACCTTTCTCTCCTCTGCTCTGTCTTCCCCTCCTCTCTCCATTTCTCTCTGTCCTATCCAACAATGACATCAACAACAATAACTATAACAACAATGAAAACAACAAGGGCAACAAAAAGGAAATAAATATTTTTTAAAATCTTAAAAAAAAGAATATAAAAAGTGAGAATAGAAGAACAGCTTCTTTCCCTTGGACTGTGAGCTGTAAAGATGTGATTCCAGGTCATTTCCCTATCCATGAGATCAGAGAATCAGAGTTCTGACAGTATTTATCCCTGATAACTGATGTGCCTGAAACTATTTGCATCCTAATCATTTTCTCCTTCTCCTTCTTCTTCTTCTCCTTCTTCTTTTCCTTCGCCTTCTCCTCCTTCTAACCATTTCCTGTTTTAATCTTATTTTTTAATTTATTTTATTTATTATTGGACAGAGACAGAGAAATTGAGTGGGGAGGGGGAGATAGAGAGGGAAATAAACAGATGCCTGCAGTCCTGTTTCACCACTTGTGAAGCTTTCCCCCTACAGGTAGGGACCAGGGGCTTGAATCCAGGTCCTTGCACACTGTAGTGTGTGCACTTAACCAGGTGCGCCACCGCCTGGACCCCCAATTTCCTGTTTTAAATTTTATTTATTTATAGAGAAATTGAGAGGGGGAGATAGAAGTGGAGATGGGGGCTGGGCGGTAGCACAGTGGGTTAAGCACAGATAGTAAAGAAGTGGATAGTAAGCTGGCAAGCACAGATAGTAAAGAAGTGGAGACGGAGAGAGAGAGAGACTTGCAGCACTGCTTCACTACTCGTGAAGCTTTCCCCTCGCAGGTGAGGACCAGGGACTTGAATTTAGGTCATTGTGCACTGTAATATATCCACTTAACCATGTGGGCCACCACCTGGCCCCTTTAGTCATTATCTAGTTACTTTAACCAATGAATTCTCTTCAGCTCATTTGAGTAGATTTTTATTTATCAAAGTTCTACCCACAAATGAAAGATACATACGTATCTTCATTATTAAGGAAATTAATAAAATCAGCATTGAGTGGATGTATTTGGGTTCTCCCACCCACCCCTACCCTCTACCTCTCGCCTTAGCTCTGTCTGATGGTGGTGCTAGGGATTGATCCTGGGACCTGTGTTGCCTCAAGCCTCAGAAAGGAGAGTCTTTGCATAACAACTATACTACCACTCCAGCCCTCTCTCTCTTTAAATATATATATATATATATATATATATATATGAGAGTTTCATATGTGATAGAGTGTAAAGAAAAGCCAGAATACCACTCTGGTACATGCTGCTTCAGAGATTGATCTGAGAACCTCAGCATATCAGTCTAATGCTCTACCACTTAAGCTATTTTCCTAGCCACCCGATTTCTCTCCATTCATCCATCTACCTATGTATCTGTGAGGTTTTTAGGAATTGGGACATGCTGTCACAGGGGCTGGTAAAAAGAATGGGTTACCAGACAGCAGATACAATGAATTAGTTGACTAATGTGATTCAAGTCCCGTTCTGCTTGTGAATTCCTTCTTGGTGGGGAAGGTTTTTTTGCTCTGTTCACTTTTTTTCACTGGGGCTGGGTGCCAGCACTATGAATTCACTGCTCCTGGTGGTCATTTTATTGGATAGGACAGAGAGAATTTGTGTAGCATAGCAGTCCCTTGCAGGTGGGGAGCAAAGCTAAAAACCAAATGAAAAGTACTTCTTTGAATAGTCTCACTCTAAATTGTTAATGGTTGAGGATGACTTAATATAGATCTGGAGGTAGGGCCATGTTCTGTGAAACCCTAACTCTGTATTTATATCTGATTCTTTTTAAAAAAAAAATATTATTGGTTAGTGACAGAGAAATTGAGAGGGATGGGGAGCTAGAGGGGACAAAGACACCTGAAGTCATGCTTCACCACTCCTGAAGCTTTCCCTCTGCAGGTGGGTGGGGATCAGGTGCTCGAACTTGAGCCCTTGCGTACTGTAGTGCATGCGCTTAAACAGCTGGGCCTCCACCTTACCCCCTGATTTTTCTTAATGCTTCTTTTTAAAAAAGGGCAAATACAAAGGTGCACAAGTTAGAGATGGTTTTTATTTTGTTTCATTTTTTTACCCGAGCACAGCTCAGGCTTATAGTGGTAAAAAGGATTGAACCTGGGACTTTGGAGCCATGACATGAGTGTCAGACATGAGTGTCTCTTTGCACAACCATTATGCTATCTACCCCCACCAGAGATGGTATTCCTTCCTTTCTTTTTTTTTTTTTCTTCTTTCTTTCTTTTTTTTTTTTTTTAAGGAATTAGCAGTAGTTTAGTGTAGCCAGACCATAACCTTGTGCTTTGCGCCACCTGCAATTAACCTGCTGTGCTACTGCCTGACTCCTGATTAATTTCTTTTTCCTTCTTACAGACTTCAGTGACTCACCTTGTTTATTTTTCTTTGATAATTACCACAGTCTTAACTGTCTACTGGGGTACATTTTCCCATGAAGCCCTCTAAAAAATGGAGCATATGTAACAGTACACTATATGTGTGTGTGTATTGTAAATATAGAAAGAGATACACACATGTGCATATTTTAACATTTTTACCAGAGCATTGCTCAGCTCTGACTTATGGTGGCACTGGTATAGAAGCTGGAGTCTCTGAGCCTAAGGCATGGAATTGCTTTTTCATAACCATTATGTTATCTCCCTGAACCCCCTGCCATCATTTTGTGATGTGCAGATGTCTTTTAGAAGTTGAGATATGGGGAGTTGGGCGGTAGCGCATTGGGTTAAGCGCATGTGGCGCGAAGTGCAAGGACTGGCCAAAGGATCCCGGTTCAAGCCCCTGGCTGCCCACCTACAGGGGAGTCTTCACAACGGTGAAGCAGGTCTGCAGGTGTCTATCTTTCTCTCCCCCTCTCTGTCTTCCCCTCCTCGCTCCATTTCTCTCTGTCCTGTCTTAACAACGACGACATCAATAACAAGAACAATAAAAAGGACAACAAAAGGGAAAATAAATAAATAAATATAGAAAAAAAGGAAGTTGAGATATGACTGACACGTCATATT
The DNA here is from genome assembly GCF_950295315.1 of Erinaceus europaeus. Taxonomy (NCBI): domain Eukaryota; kingdom Metazoa; phylum Chordata; class Mammalia; order Eulipotyphla; family Erinaceidae; genus Erinaceus; species Erinaceus europaeus. The sequence goes on from NC_080164.1 coordinate 47,123,526, forward strand.
AGTTTTAGGTTTACAACATAATGATTAAATATGTGTGTGTGTGTTGAGAAATGATCATTGAAATGAGTTTAGTTAACATCTATAGTCAGAGGGCCAGGTTATGCACCCAGTAGAGTACACTCATTACCATGCCTGAGGAGCCATGTGCAGTCTATCCCAGTCTTCACCTGCAGGAGGCAGTTTCACAGTGGAACAGTACAGTGGGTGTCTCTTTCTTGTTTCCTCCCCCTTTCTGTTTCTAGCAGTAAGAAAAAGAAAGAATAATAATAATAATAATGGCTGCCAAGAGCAGTGGAGTCTTTATGTAGGCACTGAGCTATAGTGATAACCCTGGTGGCAAAAATAAATCCATAATCACTTAGTTAAGATTTTTTTCTTATAATAAGAACTTTCAAGATCTAGTCTCTTCACAAATATCAATTATACCATACAGTCCTATTAACTAGTATTCACCTGTATTACATCCCCAGCACTTATAACTTGAAGATGTACATAGACCTTTTATGTTAATACTTGACTATTATAATTGAAAAGTAAGAGGTAAAAAAAAATTACAAACATGGCAATGTTAAAAAATCTTCTAAAAGGGAGTCGGGCGGTAACGCAGTGGTTAAGCACATGTGGCGCAAAGCGCAAGGACTGGCATAAGAATCCTGGTTCATGAGGTCCCAAGTTCAATCCCTGGCAGCACATGTACCAGAGTGATGTCTGGTTCTTTCTCCTATCATTTCTCATGAATAAATAAAAATATATCTTCTAAAGCTATTCAATTTTTTTTGTTTGTTTATAAATCTCAATAGAGGGGGTGGGCTATAGCTCAGCTGGTTAAGTGCACATGGTGCATCCCGTGAGTACCCATTTATTGGGGAAACTGACGATCCTTCCTAGCCAACTGAATACACATGGATCCCAGTCACTTTCAAAGCCAGCAACAAGCAGACATCGGGCTCAACCTGACGCTGTTGACTGGCTATGGGAAGAAGGACAAACGCTAGAAGAAGAAGTGCACATGGGGTGAAACTCGAGGACCGGTGTAAGGATCCCAGTTCCATCCCTGGCTCCCCACCTGCAATGGGGGGTTGCTTCACAAGCAGTGAAGCAGGTCTGCAGGTGTCTATCTTTCTCTCCCTCTCTGTGTTCCCCTCCTCTCTCCATTTCTCTCTGTCCTATCCAACAGTGATAACATCAATAACAATAGTAATAACCACACCAATGATAGAAACAATAAGGGCAACAAAAATGGGAAACAAATAAATAAATAAGAATGGCAATAGAAAGTTCAGATGGCAAGCAGGAGGCTAAAAGTCACTGGACTGGTATTTTCATTTTATTTAAAAATTATTTTTATTTATTCCCTCTTGTTGCCCTTGTTTTTTATTGTTATAGTTATTGTCATCGTTGTTGGATAGGACAGAAAGAAATGGAGAGAGGACAGAGAGAAATGGAAAGAGGATGGGAAGACAGAGCAGGGGAGAGAAAGATAGACACCTGCTGCAGACCTGCTTCACCGCCTGTGAAGTGACTCCCTTGCAGATGGAGGCCGGGATCCTAGCCGGTTGTTGCACTTTGCACTACCTGTGCTTAACCTGCTGCTCTACTGCCCGACTCCCTTAAAATTATTTTGAGACAGAGACAAAGAAAGAGAGAGAGAGAGAGAACCACAGCATTGAAGTTTCCTTCAGTGTGGTGGTGGCCACAGTCAAACCTGGGTTGTACAAATAGTAAATCAGCACACTACCCAGGTACACTATTACATGGACCCTCAATTAATATTATTAATCCTGTGAGCATGAAAAACACACTAACATGAAGAGATAACTCTTTGTTATTACTACTTTTTTCTTTTCTTAGTTCAGTTCAGACCTTCTGATCTAGAGAAAAATCCTTTCCATTTCCCAAAATGTTTGAATAGACCCAAATATCCCTTCTACTTCGCAGAACAGTCATTTTCTGCCAGCTGTATTTCTGAAAGTCTAGTTAAGGCAAAACTCCATGTAGATGGGGCTGGGGGTGGTGCTCAAATAATGTTCTTCTTTATTAGTATCTCGACTGCCACATTGCTACAAAGGACTCTTTGTTGTAATGGCGTAGTGAGGTTGTTCAAGGCTGGGCTGAGAAAATATTGACTTTCAAGATTTCTTCCTCTGGACTGATTCATTAACTAGCACCTTTCCAAATAGCTGTACAACAGAGAAGGATAAACAACCCAATAGTTATTTTGATGAATAAACAAATAGAAAAAGATATTGAGAGTTTTAATATTAATGGGTTGTTACAGTTTGAGCATTTGGTGTTCCAAAGTTTGAGAACTTTGACGTTACTAGTGGAATTTTCTTTGTGGTATCTACAGGCTTGTGGGCAAGGTACAATAGTGTTGTTTGAGCATGGAAATCATACTTATACTCTTTGACAATATCACAGAGGATTTCCCAGAACTCCTAGATGAGAATCTTGAGGTTAAGATGCATATCCATAGAAAAATTTGCCTCTTGAAGAGAATTGTATGTCTATTAACAAACAGCTCACTGTTTTTTGTTTGTAACTTTTCTATGGGTGATATAGGGAGCTGCTTGAAGACCTGAGATAATAAAAGATTTTCAGGTGAAAATTGCTTTGTCTAGTTAAATGTTACATTTTGAGGGCTGGGCTGTAGTGCAATGGGTTAAGTGTACATGGTGCAAAGCGCAAGGACCAGCGTAAGAATCCCAGTTTGAGTCCCGACCTGCAGGGGGAGGGGGTCACTTCACAGGCGGTGAAGCAGGTCTGCAGGTGTCTTTCTCTCCCTCTCTCTGTCTTCCCCTGCTCTCTCAATTTCTCTCTGTCCTATCCAACAATAAGGGCAACAAAAATGGGAAAAATGGCCTCCAGGAGCAGTGGAATCATAGTGCAGGCACAGAGTCCCATTGATAACCCTGGAGGCAAAAAAAAAAAAAGTTACAGTTCCAAGTCTACCTTTGAGGTCAGTGATAAAAAGACATTTTGCTCTTAAGAAAATCAGAAAAGAAAATTTCCTTTCTTGACCATATTACAAACCATACAAAGTCAGTTCTAGGAATAGGAGCAGAATTTTCCCACTCATTCAAAAACATTTGAATTTCTTACTTTGTACTAAGGTTTATCTAGATTTTTTTATTCTAGTAGGGATAATATGCAAAATATAATAAACTATCAAAGCATATTGCTTTAAAGGAAGTAACTAAAAATGAAAGGATAATGTAGGCTGGTGAAATAGCTCACTAGGATAGCGTGCTGCTGCTTTGGCATGCACACAACACAGGTTCAAGCTGGGCCCCACTGTATTAAAGGAAGATTTGGGGGCCAGGTGGTGGTGCACCTGGTTAAGTGCACACATAGGGCACAAGGTCCTGGGTTCAAGCCCCTGGTCCCTACTTGCAGGCAGGAAGCTTCACAAGTGGTGAAGCAGGGCTGCAGGTGACTCTCTGTCTCTCTCGCTGTCTCCCCTTCCCTCTTGATTTCTGTCTCTATCCAATAAATAAAAATAATCTTAAAAAAGTGGGGGTCGGGCGGTGGCACAGTGGGTTAAGCGCATGTGGCGCAAAGCGCAGGGACCAGCGTAAGGATCCCGGTTCGAGCCCCCGGCTCCCCACCTGCAGGGGAGTCGCTTCACAGGCGGTGAAGCAGGTCTGCAGGTGTCTATCTTTCTCTCCCTTTCTCTGTCTTCCCCTCCTCTCTCCATTTCTCTCTGTCCTATCCAACAACGAATTGTGTCAACAAGGGCAATAATAATGACCACAACGAAGCTACAACAAGGGCAACAAAAGGGTGGAAAAAAAAATGGCCTCCAGGAGCGGTGGATTCATGGTGCAGGCACCGAGCCCAGCAATAACCCTGGAGGAGGGAAAAAAAAAGTTTAAAAAAAAACAACAAGGGCAACAAAAGGGAATAAATAAATAAAATAAAATAAAATTTTAAAAAGTTTAAAAAGTTAAAAAAAAGAATTAACAAAAAAATAATAAAGCTTTGATGCTATGGTCTCTTTCCCCACTTTCTCTCTCTCTCTTGCTTGCTCCCACCTCTCTTAAGCTTTTCTTTCTTTCTTTCTTTCTTTCTTTCTTTCTTTCTTTCTTTCTTTCTTTCTTTCTTTCTTTTCCCACCAGAGCACTGCTCAGCTCTAGTTTATGGTGGTGGAGGGAGGGGACTCTGAAATCTCAGGCATAAGACTCTCTTTGCATAACCACCCTTACCTCCCTGCCCACCCCTGCCGTTAAGTTTATATGGAGGACCAAGAAAGTTTTCCTGAGGAGGTAGTATTTAAGTAGAGATGGGGTGTGTGTGTGTGGGGGGCATCTTGAAGAGCAAGTAGTATGGGCAAAAGGTCTGTTAGTATTTGGGAAATGACCTGTTTGGCATTGTTGAAGTATAAAGGACGATAGGGACGGGGGGGGGGGGGGGGGGGAATAGTTCTGTGAAGGACAGACATTTGGATAAGAAATTTATGACATGTTCTCCATGCCGTACAATTTTTTGACTCTATTATAGAGTCATTGATAGTTGTGGCAACCATCTACATTTGACTAGAGATACCATTTAAATCTTCCTAAAGAAAATTCTCAAGAACACTATCTCTGATTAAATCTTTCTTGACAGGAATGGTGATTTGTTCATACAATTTGTTATTCATGAGTCACAGGTAAGGCTGTGAAATCTAATTCCTACAGTCCTCTGAGGTGGTCATCTGAAGTCAAAGCTAGCAGTTTCAAAAGCCCTCTAGCACAGTGTTGGATAGTCGATTCTTACATTCTCCCTTCTCCCAAAAACTGGGGGTTAAGGAGGTGATGAATAGGGTGGGGAAAGGGCGCAGAGGGCCTTCAGTGGTCACACTTACTACATAGAGCTTAAGTTGGGAACTGAGTTGGATTCCACTAGAAAGATTGGCTGGACCTGCGGGGCACTTTGCAGTCGAGTATTGGTACCTCTCTTTGCTCATCTCTCTCAGTTCTTGGTATTTTCTCTTCAGTCCATTATCTCGTCCACCTTTTCTGCCCTTCACAAACCTATTTCAGGCCTGCCTTCTCCCTCTGTGTGTGTGTACCTGCAGGGCGCTTTGTAGTCCAGAGTATTAGTAACTCTTTCTCATCTCATTCACTTCTCTGTATTTTCTCTTCAGCCCTCAGCATTCCCTTTCTCGTGTGTGTGTGTGTGTGTGTGTGTGTGTGTGTGTGTGTGTGTGTGTGTATGTGTGGGGTGTATGTGTGGGGTGTGTGTGTGTGGGGGGGGTGTGTGTGTGGTGTGTGTGTATGTGTGGTGTGTGTATGTGTGGGGTGTGTGTGTGTGTGGTGTGTGTGTGTGTGTGTGTGTGTGTGGTGTGTGTTCAGCCCTCAGCACATGGGAAGCCTGGGGCCTTGGGCTCTATTTGAGGCGCCAACAATCCCACCGTCCTCTTCCCTTTCTCTACGTCACTCCCGGACAGCCGTCGAGTTTCCTCCTGCCCCACAGCGCGGTCCCTCCCGCTGCTCGCCCCGGGCCCGGGCGGCTCCAGGAACCCGAAGCGGATGCGAGGCCAGCCGGTGCCACGTCTCCGCCGCCCTCTGGCCTGTGCCTGCGTGGGCTCGGGGGCGCGGCGGGGCGGGGCCGCGCGAGGGGGCGGGACCTGCGCTTGAGCGGCGCGCACGTGGCCCAATGGGACAGGCGGCTGGCGGCGGCGGCGGCGCGCTGCGCGCCGAGGGGCGGGGCCGCTGGCAGTTGCTGGCGAGCCCGGGAGGCGGAGGAGACCATCGTAGCCGCTGCTGTCGCATCTCCGGAGGATTCGTGCCTGCGGGTCCCCACTCCGCCAGCCTGCCAGCCAGCGGCCCGTCCCACCCGCAAGTGCTTGCGCTCCCGGCCTCGCCAGTGGTTCTCCACTCGCCTTGCAGACCGCGCCTTCTGCATCATGTGCGGTAAGGGGGCCGTGGGCGGGGGGCGTGTTGCGGGGCGGTGCAGCGTGAAGAGCCGGCGCGGCAGAGGCCGGAGGCGCCGGCGACAGCTCCCGCCGCGGGCTACGAAGTCTGGATGGCGGGCTGGGGGCTTCCGGGGTGGCCTGGGGGTCCCGGGGGGCCGGGGACCTGTCTAGGAGAGCACCTGGGAGTAGGGCGGGCCCTGCCTGGGACCTGGGGGCCACTTTGCGGGACGAAGGGAACGGGGGTGGGGTGGGGTGGGGAGACATGCCTGCACTGGAGGAGGAGAGCGGGCTGCCGCCAGGGAGCCCACCAGGTGAGCGAGGCTACCTGTGGAACAGCAGGTGAGGGCTCTTGGACTCACCTTGAGCTACTCGAGGATCAGTTAATACAAACAAACAAATAAAAACTTCGAGCTGCTTTCTTTCGGACAGGCCCCATGGAAAACAGAATTTACAAGCAATGGTATTGCACACGATTTTACTTCCTGCCCTCTCGTGTACAGCAACACAGAAACCAGTCCTGAACAGATATCTGGTGAATGGGCTTAGATCTGATTCTCTGGTGGAAGAGGCCGGCAGTTAACTGTGACCATAAAGACTACTTCATTTAGCTCTGGCTTGCACACTCATTTGGAGATACTTAGCTGTGAATAGCGTTGTCTGCATTTAATCAAAGTTTTACCTGTAGTAGTGAAAACACAAAGTTAGTGTCTTGGGTCGCAGTCGTCTTAATATCACCTGAAGTGTTAGTGAAAGGGAGCATCACCTATGCTTGTAAGTTGGTATTAACCTCTATACTGTCAATTAAAAAAGTGTGTATGAAATTTTTACTTATTTATTTAGCAGAGACGGAGAAATTGAGAGGGAAGGGGTTAGTATAAAGAGAGACACCCACAACGCTGATCCTCCATGAGGGGACCAGGGGCTTGAACCCAGGGCCTTGTGCATTGTAACATGTGTGCTCAACCGGGTACACCACCACCCAGCCCATAAATATATTATTGACATTTATAACTGCCTTTACCTCTGGAAGAAAGAACACTGTGATGGAAAATATGGTTCTAGAATTGCAGCTATTTGGGAAGCTTGTTATTCTATTTGTAGCTTTTTCAAAAGGAATTGAGGTGAACTGGACTCATTAGTATCTATTTTTCTGTATTTAACATTGTTAATTTCAGCTTCTGAAAATGAGCAGGTTTAAATTTAGAGTAGATTAAAACACAAACAAACACCTATAAATAGCTTGTTGAAATTATTAAGAGTAGAGCTGACTTTAGAATCAGTTATACTTTTGCTATGTCTAGTTAGTAGAGTGGCTTTGTAAAACATATAATTTAGTTTGCAGCTGTGTGTTAGTGAATTTACAACCTGCTTAATCCCCAGTGTGTTTCCTTTGGTAATTAACTCTTTCTGATTGATGAGGTATGTGCCTGTTCAAGTATGAGATGTTCTGGTTGCAGGTCATTTCTTCATCTTGTTCCAGGGAAAAAAGGAGTCAAATTACTGTGAAGGAAAAAATGAGGTGTAGTTTACAAAGGGTGAGGCTAGGGTGGGGGAGCAATACAGGAGTTTTTATGTAGCTAACCTCCTTATGCACAGTTTTATTACAGAGGAAACAGCATAAATAATAAAGAAGTCAGAAGAGATAACTCACACATGCCTTGCCATGGTCCAGGTTCAAGTTCCTAGCACCAGATGGGTTGGTGCTGTGGCACCAGAGGAAGCTCTGGTGCTGTAGTGTCTCCTCTCTTCCCCCCAAATAATGACCTGGATTGGTAAAATACTACAGGTGCAAGGGCCCCAACTACATAATAAATGAGTAAATCGCTAGTTTCTAAAGTTCTGCTATTAGCTCATACCAGAGTTTTATATAATTCCAGAAAGAGGTCCATATTTATTTCCTCTCTGATGTATGCTTCAAGAGTTAATTGATAGGGAGTCCCGCGGTAGCACAGCAGGTTAAGTGCAAATAACGAGAAGCACAGGGACCAGCCTAAGGATACCTATTCGAGCCCGGGCTCCCTACCTGCAGGGGAGTGGCTTCATAAGCGGTGAAGCAGGTCTGCAGGTGTCTGTCTTTCTCTCCCCCTCTCTGTCTTCTCTCCTCTCTCCATTTCTCTCTGTCCTATCCAACAACGACGACATCAATAACAACAATAATAACTACAACAACAATAAAAAACAGCAAGGGCAACAAAAGGGAAAAAATATATAAAAGGGTTAATTGATAATTAGATATGATTTAAAAAATTTTCTCCCACATCTTAATAAGTGAATTCTATAGTATAATGGAAAAATTAGGGTCTGGAGATAGATTCTTATGCCAGGTCCCAGATTCAGTTTCCCACACCACCATAAATCATAATCCAGAGCTCAACAGTACTCTGATAAAAAGAAATAATAATAAAGTAATGGGGAAATTGAGTGGAAATGATATTAGATAAATTCAACAACAGTTTTACCTTCTGATTATTTGCTGCCTATTCAACCTTTTTTTTTTTAAAAAAAAATTATCTTTATTTACTTATTGGATAGAGACAGCCAGAAATTGAGAGGGGGTGATAGAAAAGGAGACAGACAGAAAGATACCTGCAGCTCTACTTCATCGTTCATGAAGCTTTCCCCCTGTAGGAGGAGGATACCAGGGGCTTGAACCCAGGTCCTTGCATACTATACCGTGTGCGCTTAACCAGCTGTGCCACCACTCAACCCCGCCTAGTTAACTTTTTCTAAGACTGTTTTGTTTTACATCTGGGGAGGTGGCTCAGTGGTTGGATGTAGGACTTTCATTCATGAGGCCCTCTGTTTAGTGTCTGCATGGCACATGCCACAGTGATGCTGTGACTCTCACTCTCTCATACTATGTAAATAAATAACTGCTTAAAAATGAGATTATTTTCAGGCGTCAGGCAGTGGCACACCTGGCTGAGTGTACACACTGCAGTGCGCAAGGACCCCAGTTCAAGTCCCTGGTCTCTATCTAGCAGCAGTGGGAAAGCTGCAGTGATGCAGGAGTTTCTGTCTCCCTGTTTTTTTTTTTAAACTGGAGCACTATTCAGTTCTGGTTTATGGGGGGGGAGGGCTATCGGGGGGTTGAACCTGGAGCCTTAGACATGAAAGTCTTTTTGCATAACCATTATACTATCTACCCTTGCCCTGTCTCTCTCCCTTTCTCTCCCCTTTTTCTCAATTTCTGCCTCTAAAATAAATAGAAATGAGATTACTTTCTTTCAACTTTGTAATATGTTGAAGCAGAGGAGAGGGGGCTGATGGCTCAGTGCTAGTACTTTTTCTAAATTATATATTCTGATAAAGTTATTATGTTTACCGGATTCAACTGGTAAACTTCTATTTTGTAATAAGTGTTAACCATACAAAAATATGTCGTCAAATAAATTTGGTAAGCAACAGATTAAACCAAGCTGAACTCTTTTTTTAAATTTATTTAAAATTATTAGATAGAGATAGCCAGAAATTGAGAGGGAAGGAGGAGAGAGAGACACCTACAGCCTTACTTCACCACTTGTGAAACTTTCCCCCTGCAGGTGGGGACCAGAGGCTTGAACCCAGGTCCTTGTGCATTGTAATGTGTGCGCTTAACCAGGTGCGCCACCACCTGGTGCCTGAACTCTCCCCCCCCCATTTAGCATTTATTATCTTTATTTATTTATTGGATAGGGACAGCCAGAAATTAAGAGGTAAGGGAGAAATAGAGAGGAAGAGAGAGAGAGACACCTTCAGCACTGCTTCACTTGCAAAGCTTTTTTCCCCTTGCAGGTGGGGACTGGCATTTTGAACCTGAGTTATTGTACATTGTAACATGTGGGCTCAACCAGTTGTGCCACCACGTTGCCCCCTGAGTTAAACTCTTTTATCTTCCACTTCATCTTTGCCTTTTTTGGGAGGGCTTCTTCCATTTCTTTCTTTCTTTCTTAATTAAAAAAAAATTATTAATGAGAAGGATGGGAGGAAAGAGGGGAAGAACCAGACATCACTCTTGTACATGTGCTGCCAAGAATTGAACTCAGGACCCTATGCTTGAGAATCCAGTGCTGCATCCACTGCGCCACCTCCTGGAACACAACTTCTCAATTTTCTTTAATGTGCTAAGTAGTATAAATTCCAGAAAAGAAGATTGTCTGTTTTCCACATTTTATCTTCTACTTATTCTTATTTCTTGTTTTTTTCTTTTTTAAAATTTTCCTCCCTTTTGTTGCCCTTGTTGTTTGTCGTTGTTGTTGTTATTATTATTGTCATTGCTGTCATTATTGTTGGATAGGACAGAGAGAAATGGAGAGAGGAGGGGAAAACAGAGGAGGAGAGAAAGATAGATACCTGCAGCTTGTAAAGCGACCCCCCCTGCAGATAGAGAGCTGGGGACTCGAACCTGGATCCTTACGCCAGTCCTTGTGCTTCATGCCATTTGTGCTTAACCAGCTGTGCTACCGCCTGGCTCCCAGGTTCTTTTTTCCCTTTTAAATTTCATTTATTTATTATTGGATAGAGATAGAAATTGGGGGGGGGGGAATAGAGTGGAAAGAGACACAAACACCTACAGCGCTGCTTCATTACTTGTGAAGCTTCCTGCAGGTGGGGAGCAGGGGCTTGAACATGAGTGAGTCCTTGTGCATGTTAATATGTGTGCTAACTGCACCACCACCCAGCCCCAATTTTAAATATATATATATATATATTTAATAAATGAAATTATGCTCATCTTAACTGACTCTGCATATAAATGGTATTTTCAAAAGTTAGGTCATATTTATTTAATTATTAAGTTTATCACTATTATTATTTAAAAAATATTTATTCCCTTTTGTCACCCTTGTTGTTTTATTGTTGTGGTTATTATTGTTGTTATTGATGTTGTTGTTGCTGGATAGGACAGAGAGAAATGGAGAGAGGAGGGGAAGACAGAGGGGGGGAGAGAAAGATAGACACCTGCAGACCTGCTTCACCGCCTGTGAAGCGACTCCCCTGCAGGTGGGGAGCCGGGGGCTCGAACCGGGATCCTTAAGCTGGTCCTTGCACTTTGCACCACGTGCGCCCGACTCCGATATTTATTTATTTTTTGTCTCCAGGGTTATCACTGGGGCTTGGTGCCTGCACTACAAATCCACTGCTCCTGGTAGCCATTTTTCATATTTATTGGTTGGGATAGAGAGAAATTGAGTGAGGAGGAGAAATAGAGGGGGAGAAAGAGAGACACCTGCAGACCTGCTTCACTGCTTGTGAAGTGCCCCCCCCCAGAAGGTGGAGAGCCTGGGGCTTGAACCAGGATCCTTGAGCAGGTCCTTGTGCTTTGTACTATATGCACCTAACCCGGTGTGCCATTGCCTGAACCTCTTAGGTCATATTTAAGAACAGTTATGGAGTTTGTGATTTAAAAGTATCCTGAAATGTATTTTGGCAATAAGGTATGTCATGGGGGCTTTGTGGTGGCACACCCTGTTAAGCACACGTAGGACCCACACAGAGATCCAGCCCCAGCTCCCCACCTGCATGGGGGATACTTCACAACCAGTGAAGCAGTTCTGTGGGTACCTCTCTTTGTGTCTCCCTCCTCTCTCAGTTTCTCTCTGTCCAATGGAAAAAATGGCTGACAGGAGCAGTGGATTCGTAGTGCTGGCACCAAGCCCCAGCCATAACCCTGGAGGGAAAAAAAAATCACACCACCAGTACTATTATCTGTAGAGAGCATCTTAGTGGTGAAGTAGTTATGAAAGGAAACAATTAATTGCTTAATAAGCATTTTCTCAATTGTTCTCTGTAGGAGAAGTTAATAGGTGTTGGTAATGAGCAGTAGAAAGTGAGAAAGAGTTTTGGGAACTTCTGCTCTTGGAGATTCATACTTAGGGAGATATGAAAGACTCCTGGGAATTCTCTAAATATACCTCTCACCTTTGTTTAGCCTAGTAATCATTCCTTTCTCCTTTTTCTTTTTACCTTTCCTCCTTTCTTGCCTCCCTTCTCTCTGCACTGGACTACTGTTTTCATTCTTTTTATTTCAGAGAGAGAAAGCGATACCACAAAACTGGAGCCTCCCTTGGTGTCATGGTTCTCCCACTTGGTGCTGGGCTTTGAATTTAAGCCATGCCCTCATAGGGAGGCATCAGTCCTACAGATTGAGCAATCTTCTGGCCCCCTAGCCTAGTATTTCTTAAACTCTTGATTTTGGAACCTTTCACCTTGTCCCTGTTAAGCTTCTTGCAAAAATGGTGTCCTCTTTCTCTTGTTTGGAAATTTTTTTTTTTTTAAAGATTTTATTTATTTATTGATGAGAAAGATAGGAGGAGAGAGAGAAAGAACCAGACATCACTCTGATACATGTGCTTCCGGGGCTTGAACTCAGGACCTCACACTTGAGAGTCAAGTGCTTTATCCATTGCGCCACCTCCCGGACCACTTGTTTTGGAAATTTTGACTACCATTTTAGATACCTGGAAAGTGTTAGAAGATATTTGAAGTAATGACTTTATTATAGTTGGCATACTACTTTTGGGAGTGAAACTGAAACAAGGAGCCTGTCTTCAGGAATTACTGTTTGACTAGAAGAAACAATAAACATACAATGGATAACGGGTGATAACAAACAGTCCTTGTTCATTGCCATGCTATTGCCCTAAGTGGAATGAAAAGATATGCAGACTGACTGGCCCGGCATTTTTTGAGTAATGGAGAACGACTTACATTGAGGAATAGAGCCAGCTGATAGAGAATTAGTGCACTGTGAGATATATAATTGATGGTATATGTTACCTGACAGTGAATGAAGTCAGAAAGAAGGTGAACTGCTGCCAACAGGTTTGAAGGAAGAAACAGAAGTGCCAGGAAAAGACTAAAAAAGTTCAGTAACTAAAGTAGTTACAGGCAGAGGGATTCCAAAATAGTATATCATCTTGGACAGAGTCTGCAAAAGAAGGGGAAGCTCATTTATATTTAATGCTACAATAGAGTCTAACTGGACTTGACTATGAAGAAATCATTAGAGGGGTCAGGAGCCAGATAGCTTGCCTGGTGAAGTGCATACCTTACCAGGTGTGAAGCCCCAGCTTAGGACCCTGGCACATATGGAAGCAGCACGGATAGCACCGGCGGATCTTCATGGATGGTGGAATAGTACTGTGTTGTCTCTTTCTCTGTCACTCCCTCTCTTTAGAGAATTTTTCTACGTATTGGTGTTTGGCACAGTTGGAATTCCAAGAGCAATCCAGTCTGGATTCTTTTGTTTTAATTAGTTTAATTAATAATTTCACCTTCTAGGACTTTGTGTCTGTGATTTTATCACCCTCAGTGGACTCCTCTTTTTTGAAAAATTCTCTTTAAAATTTTTACTTACTTATTTGATAGAACAAGAGTGAAATTGAGAAAGGGGGAGATAAATGGGGAGCAAGACAGAGAGATACCTGCAGCCTTACTTCACCACTTATGAAGCTTTCCCCCTGCAGGTAGAGGCCAGGGGCTTGAACTCGGGCCCTTGCACACTGTAATGTGTGTGCTTAACCCTGAAAAATTCTCTACTAAGTCGTCGCTTGTCTTCTTAGAAATGGAGAATTAAAGATTAAATATATAGATCAAGTACCAAGAAGGAAGTTTCTACTTTCAAATAGGAGGATTCAAAAAAGAAAGGAAATAAAGAAATATTAAATAGATGAGCTCTTTTACCGTCTAGGTGGTGGTGTAGTGGATGAAGTGATAGACTGTTGTGCGTGAGGTCCTGAGTTCAGTCCCCAGCATTGCATGTGCCAGAGTGATGCTCTGCTTTGAGCTCTCCCAACATTAGTTTTTAGAAAGGTGGCTGGTTGGTGATGCACTTGGTTAAGTGCACATATTACCAAGCACAGGGACCTGGGTTTGAGCCACTGTTCCCCACTTGGAGGAGGGTTGCTTCATGAGCTATGAAACAAGTCTGCAGATGTCTCTTTCTTTCTCTCTCCCTTTCTTCCTCCACCATTTTTCTCAACTTCTCTCTGTCCTATCTAATAAAAATTAGGAACAAAAATCAGGAAAAAATGGCTGCTGGGAGTGTTGGATTCGTAATGTCAGCTCTAAGCCCCGGCAATAACCTTGGAAAAATAAATAAATAAATGTAAAAGGAAAGAATCTTTCTTTGTAAAAAAACAAAGAACAAAACCAACTACTACAATTATAATAACCCATTTTATTAAAAATGGAAGACAAAGTTTTTTTTTTTTTTTTTTGCCTCCAAGGTTATTGCTGGGGCTCAGTGCCTGCACTATAAATCCGTTGCTCATGGAGGCCATTTTTTCCATTTTTTTTAAATATTTATTTTATTTATTCCCTTTTGTTGCCCTTGTTGTTTTATTGTTGTAGTTATTATTGTTGTTGTCGTTGTTGGATAGGACAGAGAGAAATGGAGAGAGGAGGGGAAGACAGAGGAGGAGAGAAAGACAGACACCTGCAGACCTGCTTCACCGCCTGTGAAGCGACTCCCCTGCAGGTGGGGAGCTAGGGTTCGAACAGGGATCCTTATGCCGGTCCTTGTGCTTTTGCACCACCTGCACTTAGCCCGCTGCGCTACCGCCCGGCTCCCCCATTTTTTTTTTCTTATTGCCCTTGTTGTTACAGCTGTTGTTGTTGTTGGATAGGGCAGAGATAAATTGAGAGAAGGAGAAAGACAGAGGGGGAGAGAAAGACTCCTGCAGACTTGCTTCACAGCCTGTGAATTGACCACCTCCCGCAAATGGGGAGCTGGGGGCTCGAACTGGGATCTTTAGCCTTGTTCTTGCACTTCACACCACATGCACTTAACCCACTGTGCTACTGTCCCAACAAAGTCATTCATTTTTTTTTCCAATTTTTTTATTATCTTTGTTTATTGGATAGAGACAGCCAGAAATCGAGAGGGTAGGAGAGATAGAGAGGGAGAGAAAGAAAGATACCCGCAGCCCTGCTTCACCACTTGCAAAGCTTTCCCTCTGCAGGTGGGGACTGGGGGCTTGAACCCTGGTCCTTGAACACTGTAATGTGCGCTCAACCAGGTGCACTACCACCTGGTCCCTCCAACAAAGTAATTCTTACCAGTAGTAAAAAGCAGATGAATTATTCACATTGTAAGAGAGTTGTCATGTGGTATATGAGTGAAAGCTCACAAAATTAAATAAAATGGAGTCACATTAAGATTTCATGAGAGCAGAAATAAAAAATTATAGTTACCTTCGATGAGGTTATAGAGTTTGTGTGTGTGTGTGTATTTTAAGATTTAATTTATTTTGGGTAGAGGCAGAGAACTTAAGAAGGAATGTGGAGATAGGGAGAGGAAAGGGAAGACATCTGCAAACTTGCTTCACAGCTTCTGAGGTTCCCCCTCCGCAGGTAGAAACGGGGGGCTTAAACCCAAGCCCTAGCACCTGGTAATGTTGTGCTCTACCTGGTATGCCAGCCCTGGATCCTTGTATAGTTTTATAGATTCTTGGATTGTGTAAAATGTTTTATTTCATAAAATGATGCTTGGTATCTAGAACATAAGCCACAAGTTTCTTGATTGGTTAATTTTCTTTGTCACCTGAGCTTCACACTATGATGTGCTATTTCATCATTCCCATTGGGTTTTTTTATTTTGTTATTGATGGAGGGAGGGAGAAGAGACACCTCAGTACTATTTTGTTCCTTGTGAAGCTTTCCCTTCTCTCATATGGTAACTGGGAACTAGAGCCTGGGTGCTCTACTGGTTGAGCAGCCTCCTGGGTCCCTGGATTCTTTTCTTTTCCTTACAGTCTCAGAAACAAGAGAGAGAGAGAGAGAGAGAGAGAGAGAGAGAGAGAGAGAGTAGAAAACCATAGCTCCATTTCACTGCTTGTGAAGCTTCCCTGTGTATTGATGTTGCCATGTGATACTGGGGGCTTATGCCTGGTAAAGTATGCATTCACTGGGCAAACTCTCCTGGCCCTGACTGGCTAATTTCCTAAAATTAAATTTTACTTGACAAAATAACACTGATGGAAGACTAATGACCAGCTTTGTATGCTGAAATATTCAACATTTTTCATATAAATATTGAAGTGTTTGCATGAAGAAATACTCAACATTTACTTTGACATATGTCCTTTAGTCTTTTATACTTATAAGAAATTTCTCTTGGAAAAAGTTTCATTGCATTACAACAGTTTGAAGTAAGAATTTCTTTTTTGTTCTATGAGTGAAAGTAGTCTCTAGCATATGCAGCTATCGGGATATAACCTGGGTGGGACCTCTTATCCTGAAATCTGCTTTTCTCGCCACTCCCTGACTGCTCTTTTTTTTCTAAAAGTGGATTTCAGGTTTTGGGACATCGTAGATTATAATTATTCAAATGAGGGTTTTGCTATAATTATATTAATTTTGAAAGTATTTGTTTTTTTTTGCAGGTATATTTGCGTACTTGAACTACCATGTTCCCCGTACAAGACGAGAAATCTTGGAGACCCTAATCAAAGGCCTTCAAAGACTGGAGTACAGAGGCTATGATTCTGCTGGTATTTCCTTTTAAAACATATTATGACTGTTTCATGCTTCTTAAATCTAGACAGATTTGCTGTTAAAGATTTTTAATGACTAGATTCTTTAATATTGTTTGTTCTGGGTACCTCTAAAATTTGTAAAATTATGTTAAAGAGTTTGTTCATGTAATTTTATCAGTATAACTATTCATGTAGAGAATTATTAGGGCTGTGTGGTGGTGTACCTGGTCAAGCATACATGTTAAAGTGTGCGAAGATCCGGGTTCAATTGAGCCCCTGGTCCCCATCTGCAGGGGAAAAGCTTCATGAGTGGTAAAGCTGGTCTGCAGGTGTCTCTTTGTCTTTCTCCCTCTCTATCTCCCCCTTCTCTCTTGATTTCTGACTGTCTCTATCCAATAAATAAAGATGATAAAAAAATTTTTAAAAAGAATTGTTCCTTATGAGTGTCCTTTGTTAAGAATGTTACTGAACGTGGAAAGATGAGAAGTTGTACCCATGTGACAACTGTCTTTAAATTTTACTTTTTAGAGAGAAATTATTATTTGTCTAATAAAGCAGTAAATGATAATACTAATTAAAAGAAAAAAAAATGTTACCGTAAAGGGGATGGCAAGATAGCTTACCTGGGAAGGCACTCACTTTGTCACACGTGTGACCCAGATTTGAGCCCTTAGGGGAAGCCATTCTTTCTGAAAAAGTGGGCCCAGTGTGGTGGGGCCTTGGCAATAACAAAAATAAAACAGAGAAAGCATGTTACATGGGCATTTTCATGTGATCAAAATTCTTGAAGGCATTTTTTTTTCTTTTCTGTAATTTTTTATTTCCTTTTTTCCCCCCATGGCATCTAGGCTTTTGGCAGATAAACCTGTCCAAGATTCTTCCATATTAAATAAGTGGCAAAGCAGAGAAAAATAACTTTGTTAACTTTATGTTCTATATTAGCTTTTTCCCTTACGTATATTGGAGGACCCCAGACCACCCCTAGAATTTTGTAATTTTCCAGGAAGACAGCATGTAGTAGTATTATACAACAACTTTTGTTGTTATTAAATGCTTTATTTTAAATCGGAGAAAGACTGATACAGAGGAAGATGCAGAGAAAAAAGACCAGAGCATTGCTCAGCTCTGGCTTATGGTGGTACCATAACTCTCACATACCCATTATGTTGTTTTCCCAGCCCTATCACTATTACTCCTTATTTGTAAGTTTTAAAATTTGCTTTTATTTTACATAAATAGGTCTTACTTAAAACTCAGCTTATTACTTAAAAACTGCAAAGCAAGATCAGCAAAGGAAATAGGTATTTGGGGTGAATTCAGGAGTAAATCAAACAAGAAGCTTCTAAAAGTTCTCAGTAAAGTCACAGTGGATGGATACACTTAGTTTCCTCTGTGAATTTTGACAACATGTGTGAAATGTATACCTGTGAAGATTATTAGCTACTTAGTGACTAAAATTTTACCGTGGACTGGTCACATACATACCTATCACGTAGCGTGCACAAAGATCGCATATTTCTAGAAGGCAAGTCGATGGATGTTCAGCACAAGCCACCTCATTTGAGCCATTTCTTACTCTGTTAGCATGTTGGAAAACCTCCAGAAAGTCAAGTTCCCAGATGCTTTCCAAGGACCAACTTTGCAAGTAGGCTTATCTAAGAATAGCAATTTCAGACCTGATATGTTAATTTTTGTTACTACTTTTAACCTTGTGAAATATAATGGCTATTTCTTTCCCACAGCTTCTCTTAGTTCATGGAATCTTGATTTCTTAACTCCATCATTCTTAAAATTCCTTCCATAACTCCTGACAATGCATGGTCTCATTCATTTCCTATCACAACTATTTCTTTTCTCTCTGCTTTGAGGACTCATTTTCTTCCATTAGAATATTGTTTAAATATTAATGTTCTTTTAAAATTATTTTGTTTATTGAATAGAAAAAGAGAAAATAGGAGGGAAGGGGGAAACGTGGGGAAACAGGGAAAGACACCTGTAGCACTGCTGCCTCACTCATGAAACTTCCCTGCTGCAGGTGGGTACTGGGGCCTTGAACCCAGGTCTTTGTGTATTGTAGCCTGTGTGTTGAACTGGGAACATAAATGTTTTTCAAGATTTTTTTCCTGGGGGCTGGGTAGTGGTGCACCTGGTTGATTGCATTCCTATCATGTGCAAGGACCCAGGTTCGGTGGATTCATCACACAGGCACCAAGTACCAGTGATAACCCTGGTAGTAATAACAAAACAAAGAAAAAGAAACCCATTTTTTTCCCTACACCCACTTTTCTAACTGAATTTTTATGGGTGAGTTCTGACTTCATCAATCTTTCTGTTTAGTTTTAACCTATCCAGATGTATTTCTCAAGATGCAGAACTATATTTCAGCTGCTTCTTAGCTAAACAAACCCCAGTGTTATAAACTTTGTATCCTCGGAAATGAAAACAATCTGGTTCTCACCCTACTTTCCACTCTACTCTTTCAGTGTTTCTCTTGAGCCTAGTAAGTTTCCCAGATTTATCTTGCTTCCTTATATTAGATCCAGTCAGTTCTATGCTCAATATTAGTTATCTCTATCATCATTACCACTGTTTAGTTCAGACCCTCTTCTTTTTACAATTTCGTTGTTGTTGTTGTTGTAGTCATTGTTGGATAGGACAGAGAGAAATGGAGAGAGGAGGGGAATGACAGAGAGAGGGAGAGAAAGATAGACACCTGCAGACCTGCTTCACCGCATGTGAAGCAACTCCCCTGCAGGTGGAGAGCCGGGGACTCGAACCAGGATCCGTAAGCTGGTCCTTAGGCTTAACCTGTTGCACTACTGCCCGACTCCCTCCCCCCCTTTTTTTTTTTTTTTTTTACAATTTTTGACAGATAGTTTTTCTCCCTCTGTTTCCCCCCCCGTGTTCACTCTATCTTGTACGCTTTTCCCAAATAGATTCTTCTAAATGATTTTCTTTTTCTTTTTTACGAGAGCACTGCTCTGCCCTGTCTTATGGTGGTGCAGGGGATTGAACCTGGGACTTTGGAGCTCAGGCTTGAGTGTTTCTTTACATAACCATTATGCTATCAACTCCTGCTCCTAAATGTTTATGCCATAATATTTCTTTACTTGAAAAACTATTCATTGCTAGGGCTGAGCAGGCTTGTACCTGGTAGAGCTTACATATTATCATGCACAAGGATACAGGTCCATGCACAAGGATGCAGGTTCGGGTCCCTGTCCTATACTTGCAGGAGGAAGCTTCATGAGTGGTAAAGCAGTGCTGCAGGTATCTGCAGGTATCTGTCTTTCTCTCCCCCTTATTTATTTGTTTATTTGTCTCCAGGGTTATTGTTGGGGCTTGGTGCCTATACTAGGAATTCACTGCCATTTCCCCCCCATTTTATTGGATAAGACAGAAATTGAGACAGGAGGGAAGACGGGGAAGAGAAAGACACCTGCAGACCTGCTTCACTATTTGTGAAATAACCCCCCTGCAGGTGGGGAGATAGGGACTCCTTGTGTGGGTTCCTGCGCTTCGTACTATGTGCGCTTAACCGAGTGCTCCACTGCCTGGGCCTCTCCCCTCTTGTCTCCCTCTATTTCTCCCTGTCTCAGAGGAACAAGGATAAAAGGTCATCCTGAGTCGTGGATGCAGGCACCAAGCCCCAGTGGTAACCCTGGTGGTAAAAACCTGCCAATGGCTTGCCTGCCTGCCTTTTTTTTTTTTTAAAGATAGAGACAGAGAAATTAAGGGTGGGGGGAGATAGGGAGAGAGAGCAAGAGATACCTGCAGCATTGTTTCACTACTTAAAAGCTTTTCCCCTGCAGTTAGGGATTGGGGGCTAGAACCTGGCTCCTTGTGCACTGTAATGTGTGTGCTCAACCAGGTTGGCTACCACCTGGCCCCTGTAATGGCTTTATAGTTATTCTCAGGGTGACTTTTTCAGATTCCTTGGAAATTTTAGAGTCTTCAGAAATGTGTTCCCTGATACTCCCTCTTTGTGTCCCCTCTGAGATTAGTGCCCATCTTCTGCATTTCTCTATTGTGCTCTTTAGTTGCAACTTTAGTAACTTTTATTACAACCTAAAAGGAAACTCTCTCGTGATTACATTTTCCTTGTTTCCTCACTGGACTGTTTGGCCTTTGAGGCTAAAAAACTGGTTTATACCTATTTTTTTGTAGCATCTATTATGGCTCTTGACACAATACATTTTTGATAAAAGTTGAATTAACTCACTTAGATTAAAATGTTTAATTAATACTTCACAATGATAATATAGTGGTTTTTAAATTTTACCTTTTAACCCCCTGATGATTTAGGTGTGGGATTTGACGGAGGCAATGACAAAGACTGGGAAGCCAATGCCTGCAAAATCCAGCTCATTAAGAAGAAAGGAAAAGTTAAGGCACTGGATGAAGAAGTTCACAGTAATTTTATTTTTTGTTCTCCATTCTTTTCCTCTTTTATCTCTCCCAAATACCCCTTCCTCCCCTTTGAGATCTACTTTAAGAGTAGAGAAAAGTGGTTTTGTTACTGACTTCAGAAATATTAGGGAAGGAAATTAATTATGTCCATTGTGTTCAGAGCAAGCTTAGTATCCTAAAATGAAGCAGCCACAATTTCTGAAGACTTCAAAAAAACTGAAAGGTGTTTTAGTTGTACCCTAGTTCATGTGTTTTCACGTTTTGTCTATCTTCACTTTGGACTAAATCTCTAGTCTGGTGGTTTTTCCCTTCTTGTCAGTCTAATTTAATCGCCCCTCAGGATTTTTACTTTTCTGGTATAAGCACTTGCTCAAAAATACATGCTCGGGAGTTGGGCGGTAAGCGCACGTGGCGCAAAGCACAAGGACCGGTGGAAGGATCCCGGTTCGAGCCTCCGGCTTCCCACCCGCAGGGGAGTCGCTTCACGGGCGGTGAAGTGACTTTCTCTCCCCCTCTCTGTTTTCTCTTCCTCTCGTCATTTCTCTCTGTCTGATCCAACAATGACAACAATAACTACAACAATAAAACAACAAGGGCGACAAAAGGGAATAAATAAATAAATATTTAAAAAAATATATGCTCTATTAAAGAGGTAGACTTCTTGGTCTATAGATTATAACATTATATTGTACATTTTATTTTTTCACAGGAAGTTTGAAGAGCTTTAAAGATTCACTAAATTAGTATTTTTAAAAATTTCTGCAGAAATCAGAAAATAATATTTTATGCACCTTCATAAATGAGTGTCAGCATGATCATAAAAGTACAGGTAGAAGAGGGAAAGTACAAATTTAGGATTTTTTTCACTTAATCCCTACGTTAGCTTTGAATTACTTAGGAAGTTAAATTTAAGTTAATGTATTATTATTGTTGTTGTTGTTGTTTTTATTTCTAGGTAGAGACAAAGAGGCAGAGAGGTGGAAAGAGAGAGTGAAAGAGACCCCAGCAGTAGAGCTTCCTTTAATGTGCTGAAGGTTGGGCTCAAGCTTTGATCTTGCACATACTAAAGGGGTGCATTATCCAAAGGAGCTATTTTGCTGGCCCAGTTGATATGTCTTGTGGGTAAGACTAGCTTGAGGAAAAGAAAGCAAGGATTGACTGCCAAATATATTTGGACAGTGACTATAAGAAGAGTACCTTTTTTTAAAAAAAAAAGCAAACATTTTTTTAATTATCTTTATTTATTTATTGGATAGAGACAGCCAGATGTCTAGAGGATAGAGGAGAGAGGGAAAGAGACAGACACCTGCAGCATTGCTTCATCACTTGCAAAGCTTTCCCCATGCAGGTGGGGACCTGGGCTTGAACCCAGGTTCTTGAGCATTGTAGTATGTGCGCTCAACCAGGTGCACCACCACCCGGCCCCCCAAGAAGAGTACCTTCTGAGTGAGATAGTTTGGGTAAAAAAATAATAGGTGAGGCAAATTTGTTGATGGCTTGGTAGGTAGTCCTTTTAATCTATATTACTGATAGATTTTAAAAAGGCTTGTTGTGACCACAGTCCTTGTCTTTGAATAGCAACATGTTGAACTATATATTCTGTAGGCAGTCAGGAGATTGCAAGTGAGTCAACATTGCAAGTGAATTTCTAACTTTGAAGAATAATGAAGGGAGTGGGAAAATAAATTGCAATGACAGTGAACAACTACATGTAGTTTTTGAAAAGAGTACACTGCATCTGTTCTGCATATGAAGAGATAGATGGATAATTGCTAGGAACCTAATGTTGAGTTATAAAAGCCACCTGCAGAAGGATATGTAAAGTGTAAGAGGCATTTAAAAAACTTAAAAGAGTACTATAATTTATGGACACATTAGCATAACAGAAGTTCACACAGTCACAGGTGGGCGAAACTCAAAAATCCTGAGAGGATGAATTATGGGATGGGGATAAAAAGGCATCAGCTGCATTTGTTACATTTTAGCTCTTAAAAAATGGTCAAAAGCACCAATAGCTAGATATTAACATCTGTTAGCTCTACACGTGTTTTTTTTTTTTCTTTCTTTGTTTTTTATCCCCAGAGCACTGCTCAGCTTTGGCTTATGGCAATATAGGAATTTGAACCTGGAACTTTGGAGCCTCAGCCATGAGAGTCTCTTTATGTAACCATTAAGCTATCTACCCCTGCCCTGCATGTGGGTTTTTCCATAGCTGTGATGTTTATTTTACTCTCATCAAGTTTCAGTATGTTTCACCTATTAAGACAAAAGGGTAAATAACTGGTAGCATCCACCTTTGATAATTGCAAGCATTTATTGATTGTTTTCCAAATACTCTCATAGATATTTTACATAAAGTAACTCACTTTTCCCTTATTGTTCTTACTGTTTATGTGAGGAAATTGAAACAGAGAGTAGGTAATATTACCAGAGGAGATCCACCATGAAGTTTTGGGGTAGAAAGAAGCTCAGAAGAGGGCTGTTATTTCTAGGGGCTGATACAAATTGAAGGTTTAAAAAAATATTTTGAATGGGCTGGGCACACATTATCATGCACAAGGACCAGGGTTCAAACCCTGGCTCCCCACCTGCAGGGGAGATGCTTCACAGGTGGTGAAACAGATCTATAGGTGTCTATTTTTCTTTTCTTCTCTCTGTCTTCCCTATCCCTCTCATTTTATCTCTGTCTTACAAAAAGAAACAAACAACAAATAGCCACTGGAGTGGTGGATTCGTTAGTGCAGGCACTGAATCTCAACAATAACTCCGGTGACCAAAAAAAAAAAAAGTATACACACATATATATTTTTAAAAAAGATATAAAGTACAAATAACTGTATGTTAACACTTGTTATTTCTGGGTGTGTTTGTGTAAGTGTTTTATTATTATCAATAAATTTAAATATAGTCAAACTATTTGAGAAAAGGTCTATAGAAAGCCAAGAATCTTTGGGAGTAGAAGGAGAAGAGGGAGATAGAAGACACAAATAAGAAGTTGTAGGGCAAAGGAATGCTCCTGCACTGCTGATGGGGATGTAAATTGGTCTAACCCCTGTAGAGTGCAATTTAGAAAACTCTCAGAAGGCTAGAAATGGACCTACCTTATGACCCTGCAATTCCTCTTCTAGGGTCCTAAGGATCCCAACACATCCATCCAAAAAGATTTGTGTCTACCTATGTTTATAGTAGCACAATTTGTAATAGCCAAAACCTGGAAGCAACCCAGGTGTCTAACAGCAGATGAGTGGCTGAGTAAGTTGTGGTATATATACACAATGGAATACTACTGAGCTATTAAAAATGGTGATTTCACCTTCTTTTCTTCATCTTGGATAAAGCTTGGAGGAATCATGTTAAGTGAGATGAGTCAGAAAGAGAAGGATGAAAATAGAATTATCTCACTCATAAATAGTATTTGAAAAATAAGAGAAGGGAAAACACTAAGCAGAACTTGGGCTAGAGTTGCTGTGTTGCACCAAAGTAAAAGTCTCAGGGGTGAGGGTGGGCGGGTTCATCCTGGAACAAGATGGCAGAGGAGGACCTAGTGGGGGTTGATTGTTACACATGTACAAACTAGTATATTTTACTGTTGACTGTAAGCCATTAATTTCCCCAATTAAAGAAAAAACATTTTAGGAAGTCTGGGAGATGATAGCAGTAATGTATAGTACTTGAAAACATGAAATTCTAAATTTGATTTCTTTCATTTTTATAAGTCATAGTGGTGTCCTGGTTCAATCTCTTGTGTCTGCATTAATAAATATATATGAAGAAATCTCAAAAACTTTCCTAAACTGTATAATAGACCTGAACTAGGACTATTTGATTATTATGAATATATATATATATATATATATATATATATATATATATATAGTAGATTTTATGTGAGGTAAGATTGAAAATTGTAAAGAATAGAATCAGTACAAGGCAGAAGGATTTCATTAGTTTTATCTAATTTAAGTAATATGTAGATATCCTAAAACTCAGGTTAAGAGGAAAAGTTTAATTATTTGAAATAATTACTGATTGAACTGAGTCAAAGATAAGTCCATTCATTTCACTGTGTTAATGCTAACACACATCCCTACATTTGGGAACTATATCCTTCCTTTTATAAGGATAAGGCAGTTTTTGCTAAGATAGTATTATGCAATATGAGGCGACTAAAGTATATAAAAACCAGATTTAATAAAATTGTGTATATATTGAATTTTACCCCCAAAGAACATGGTTTGTTTTTTCAGTTTATTAAAAATGTTATGTCTGACTTTCCGTGTTTAAAAAGGACCTGTGCCTAAATTATTGAAAAGTCTAGATTCAAAATATTTCACTGCTTTTTTTTTTTTTTTTTTTTTTTAGTATATATAATTGATCAAAGTACTATATCGTTGGGTTTTCTCCTATGGAACAAGTAAGAATTTCCTGTCTACAAAACCTTAAAAATCCAAAGTAAATAAGTCTGGCTTGTTCTTATATTGGAAATTTGTGTTTGATCATAAATTAACACTCACATTAAAGTTTATTTTTAGAATATGTCACACCTTGCATGTTGTAAGTAAATCCAAATGTCAAGTGAATAATAATAATAATAAAAAAAAAGACACAAGTGAAAGTTTGAAGGATTGCAGCTGTCAAAGGTCAAGGTCAGGTAGGGAGTTACAGGAAAGATACCATATGCTGTTGCAGAAGTGGATGACCAGTTAGCTTAATGAATAAATAATGTAAATAAAAATAATTAATTGATTAATTAATTTGACAGGTCAGAAAGAAACTGAGAGGGGAAGTGCAGATAAAGAGGGAAAGAAAAAGAGACACATATAGCACTGCTTCACCACTAGTGAAGCTTTCACGCTGTAGGTGGGTTTGGGGACTTCAAACTGGGTCCTGTGTGTTGTAACGTGTGCTCAACTAGGTGCACAACCACCCAGCCCAGGATGCTTGTGTGTGTGTGTTTAAAATATTTATATATTTATTGGATAGAGACAACAAAGGGGAACCTTAGAATAGATTGAATAAAAACAATCAAGTATGAGAAGTCAAGATTAATTTATAAAACATAACAAACATTTGTTGTACTATACTTACTATGATAATTTTTTTTTTCCTTTTAGACATTAAATAATGCTCTTTGGCAAGAGTGAAATAAGTGTGGTAATTATCATGAGTTGAAAATATATTCAGCAGGAGAACCTAGTGGGGGTTGAATTCTTATTTGGAAAACTGGGAAATGTTATGCATGTATAGACTATTGTGTTTTGCTGTCAACTGTAAACCATTAATCCCCATAAAGAAATTTTTAAAAAAGTAAGAAAATATATTCAACTTATAGAATCTTCTTATATTTTCCAGTGTTGCTTGCCAGCATGTGGAGGAGACATACTGCTTTACTTATAGTTAGCCTGAAAAACTCAAGTGTTTTTATTGCTTGCATTAGCCTGTTAAGTTGTTATAAACAGTAATCCTTTATTCTTCTGGATGCTGTTTTTTAGTACAGTTAAGACAAGAATTCATTGTCTTTAAAAATGTTCGTTTATTTTGGATAGAGACAGAGATATTGAGAGTATAGGGGGAGATCGAAAGGGAGACAGAGAGATATCTGCAGCACTGCTTCACCAGTCATGAAGCTTCCTTCCTCCTGGTGGGCACCAAGGACTTGAACCTGGGTTCTTGAGCACTTTAATTCGTGCACTCAATCAGGTGTGCAGCCACCTCTCCTGTGAATATGCATAGTTGTTTATGCATATTCCTACTAGTTATGACCTAGAGTGGGTTATATGACCTCTTTTAGCCTCAGCTGCTTTTTCTTTAAAATGGGGGCAGTGTACTGAGTATTAAGAGGATCCAATGACAGTGATTTTATCGAGTACTTATTTTATCTAACTGTTGTTCCAGGTCATTAAGATACAAGAGTAGGGGAGTTAGGCGGTAGTGCAGTAGGTTAAGCTCACGTGGCACAAAGCGCAAGGACCGGCATTAGGATCCTGGTTCGAGCCCCTGGCTCCCCACCTGCAGGGGAGTCGCTTCACAGGTGGTGAAGCAGGCCTGCAGGTGTCTGTCTTTCTCTCCTCCTTTCTGTCATCCCCATCTCTCTCCATTTCTATCTGTCCTATCCAACAACGATGGCATCAATAACAACAACAATAACTATAACAATAAAACAACAAGGGCAACAAAAGGGAAAATAAATAAATAAATATTTAAAAAAAGATACAAGAGTAGATAGGTAAATCTTCCTCTCTAGTTGGGTCTTAATGTCTATCAAGGAGGACTTGACAGCAA
Organism: Erinaceus europaeus; assembly: GCF_950295315.1. Classification (NCBI taxonomy): domain Eukaryota; kingdom Metazoa; phylum Chordata; class Mammalia; order Eulipotyphla; family Erinaceidae; genus Erinaceus; species Erinaceus europaeus. Next base: position 47,150,577 of record NC_080164.1, read on the forward strand.
ACAGAAATATAGTACTATTTATTATTATTTTTTTAATATTTATTTTATTTATTTATTCCCTTTTGTTGCCCTTGTTTTATTGTTGTAGTTATTATTGTTGTTGTCATCGTTGTTGGATAGGACAGAGAGAAATGGAGAGAGGAGGGGAAGACAGAGGAGGAGAGAAAGATAGACACCTGCAGACCTGCTTCACCACCTGTGAAGCGACTCCTCTGCAGGTGGGGAGCCGGGGTTCGAACCGGGATCCTTATGCTGGTCCTTGTGCTTTGCGCTACCTGCGCTTAACCTGCTGCGCTACAGCCCGACTCCCAATATAGTGCTATTTTTACAGGCCATGAGGGAAACATGGTGGAGGTTTCATTTGAAGTCTTGTGATTACTTGAAGGGTAGAATTCCAATTAGAGGTAATATGAAATACAAAAGGTTCTGAGTGGGCTTGGTTAGTAGCTGTAAGTTGGTGGGACTAGCACAGAAAATTTTAGAGGTGATGGTGGGCTAAGTCATAAGAGTCTTAAAATGATAAGACTTTGCTTTGTGTACCATCAGAACTGTGGGAACATTTTGCATAGGAGAGTGAGATGGTCTAACTGCTTTGGTGGGTGTGCAGCAGTTAGGTTGTACATGAAAAAGACTGAATTCTCAGGAAGAGCAGTTTGGATTCTTTTGAAGTGGGTCAGGTGAGAGATGATGGTAGGCTCACAATAGTGATAGAGTACTACCTAGCATGAAGTAAATTCTCAGTAACTGTTAGCTAGATGTGAAAGATTTGGGCTTTTAGGAGTAGTTTTTATTTTATTTTATTTTTATTTTGAAGAGGAATGGGAAATGAGGATAAGAAGTTAGATGGGGGCCAGATGATGGAAGGACCTTATATGCCCTGAAAAGATGTTGGACTTTAGCTTGTGAGAAAATGGTTATTTTGTTGTGTGCTAGAATTTGAGGATCATTTTATAAATTCCTGTGGCTGAGTTTAGGGTGATTCAGATGGGTAACTAGAATAAAGATCACTTTTTTAAGGATTGGAAGTCTGTTCAAGGTTTTTAAGCATTGTTTCCTGATCAGATCTGTCTTTTAGAATGACCTTTGATAAGTTAATGTCAAAAGTACAAAGATTGTGTGCTTAAATGCACAGATTTTCCTATTTAAACTTTTGAACAATTTGTTCTTAATTTAGAATAATTCTGGTGTTATCTTTTTTTTTTTTAGCTAAGTGAATTTTAAACTTTTGAAGCTAGAGTCGAAGCATTACTATAGCCATATATATATATATATATATATATATATATATATATATATATATATATATATTTTTTTTTTTTTCCCCCTGGAAGCAGTAATAAAAAGCTTTCAGGAAAAGGAATTAGAATAACTGCTTTTCAGGATAAAGGAGCATCAGTATATAACTTCATACTTCCATAGATTTGCTCTGTTGTCAGTAATCTAGTCTTTGATTTTGGAAACTCTCCATAATTGTAGTTTATATTGTAAAGTATCTTTATATTCTCTGGAGACCAAGGAAATTGTAGGCACAAAGTAAGGTGGCATTAACAAAGAGGTTTTATTTGTATACAGCTAATTAAAATGATACTGGTTTTAAAGGAAAATAAAAAATTATTTGAAAATTATAGATAGCTTTTAAAATTTTATTTGTAAAAAAGGAAATGTTGACAAAACCATAGGATAAGAGGGGTACAACTCCACACAATTCCCACCACCAGAACTCTGTAGCCCCTCCTCTCCCCTCCCCTGAGAGCTTTCCTATTCTTTACCCCTCTGGGAGTATGGACCCAAGGTTATTATGAGTTGCAGAGGGTGGAAGGTCTGGCTTCTGTAATTGCTTCCCCGCTGAACATGGGTGTTGACAGGTCGATCCATACTCCAGATAACTATTTTTATGCTTAACTCTGGTTTGAGTTTTTTTTAAGCTTCTACAAGAACTAAAAGAATAGTATATTAATCACATTATCTACATTCTAGCTAGTTTTATCAGTTAACATTTTGTCACTTTTGCTTTATCTTTCTGTAGCTTTTTTTTTTTTTATTTTCTTGGTTAATTTTGGAACCGTTTGCTATAAATATTTTAGCTGCATTAACTCCTAAATCTTTTAATTGCTGTTTTTTAATGTGCTTGATTTTCAGTTTCAAAAATTATATATTTCAGTTGAACAGCACTGTAATAATTACACTTAAATATAGCATTTACCGTTATCTCTCCAGTGAGGCTTTAATATTTGGAACTTTTCATTTTATCTTTTCAGAACAACAGGATATTGATTTGGATATAGAATTTGATGTACATCTTGGAATAGCACATACCCGTTGGGCAACACATGGAGAACCAAATGCTGTTAACAGCCATCCCCAGCGCTCTGATAAAAATAATGGTATGCGAAACATGTTGAGGTGGCACTGGTTGCATTGACTTGGTTGAGATCAGTAGATGCAATATCAAATGGTATGGGCCAAGAGAAACGTGAAGGAAAAGGAGCCAAGCCCCAGAGGTTCCAGGACTGAGAGAAATATGAGTTTTATAGAGAATGAGGAAGTTTCCTTGCTGTCTTATTAAAGTGTAAGAAGATCATTATTATTATAACCAAGTTATTTGGGAACTTGGTTGACTTTAACAGTCCTATGGTTGGGATTTACTTTATGAGACCTTACCATGATTTATGTCATTTAATACTATTTACAAATAACTATGTTATATACTGACAAGACCGGTTGCTTCTAGTCTCCCTGGTCTAAGATTATAGGTGACTTAATATTAAAAAAAATATTATAAGAAATGCATTAACCATTAAAATCCAGGGTTAAAATTGAATCGGTTACTAATTTGAAACCTTAAGTGCTTAGATTGAAGGAATATATACTCAGAACTCAAATGAAGTCTGTCCATAAAGATCTTTGGTACATACTCCCAGAGGAATCAAGAATAGGGAAGCTTCCAATGTAGTGGATGGGATACAGAATCTGGTGGTGGGAATTGTATGGAATTGTACCCCTCTTATCTCACAATCTTGTCAATCATTACTAAATTACTAATAATAAAAATGATGGCTTGGTATGGTCCAGGAGGTGGTGCAGTGGATAAATTACTAGATTCGCAACCATGAGGCCCCAAGTTCAATCCCTGGCAGCACATATACCAGAATGATGTTTGGCTCTTTCTCTCTCTCCTGTCATTCTCATGAATAAATAAATTCTTAAAAAAATAGTGGTATGGACATTTGGATAGATTATAGAGGGCTTGATAATGGGAGATACCTAGATACGTACACAGAGAAGTAGGCATAATACATTCTGTTTATATGTGTGTGTCTAAAAAGATGAGATGTTAGTACATTAATTTGTTTCTTAAGTCTCTTGAAAGTCTTTGCCCTTTTTCTTTTTTTTTTTTTTTTCCCCTAGCGGCTTACTGTGTTATTTGTCCTATAGACTTTTCCACAGTGTACATTTTACTCACTGCATGCACCCGTGCTTCATTTAACATGTCTCCTTGTCTCTTCTGTGGAGTATAAATTGGTACGGTGTTTATTCATATCTGTAAGAACATAGTGCTTGAATCTATATATATACTGTTAGCTTTTGTTTTTGATTTTTAGGGATTGATTTTCTTTAAAAATCTATTTTATTTGGACCAGGTGGTGGCACACCTGGTTGAGTGGTTCAAGCCCTGGTCCTTACCTGCAGGATGAAAGCTTTAGCAGTGAAGTAGTGCTTCAGGTGTTTGTCTTTTTCTCACCCTCTCTATCTCCCTTTTCCCACTTAATTCATCCAACAAATTAAAAAATTAAAAAATCTATTTTATTTAAAACTTTAAAATATTTACATAGTTCTGAGAGCACATACATAAGACAAGCCATTTTTTATTTTAAAGATTAAAACATTTATATTTTATTAGTGATTTATAAAAATATGAGATAACAGGGGTAGTGTTCCACCTATTTATTTTAGTGAAAGACAGAGATATGAGAGAGCTACTCAGCTCTGGCTTGTGGTAGTGCTGGGGATTGAAAACAAGGCATATTAAAAGAAATTCATCCATTTCTGGTGATATTAATTTCTTCTTTTTTTTTTTTTTTTTTCCTACCAGAGTTATTGCTGGGACTTGGTATCTGCATGATTCCACCATTCCCAGTGGCCATTTTTCTTGTTTAAAATACTGCTCATGAAGCTTTGCCCCTACAGGGTGGGGACTGGAGGCTTTGAGCCCAGGTCTTTGAATATGGTGATGTGTATGCTTTACTGGGTGAGCCACCACCTGACCCCTATAGATACTAATTTTAGTTCATTTTTTAAAGATTTTTTAAAATACTTGTTTATTCCCTTTTGTTGACCTTGTTGTTTTATTGTTGTAGTTATTATTGATGTAATTTTGTTGGCTAGGACAGAGAGAAATGGAGAGAGGGGGAAAGAAAGATAGACACCTGCAGACCTGCTTCACTGCTTGTGAAGCGACTTCCCTGCAAGTGGGGAGCCCGGGGCTCGAACCAGGATCCTCACGCCTGTTCTCGCGCTTTGTACCACACGTGCTTAACCTGCTGCGCTACCGCCCGACTTCCAGTTCAGTCTTCTATTTGAAAAATAGATACTTTGAGAAAGATCTTACAATTTAACTCAACAGCTACCTTTTTTTACTTTTTAGTGCTTCATGTTGTTACTGAATCAGATATGAATGCCGTCAGTCACTCAAACTTTTAGTGTTGACAAGGACTGTAAAAATGATTTCTGAAATAAGGAAATAAGTTATCAGAAGATTATTTTCATGTGAAAAATAAGTAACTAAAGCAAACAAGCTAGTAAAAATGATAATCAGCTTAACTGCACACACTGCAGTGTGCAAGGACCCAGGTTCAAGCCCCTTATCTCTGTCTGCACAGGGAAAGTTTCACTAGTGGTGAAGCAGGGCTGCAGGTGTCTCTCTCCCGTTCTATCTCCCCCTCCCCTCTCAATTTCTCTGTCTCTTTCTAATAGTAAATAATTTTTTAAGTTGTGTAAAAAGATGATAATCAGCAATACTGTATAACTTAGACTGGGTAAAAACCATGTTGATTATCAGGGATGGGGGAAGCATGTAGAACTTAGTAGTGGGTACTTTGAATCTCGCACACAGTAGAGGTATAAAACTTTACAACTGAAAGTCTACAGTCTTGTAAGCTGATATTAAATTTAAAAAGCGTGACACCTGAAAACTTATATCTGGATTGTTTCCTTTTTTTTTTTTTTTTTCTTTTCCCCAGAGCACTGTTCAGCTCTGGCTAATGCTGGTGTTGGGGATTGAACCTGGGACCATTGGTGCCTCAGGCATGAAAAAAGGCTTTTTGTGTAACCATTATGCTATCTTTCTAGCCCCATCTGGATTTTTTTTTTTTTGTAAGATTTAGAGTTAAAGCTTTTATGTCAGCCTTTATTAGTAATTTGTCACTCTTTGTTCCAGCATTACATTTTTTTTTTTTTTTTTTTTTGCCTCTAGGGTTATTGCTTGGGCTCAGTGCTAGCACTACCAGTCCAGTGCCCTAAAGGCCATTTTTTCCACTTTTTAAAATAGGATATGACAGAGAGAAATTGAGAGGGGAGGGGAACATAGAGAGGGGGAGCATAGACCAGGTGGTGGCACACTTGGTTGTGCGCAGGTTACAGTGTGCAAGGATCCAGGTTCAAGCCCCTGGTTCCCATCCCCCACCTGCAGAGGGAAAAAGCTTTGTGAGTGGTTAAGCAGTTCTGCAGGTGTCTGTCTCTCTCTGTCTCTCTATCACCCCCTCCCCTTGATTTCTGACTGTATCTAACAAACAAAGGTAATTTAAAAAAAAAGAGGGGAAGCAAAAGAGATACCTACAGACCTGCATCTCTGCTTGTGAAGCTACACCCCTGTAGGTGGGGAACTGAGGGCTTGAACTGGGATCCTTTGCGGGTCCTTGCACTTCATACTGTATGCACTTAACCTGGTACCTTTATTATATTTTTTTCTCTAAGATTTATTTTTTGTAATATTTTGTGATACCACTCTTTCATAGAATCTTAGTGAAAGTCTTTTATTTGCTTTTTAATAAATTCACCTTATTCAAGGTCAGATCAAATGTCAGTTCTTTATGTGTATTAAAATATTTTGGTAATTAACATAAAATTTAACTTAGATAATTACACTCTTGACTTACCTAAACTTAAAAATATCCACAGAGCCCAGAGGTGACTTAGTAGGCGGAGTACAGGTAAGCCTGAAGGCTCACCTCATGTGAGGTAATGGGTTTGAACCCTGGCACCAAGAGAACTTCATGGGTAGTAGAGTGGTGTTTTGTTGTCTCTCCTCTCTCAAAAAATAAACATTTGAGCAATTCAATTTTATTACATATGTGTGAGATTCAGGTTATATGCTGTTAATAACTACAAATAATAATGATATCAATGCTTGACGAATCACTCTTACATTTTTCAGAGTTATTTAATCAGAGTAGATGATAATACCACTTTCATGTGTATTTGACCTTTAAATGCTTTTTTTTTCTTCTTTTTTTTGCCTCCAGAGTTATCCCTGGGGCTTGGTGCCTGCACTAGGAATCCACTGCTCCTGGTGGCCATTTTTGCTATTTTGTTGCCCTTGTTGCTATTGTTACCATTGCTGTTGTTGTTGGATAGGACAGAGAGAAATCGAGAGAGGAAGGGAAGACAGAGAGGGGAAGAGAAAGATAGACACCTGCAGACCTGCTTCACCGCCTGTGAAGCAACCCCCCTGCAGGTGGGGAGCCAGGGGCTCGAACTGGGATCTTTACACCAGTCCTTGCACTTTGCACCATGTGCGCTTAACCTGCTGCACTACCTCCATCCCCCTCTAAATGCTATTTTAAAATTCACTTTTATGACATTCTAGTAATTCTTTGGACCTCAAGAAAAATTAATTATACAGTTGAATAAGTGCCTCGCTTTTTTACTAACATCACATAAGCAAACAGTGCTACTGATATACCTGAAGGTATTCTGATAATAAAGATGAGATGATCCTTGATTGTACCTGAAAGGATATCATATGATAAACTTTCTGAGTTGAGAATAATAATGACTTTTTATCTTATTTACTGGACCTGCCCTTTTTTGTCATCAATACTTAGAAAAAAATTTGAGGAAATATAAGACAGATAATACTTTCATTTCTTTTAGAATTTATTGTTATTCACAATGGAATCATCACAAACTATAAAGACCTGAAAAAGTTTTTGGTAAGTAAACTGACTTTAAAAAAGACAAAAGATTTTGAAATATTTCTAATGAAAATAATGAGCTTGTATTGTTGAGATGTGTAATACCAGTCTCTTACTTTCTAATATTATTATTATTTGTTGTTGTTGTTTGTCCCTTGGATTTCACTGTGCCAGACCTACTTTTTCAGACAGGGAGGTAGAGATTGAGAGAAAGAAAGACACCAAAACAAGGAAAATTCACTCTTGTAGTAGGAGTGAGGCTCCAAACTTGGTCCTGCTCATTATGTAACAAGGGCACTGTCCAAGCTATTCCCTGGTGTTTCCTTCCATCCATCCATCCTTCCTTCCTTCCTTCCTTCCTTCCTTCCTTCCTTCCTTCCTTCCTTCCTTCCTTCTAAAACTTTGTTTCCTTCTTTATTCTTCCTCCTTCCATCCTTGTTCTTCTTCTTTTTTCCTTTTTTAAATTTTTTTTTATATTTATTTTCCCTTTTGTTGCCCTTGTTGTTTTATTGTTGTGGTCCTTTTTTTTTTTTTTAACCAGAACACTGCTCATCTTGGCTTATAGTTGGGTGCTTAAACCTGAGGGCTCTGAGCCTCAGGCATGAAAATCTTTTGCATAGCCATTATACTCTCTCCCTCATCCTATTTTTTTTGTGTCTTAAGAGAATATACTTAATTGACTATATTGTAAATGATTCAAAAGCTCAAATAAAATTAGAAATTTGGGGTGATATCTTTTGCATTCTGAGTTGCCATCTAAAAGAGATTTTGGGGTATAGAAGAATTGGGATGGATTCAGTGACTGTTCTATGTCCTAAACAGCTATGTACTATATAGACAATGAAGATGACCTTTATTGGTACATTCTCAGGGCTGTTAATTGAACTCTATAATGGTTGAAACCTTTTTTAATTGTTTTTTCTTTTTCTGCCTCCAGGGTTATTGCCGGGGATCAGTGCCTGCACCACGAATCCACTGCTCCTGGAGGCCATTTTTTTTTCTTCCCGTTTTGTTGCCCTTGTTGTTGTGGTTATTATTATTGTTGTTGTTAATGTCATTGTTGTTGGAAAGGACAGAGAGAAATGGAGAGAGGAGGGAAAGATAGAGAGGGAGAGAGAAAGATAGACACCTGAAGACCTGCTTCACTGCTTGTGAAGCAACTCCCCTGCAGGTAGGGAGGTGGGGGCTCGAACCTGGATCCTTATGCTGGTCCTTGCACTTCACGCCACGTGCGCTTAATCCGTTGTACTACTGCCTGACCCACATTGAAACCTTTTATGTCTGTGTTGCTTAACACAATAATGGTTGTTCTCATATAGCTAATGGCCATTGAATTAGAAAGTACAATATCATTGTCAAAGAAATAATTATTAGGACTGGGGAAATAGCATAATGGTTATGCAAAAGCCTTTCAAGTATAAGGCTCTGAGGTCCCAGGTTCAATCACCATTAGCCAAAACTGAACAGTGTTCTATTCTCAAAACAAGCCCCCTGCTCCCCACCTGCAGAGGGGGGTTGCTTCTCAGATGGTGAAGCAGGTCTATCTGCAGGTGTCTATCTTTCTCATCCCCTCTCTGTCTTCCCCTCTTCTCTCGATTGCTTTCTGTCCTACCCAACAATGACAGCAGTAACAACAGCAATAATAACCACAAAAACAATAAAACAACAAGGGCAACGAAAGGGGGGAAAGTAGCCTCCAGGAGCAGTGGATCCCAGCAATAACCCTGGAGGCAAAAAAAAAAAGAGAGAGAGAGAGGGAATAACTATTATATTTACTATGCAGTTAGTGTTTGTGATTGGCATATATTTCACTATATTTTAGTTGTTCAGAATGTATTTAGGGTCATAGGTGGAGGGTTTAATTTATTGTGATGGTGTAGGAACTTTGGTAATGGGTTTGGTGAGTTGTAGACACATAGATGTGAAATTAGATTACTAAAATCTTAAAATATTATAAACCAGTGTTAAACCAATAACAAGGTAAACTATATATTTAATTAACCTATGGCATATACAGATTTATTTAAGTTAAGTCTATATTCTGCTAATAGGTATATTTCACCATTTTGAGTTCACTATAAGTTGCTGACCTTAATTTTTAATGATGGATAATGAGTTACAGTGGTTCAAAAATTAAATAATGGTTATTGAGATTTGAGGGAAAAAGTCCTATAGAAATTATTTGAATATCACAAATATTTCTACATTAAATATCATGCTTTTTTCTTTTTAATTACAGGAAAGCAAAGGCTATGACTTTGAATCTGAAACAGACACTGAGACAATTGCCAAGCTTGTCAAGTACATGTATGACAATCGAGAAAGTCAAGATACCAGTTTTACTACTTTGGTGGAGAGAGTTATTCAGCAGTTGGTATAAAAATGCACTTTAATTTATTTCCTTATTAATTTTTATGTGGTTTTAGTAGGTAAGGTACACATCTTACTGCTGAGCCACCTTCCTAGTCCTAACAATGATCAGGATAAACTTTTCAATAACTTTGATAAGCAGAATTAAGCTAGTGTCTCAAATATTTTTGACTTTTATTTCCCACATATACAAAATTCCTTCTTATCTTTCTTACTTAAAAAAAAATCCAAAAAAAAAAAAAAATCCTTTGCTTCTCTGTGAAGGTTCCACCTTCACCTTCTGCCTCCACTAAAATTCTATGATGTCTGAAGTAAAAGAGTCATGAGTATTATGCTAAAGACGGAGTAGTGTGTCTTCCCAGCCTTTTCTTGATCCTATTTGTGGTTTAACTCAGCATGTTTTTATGGTGGTCCCTTCCCCTTCCTACTGTATGGGTTTTTTTTTTTTTCTCATGATTTTTTTAGATCCTGTCTCCAAAGAAATGGTATGGTGGTCAGGTTGATGATTGTGTATACTTAAATTGTCAATATCAAGGCAAAAAGGAATAGAAACTAACATTGTTACACAAATTATTAGGTCAGAGAATAGGTTTTTGATTCTGAACTTGATATCTTTTCTAGTTTTGTTCTATACTTAGTAATTTGTAGTATGGAAGCTAAGATGTATCTATTGAGGAATGTCAATAGCATTTACAAAGATTAATTTTAAGATGGTTAGTTTTGGAATTATCTATTGAACATATTCAAGAGTGAGTTTGGTTAAAAAATGGGTCATGATTATGCCAAAGCTCAGGAATATCTATCTAATTTTATATTCATTTTATAAAATAGAGCAAAAGAGGAGTTGCATGAATAAAAAAATCATATGCTGATGCCAATATGTTTAGGCATTTCATAGTTGATAGTTGATAACAATAAATGTAATTAATCCATTTGTCTTCCTTTGTAGGAAGGTGCTTTTGCACTTGTTTTTAAAAGTGTTCATTTTCCTGGTCAAGCTGTTGGCACAAGGTACATTTAAATGTGATTATGACTAATTATTATTATTGTTATTATTTAAACACTAATCAACTCTAACTTTTGGTGTTGCTTATGGAGATTGAACCTGGGATCTCAGAGCCTCAGACATGAAAGTCTTTACATAATTGTTATCTCCCCTGCCCTAATGATATATATCTAAAACATTTAAATTATAAATTTATCTCTATACACCATAAATGACCTTTCACTATAGAAGCTCTGTATATTGTTAGAGATATTTGTATCAAATATTTTATTTTTGTATGATAGTGAATGTGAATAGAAAGCACTTCTTCACCATTTATGGAGTTACATTTTCTCTCTCTTTCTCTTTGATGATATAATGATTAATAAGATTGTAAGATAACAGAGATACAATTCTATACAGTTCTCACCAGTCCCATCCCCTCCATTGGAAGCTCCCGTATTCTTTATCCATTTGGAAGTATGGACCAAAATTCCTTATAGGGTGTAGAAGTTGGGAGTTCTGATTTTTGTAATTGCTTCTCTGCTGGACGTGGACATTAGCAGGTTGATCCATACCCCCAGTCTGTTTCATTCTTTCCCTAATGGGGTAGGGTTCCAGAGAGATGAGTTTTGGGGACATATTGGTGAAGTTCTTTTTTTTTTTTAATTGTTTTTTTATTGCCACTAGAGTTATTGCTGGGGCTTGGTGCTGGCACTATGAATCCACTGCTCCTGGCAGCCATTTCTCTCTCTCTCTCTCTCTCTCTCTCTCTCTCTTCTCTATTTTATTTGATAGGACAGAGAGAAGTTAAGAGGGGAGTGGGAGATAGGAAGAAAGATAGACACCTGCAGACCTGCTTCAGGTGGGGAGCGGGGGATAGAACCCAGATCCTTGTGCACTGTACTGTGTGTGCTTAACTGGGTGCGTCACTGCCTGGCCCCCTTTCTTGTTCTCATCTGGTGTCAGGGATTAAACAGAGGACCTTACCTATGTAAATGAGGTTCTGTATTGCTGAGCTATTGCTTTAACCCCTTAATATATTTTAATATTTTTCTCTTGTTTGTTTGCCACTCATTCACTTCAGGAACCCCTTAAAAAAGCAAGTACACTATGACATTATAATTGGCCTTTTTTTAAAATAGGATTTTGAAGTTGACAATTGACTATTTCTTATTCGAAGTCCCAAACATTACCTTTATCCACAGTTTTGTTAAGTATATGTTCTGCATAGAGTTATGGATAATTATACCATCACTGCTTTTGCTTATTTAATAGTGGTAGCTAAACCTAACCATAGATTTTTTTTTTTTAAATGAAGTCTTTTTGGAACAGTTGAGAAGCACTAAGATTTGGTAAGATAGCAACATTAATATGAAGACAGAGTAACTAAGGAGAAGGTGCTGAATATTCATAGTATTGGAGATTTTAGTACAGTTGGGGAAAAAAAAAAAGACATTAAAAAGAAAAAAAAAACCCAAAACATTAAAATTGTTATAGGATGGGGGTGATAAACTTTTTCTGAAAGGGACCAATAGTAAATTTTTTTATGCTTTCTGGGCCAAATGACCTCTGTAACAATTACTCAGTTTTCACTGTTACTGTGAAAAAATGGTCACGGAAAATAAGTAACAGGAGTGAGGAAGTAGCTCAGTGGTAGACTGCCTACCTCATGTGTGAGCTCTGGGTTTGATTCCTAGCAAAGAGTGCTCCATGGATGGTGGAGAACTGCTTTCATCTCTCCTTTTTCCCTCTTTCTCTTTCTCCTTCTCCCTCTTTTTGTCTCTCTCTCTCTCTAAAAATAAAGAAATAATGTTGGACCATTGCTCACTGGCAATTTGTGTGAATGAGTCTATGAGTTTGATCTCCCATACCATATTTAAAAAAAAAAAAAAGCATGTAAAAGAATAGTAATGACTGTTCCAGCATAATTTAGTTTACAAAAGTAGAGAAACCCAGTCTGTGGGTCATAGTTTACTGACCTGTTACAATTAAGAAAAATACTTGCTGTTTATAGCATTCTTTCCTTATATCTAAAGTTCTATTTGAGCTTTCAGAATTTAAACTGTACTTGAAGAATGTTCCTTTATGAAATGAAAAAAAAAAAAAGAACTTTCAGGGGCCAGATGATGGCATGCCTGGTAGAACCACATGTTACAGTGTGTAAGAACCCCATCTCCACCTTGGTCCTGCAGGGGGAAAGCTTCAATAGCAGTGAAGCAATGCTGCAGGCGTCTCTTTTTATTTTTTCCTATCCTTCTTTCCTATCAAGTTCTCTGTCTCTGTCTAAATAAATATTTTAAAAATACACGAATAATTAAACTTTTCTTACATGGCACTCAGGCGAGAACCGAAGGTTTCGGGTATATGCTCTACTACCAGGCATTCTTGCCTGGCCCAATTTTCTACTCTCTTTACATAGGGAGAGAGGGAGGGATAGAGACATCGGTGCACCAGTCTACTATCCCTGGAGTTCCCTTTGCTTTACCTGTGGTGCTCCCATGTGGTGCTGGGGATTGTACCCAAGATCATGGCAAGACATTTGCTTTACTCACTGAATTTTCTTCCAGCCTCTCAAATTAAAATTTTATGTAATTATTATATTATTTGTGAAAATGATTTAATTTTGTACTAATAGACGCGGTAGCCCTCTGTTGATTGGTGTACGAAGTGAACATAAACTCTCCACTGATCACATTCCAATACTCTACAGAACAGGTAAAAACTATCCCTACACCATGGGGAAATGTAGAAATTGAGTGCAGTAGATGTAGAGAATTATTTTCTTTAAATTGAAATAAATGCCCCTGTGGTCAGATCCACACACACATATATATATATGTAGTCTGTCTAGATATAAAAAGGATTTGTTGTTCTCTGATAAGTAGACTTTTCTTTTCTGTTGTATATCCTTAGCTAGGACTCAGATTGGATCAAAATTCACACGGTGGGGATCACAGGGAGAAAGAGGTGGGAAATGCACTCTGCATGGATGGGGAGGAGTCTTATCCTCTTTTGCTCATTCTTTACTAATTCATTGTTCTTGGAGTGAATGAATGTGCTGGGCCTCTAAAAATGTGCTTATTTTATGGGGATATATATTTTGTTGTTTTTCTAATTTGCAGAGTATATTTTGTCTGCCTGCTTTTGGCATTTAGAAAACTGCTTTCAATAATCTGTTCCTTTAAATATCTCTGAGATTTGATAAAATAGTTGAAATTGTAAAAGTATTTTTATTTTGTATCTTTATTTGTTTATCAGAGCAATGCTCTTGCTTAATGAAATGCAGGGGATTGAACCTGGCACCTCAGAGCCTCAAGCATGAGAGTCTATTTGCATAACCACTATGCTATTCCCTCACCAGCATTTTTGTTTTAAATTGAAATCATAGAGGATGTAGTGTTACAAGTAAGATACTTAGACTAAGAAAGTCATTTGTATACCAACTTACTATACACTGAATTTAGTGGTAGTCACTGAATAATTTAACTTTTAAGTGAATATATATGAATGGTCTATTTTATTCATGCCATTTACATGACATCTTGATTGACTTTGAACTTGCAGTTGCTTTTTAAGTTTGTTTTACAGAATTTAAGCTATATTAGATCTAGATAATTGTCTGCTGTAATCTGAAAAAAAATCGCAGTGTGCTCTTTGCATTTATTCTTTACTAAAAATTCTGCAAAAGACAGGGAGTGGTAAGTTAGGAAACAAAAACTCATAATACTTGTCTACTTTTTTGTTTTTTTAAGATTTAGCAAAATATTCTAAACCCATTTATCTAAACAGTAGCTATTTTCACTTTTTTTTTTCCCCTCTGCGGAAGAAAATTATTTATTACTTATTTGGTTTTACCAGAACACTGCTCAGGTCTGGTTTATAGTGGTGCTGGGGATTTAGCCTTGGTGTCTTAGGCATGAAAATCATTTTGCATAATCATTATGCTATCTCCCTAGCCCTGGAAGTTCTCTCTTTAATTAACTTTTGATCTGATGTGTTAGAATGTCTTCTTAACTTGCCCAGCTCCCCTTTTCAGAAGACAAATAGTCCACTAGTGAGAATAAATATGTTGTAGTTCCAGATTTTCATTAATAATTCTGCTCAGGAGTCAAGCAGTAGTGCAGCAGGTTAAATGCCCATGGCGCAAAGCACAAGGACCGGCATGAGGATCCCGGCTCGAGCCCCTGGCTACTCACCTGCAGGGGGGTCGCTTCACAAGTGGTGAAGCGGGTCTGCAGGTGTCTATCTTTCTTTCCCCCTCTCTGTCTTCCCCTCCTTTCTCCATTTCTCTCTGTCCTATCCAACAATGACATTAATAACAACAACAACAATAACTACAACAACAATGAAAAACAACAGGGACAACAAAAGGGAAAATAAATATAAAAAAATAAAAATAATAATTCTGCTCACATGTGTGACATATATTATCTTGTTTGCTGTCTTAGATTATTTTTAGAAACAATAAAAAAAACATCGGTTAAAGATTTAAAAAATTGTTAGACAAATATATCACAGAACATACCTTTTTGAAATTAAACAAAGTTTTATTTCAGTAGCTCTTATTTAGCTCCTAGTCATTAGATAAACTGTGGCTTTGCTAAGGTAAAATTTAGTTTAAATACAATAGTCTGTTACTAAAGAGGCTGTATAAGGGGGGAAATTGGCTTCTAGACTTTTGCTGTTTTCTCTTACATATAACTACTGGCTAAAGTATGATAATAGTTATATTCCATTTTGATGAAATTGTATGAAATAAAGTATGGGGTGACATTTTATAGACTGTCATAGGTTATCAGTATTAATGTCCTTTTCATTTAAATAGGCATTGATTCAAATACTATATATATTAACTGAATATATATATTATATATATATATATATATATAGTAATTGAATACACTTAATGAAATGGCTAGTATTTGGAGAAAGTATATAATGAAATTCAACTCCATTAGGACATTTTCTAATCAAAACTGGTTGTATTTATTTAAAATAATGTAGGTGATAGGCTTTTTTTGGTCTATTTTTAAAATTCATTTTTAACATGTCCTTCTTGATGTTTAATTTTATGAGTTAAATGCAAATAGTTATGTAACCACCACCATAATAAAAAATAGAGGATAATTCTATCTCCAAAGTGTTCTTTCTACTTGCTCATCTGTACTGAACTCTTGTCTCATTTCCAACTCCTGACAATCACTGATGTGTTTCATTTTTTAAAAATATTTTATTATTTATTTATTCCCTTTTGTTGCCCTTGTTTTATTGTTGTTATTGGATAGGACAGAGAGAAATGGAGAGAGGAGGGGAAGATGGGAGGAAAGAAAGATAGATACCTGCAGACCTGCGTCACTACTTGTGAAGCAACTCCCCTGCAGGTGGGGAGCCGGGGTCTCGAACTGTGATCCTTATTCCGGTCCTTGCGCTTTGTGCCACCTGCACTTAACCCACTGCGCTACCACCCAACTCCCTTTTTCATTTTTGTATAGTGTTCTTTTTCTAGAAGTCAAGTCTTTATAGGCATGTGTTTGTATGTTTGTGGTTGCCAGGGCTTCACTGCTCTGAACCATCTTGTTCAAATATACATATTTAGAGAGAGAGTGCGTTGGGGGGTAGAGGGGGAGAAAGACTGACTCTAGTCCTGAAGTTTCCCCCAGTGTGGTGGGACCTGGACTTGAACCTGAGTATAGACAAATATTTTATTTTATTTTTATTTATTCTTTAGTAAATGAGTACATAAAACTATCAGGTCAACTATATTCTGATATTGGAGAATGATTTTTTTTTTTTGTCTTTAGGGAATTTATCCTTTAATTAATAGTTCTTTTTAAAAGAATATTTGGCTAACTTGTCAGATTTCAATATGTTTCCAAGTTTTAAATGAGCAAAGGAGGCAAAAAGAATTTCATCAATGACATAACAAATCAGAGAAGCCAAAATTCTAAAGTGTTGAAAAGATTCTCTTTCTTTTTCCTCATTGCAAAAGGACCATATTTTATCTAGTCTTCAGAAAGGAGAAATTGTGGATTTAACATATTTTAAGTCTTGACAGTAGCCACACATGTTGCACTATGATTAGAGATTTGTAAGTTTCTTTGCTTTATGTTTAAATCAGAATTAATACAGACTGCAACTTGATTTGTTGCACTCAGAGTGAAAATCTGGAGAAATTTTGTTATATAGAAAATGTGCTTCCAGTATTTCTTCTTATTGCAGTTTTGATGTTTTTAATGTAATTTTATGATTTAGGTGTATGGATATAAAGTATTAATTGTAGTGAGTCTTGTATAAAGTTATGTTAAGGCCAGACTTACAGATTTTTGATTTTGATTTTTAAGAGTCATTAATAAATTATTTACCTTTCACCCAGTAAGGAAAATTTTTGCACTGTTACGTGCCTTGCTGTCTTTGATAGTAGCTGTTTCACTTTACACTGTATGTCCATTATTGTTGGCTTATTGCATGGAAGTATGTTGACCCACCTGGCATCTTTAAGTTGCTCATTTTTTTTTATGTGTTGCTGTTGTTCTTTTGTTCATTTTTAAAGAAAAGTAAATGTATTAGGTGTTAGCCATGGTTTTCTTCATGTTTTCCAATTTGTGTTAACTGTGTGCTCTAGGAAAAGACAAGAAAGGAAGCTGCAATCTCTCGCGTGTGGACAGCACAACTTGCCTTTTCCCTGTTGAAGAGAAGGCAGTGGAATATTACTTTGCTTCTGATGCAAGGTGAGCTCTCTCACTTGAGTCAAGGAAAGTAAAACTACATATACTATAGGAAGCCGGGAAGTCATTTTATATAAATCCAGTTAATGTATGAGAACTTTGTTAATTAAAGAAATGTAGGTGACCTTTTTGGAGACCAGGAAAATAACCTTTGAAATATATATATATATATTTTTTTTTTTTTTTTTTTTTTTTTTTTTCTGGGCCTTTACCATTCTGGGCTGAGGGAAAAATCTCTATTAGAACTGCCTTTTTATAACTGTCTTGTTGTAATTGAAGAGTGACTGAAGGGAGAGTATAAGAATGTATTGGATAAGGTAGGTTGCTACAGTAGTCTAGCGAAGAGTCTAATTGGACTGTTTTAGGTTGTAGTAGAAAATTTGAGAGATTAAGGAGCGGGGCTGGGTGGTGGCACACTTGGCAGAGTGCACACATTGCAGTGCACAAGGACCCTGGTGGTTTAAGCCCCTGCTCCCCACGTGTGTGTGTGTGTGTGTGTGTGTGTGTGTGTGTGTGTGTGTGTGTGTGTGTGTGTAAGCTCCATGAGCAGAGAACCAGGTCTACAGGCATCTCTATGTCTCCTTCTGTAGTTCTCCCACTCTTCTCAATTTGTCTCTATATAAAATAAATAAAATTTAAAAAAATACTTAGGAGCTGAAATTATAGGATTTGGTGATAAGAAAACAATGGAATGACTACTTTTTTGTTGTTTTTGTTTGCTTATTTTGAAAGATTTATTTATCTTAATGAGAGAGATAAATGTAGTGGGAGAGAGATGAGAGCACTGCTTACCTCCGGTTTATGGTGGTTCTGAGGATTGAATCTGGGACCTTGGAGTCTCAGGCATACTGACACTATGCTTCTAACAAGTTGAGCCATTTCCCCCAGTTTAGGAATAACCATTCTTTCCCGTCCCGTCCCGTCCCGTCCCTGCCCTGTCCCATTCCAATTGCTATATAGAGATCTTTTATTTATTTATTTATTTATTCCCTTTTGTTGCCCTTGTTTTATTTTGTAGTTATTATTGATGTCGTTGTTGTTGGATAGGACAGAGAGAAATGGAGA
Organism: Erinaceus europaeus; assembly: GCF_950295315.1. Taxonomy (NCBI): domain Eukaryota; kingdom Metazoa; phylum Chordata; class Mammalia; order Eulipotyphla; family Erinaceidae; genus Erinaceus; species Erinaceus europaeus. Next base: position 47,168,918 of record NC_080164.1, read on the forward strand.
GAGGAGGGGAAGACAGAGGGGGAGAGAAAGATGTAGACACCTGCAGACCTGCTTCACTACCTGTGAAGTGATTCCCCTGCAGGTGGCTCCCTATAGAGATCTTTTTATTCGTTGTCTATAGTAACTGCCCTTGCCCCTCTTTCATATAGGGAATGGCATTGATAATTAGAAAGTGTATGATGGCAAGAGTTTGTGTTTGAATTTGCTTCTAGTACTTTCATGACAGCTCTATTTGTAAGAATTTTTTTTTTTAAATATGTCACTGGGGAATCAACTCAGGACCATGTGCATATGGAATATTACCGAGTATTCTTCTGGGATAAATTATTATTATTACTATTTTTAGTAGAGAGAAGAGGGAGAAAAGGTAAAAGAGAATGGAGAAATACCTTAGCACCATTCCACCATCTACAGACTGTCTGTTACTCTTACGTAGTGCCAGGGTTCAGATCCAGGCCCTTGAACATGGTAATCAGGGTGCTCTACCAGGAAAACTGTGCTTTGATCCTTATGCTTTATCTTCCTTCCTCTCTCCCTTCCTTTCTTTTCCTTTTTTTCTCTTTTTGATAGAGGGGGAGACAGAGAAGTGAAATCTACTCTTTTTTTTTTTTAATATTTACTTATTTATTCCCTTTTGTTTTGTTGCCCTTGTTGTTTTATTGTTGTAGTTATTGTTGTTATTGATGTCGTTGTTGGATAGGACAGAGAGAAATGGAGAGAGGAGAGGAAGACCGAGAGGAGGAGAGAAAGATAGATACCTGCAGACCTGCTTCACCGCTTGTGAAGTGACTCCGCTGCAGGTGGGGAGCTGGAGGCTCGAACTGGAATCCTTACACGGGTCCTTGCACTTTGCGCTACCTGCACTTAACCGGCTGTGCTAGCGCCCAACTCCCTGAGAGGAGTGAAATCTATAGTTCTGTCACTCATAACACTTTCCCCTGCTACAGGTGGAGAACAGGGTTTGAACCCAGGTTCTCACACATGGCAATGTGTGCCCTTTGCTGGGTGAGGCACCTTCTAGGCCTCTGGCCTTTATTCTTTAAAAAATTATTTTATTGGGGTAATAGTGGTTTACAAAATCAACTATGTTTTTAACAGTTTAATATGACACTTAAAATGTGTTACCCTACCAAGCTTACTGCACAAGTAACAATATCAATGTTGGACCTCCTCTCCTGTATCAACCCACTTTCTCTCCCTTTTTGGTAACATCAGTTTTACAGGGTTTGTTTTCGTTCAACTTTATTCCCTTACTTTCTTTTCTTAATATGTATTTTTAATTTTTATTTAATTTGAATACAGACAAATTGAGAGGGAGATAGAAGTGGAAAGAGAGAGAGAGAGAGATCTGCAGCACTGCTTCACCACTTGTGAAACTTTCTCCACTGCAGTTAGGAACTGGGGGCTTGAACCCAGGTCCTTCTACACTATATTGTATGTGCTCAACCAGGTGTGTGTGCCATCACCTGTCCCTTCCTCTCCAACTTACTTTATTTTTTTTATAAATTCCTTTAGTATTTGTTTTAGGATTGGTTTAGTGGTAGTGAGTTCATTTAGTTGTTTGCCTGAAAAACATTTTTTTTCTTTTTTTTATATTTATTTTATTTATTCCCTTTTGTTGCCATTGTTGTTTTATTGTTGTAGTTATTATTGTTGTTGTCGTTGTTGAATAGGACAGAGAGAAATGGAGAGAGGAGGGGAAGACAGAGAGTGGGAGAGAAAGACACCTGCAGACCTGCTTCACTGCCTGTGAGGGGGGCCGGGGTTCAAACTGGGATCCTTATGCCGGTCCTTGTGCTTTGCGCCACCTGCGCTTAACCCGCTGCGCTACAGCCCGACTCCCCACATTTTTTTTTTTTTTTTTTTTTACCAGAGCACTGCTTAGCTCTGGCTTATTATGGTGGTGCATGGGATTGAACATGGGACTTTGGAGCCTCAGGCATGAGAGTCTCTTTGCATAACCATTATGCTATCTACTCTCTATCTATCTCTATCCATCAGTCTTTCAAACTAGTTTATAACCTAGCTGATAAAATATTTTGGGTGGAGGTTTCCATTTACAACTTTGAATATACCATGTCATTCCTTTCTTGCCTGTAGTTATTTGTTGAGAAATCTTCTGGTAGGTTTATGAAGGTTCCCTTATATGTGGCCCTAATTTTTCTCTTGCTGCTTTTAGGAGTCTTTCTTTATCTAATATATATATTAAGTGTATTGGTATACATCTGATTGAGTTTATTTTGTTGATAATTCTAAGAGTTTTTGGGATCTGGTCTCATGCTTTAATTTGGGAAACCATGGGTATACTTCAAATAAGAATACTGTCCCTTTTTCTTTTCTTTTTTTTTAACCAGAGTGACCTTTAGTGCCTCAGGGTTCAAAGTCTTTTTGCATATCTCCCCAACCATCTTATCTTAGAACCACTGATGTAATATTCTTCTTGATGTTGCTCCAGAATACTCCTCTAGAAATTCTTTACTATTTCAGTCCTTTTTCCTTTTTCTGCTGATCATTTTTGATGACTTTTCTCTACCCTATCTCTAAGCTCACTGACTCAACCTTTGACTTCTGTCTTCTTGCTATTGATGCCTCCTTTGTATTTTTTGTTTCAACTGCTATCTTTATTTACTTTGAAAAAGAGATATAAGGATAGAGACTGGAATAGTACTTTTATTATATCTATGTAATGGGTCTTGAACTTAGGGCCACAAGTTTGCAGAACATGTGTTCTACCTCCCCAGCCACATCTGCTCTTACCTGTTGGTATGCTTCTAAAAACCCCTTCTGTTTCATTAGTTTAATCCCCCCTGCTTAACACTATTCTATTTACATAACCACTTCATTCTATTTACATAACGCTGTTAACAAGCACCACCCTCCCTCCAGGGCATTGGTGGTTCAGTGGTAGAATTCTTGCCTGCTCCGCCCCCTCTCCTTGTCATACCCTCTCTGCGGCGCATCCTGTTCCCACCCTACTGGGCTAGTATATTTATAAGGACAAGATTGTTTGTAGTTTTTAGTTTTAGCTTAGCTTGGTATAGATTGTGCTGCGTCCTGCATGAATAAAGAGATACTGCATACAGCTCAACCATGAGTCCCTGGTCGTCTGTTACCTGCCCCGTGAAGCCAGCCCGACGAAAACAACACTTGCCTTCTTTGACAGAATGTTTTCTGTTAGGACTTCTTAAAGTTTTTTCTCTTCCACTGATCATCATTGTTTCTGTAGGCATCCTTAGGATCATTGCACTGAAGTCTACTTTAGGAAGTTTACATAGTTCTATCTTACTTTTTTCCATAAGCTTTGGTTTTGATTCCTTTTTGTGATTCCCTTCTCTTCTCACTATGTTTCTCTATGTTTGATAGGGCTTGGACAGTGGCCAGGGGTTACAAATGTGTACCAAGGTAGAATGGGCCTGAGAGAGACCACGAATCTGGGGTCACAGGTGCCTGGCACAGGCTTGGATCTGAATGGAGACTGGGGCCTCAGTTATAGGTGCTGGTAGAATGCACACTCTAAGTTTAATGGGGAACAGTCTGGCAGGCCATGGGCTGACAAGGGAAACCACAGGAATTGGGCCACCCTTACTAGCTGGCTTTGCTTTGAGCTCTGTGGGGGTACTTACTGACTATAAGGGTGTGAACTGTTTTTAGAAAGTGTGTATTGTCAAGGACGAAATCTGTCTACGAGGAATTGCCATTCTTGATAAATATTGCTTAGTCCCCAGCTAAATCAGTCTTTGTTAAGAGATGGGTGGAACTTTTCTCCTGGGATTTACCTGCCAGGATCTCTTATTATGAGGACTACATCTCAGTAAGGTAGCTAACTGTGCTGCTTTCAACACAGTTGTGTAGTTTGCCAGCATGGTGCCTACTATGACTCCTATTCCAGTGTTGTAAGTCTAGGATCATAAAAGGAATGAGTATCTAGAGTCCTCCCGCATACCCTCCCCAGAATAAAGTTCCACAATTTAGAGATCCAGTTGTAGCTTGCTGCTGTGGTGTGTTGTTGTTGGCAAGAGTAGCTGTCTACTTACTGCCTGGGTTCTATTGTCTTTTGTTGTGGAAGATTGTTCTCTGAATTTATGGTCTGTTTCTATACAGATCGATCCACATTTTGATGTAGCTTTGATGTGATCTGTAATAATCACTGGTGATCTTTGTGATATCTTCTCAAACCTTTTATAGTGCTGTCATAGAACACACCAATCGCGTCATCTTTCTTGAAGACGATGATGTAGCAGCAGCTGTGGATGGCCGTCTTTCTATTCATCGCATTAAACGCACTGCAGGAGATCACCCTGGACGAGCTGTGCAGACCCTCCAGATGGAACTCCAGCAGATCATGAAAGGTAAAAGCTTTTATCGTATAGCTTGGTTTTCTAAATGGAAGAGAGACAACCATTCCTGTTGTAGTATAGGAATCTAATAACACAGTGCTTACTGAACTGTTCCACCTGGTTAGTGAAGGTATAACTTCAGGGAAAAGGATGTTTATTTTGAGGAATGATCTGCTGGTCTCCTTCAAACTAATTCATGACTAGCCATTTCTTTAAGAAACTTACAAAGAAATATTTGATTATTTAAATATTTTTGGCATTTTATAAAGGTTTACTAGTCAATGAGAGGGAGAGAGAGGAAGAGAGAGAGAGAGAGTGAGTGAGTTGGGGGGAAGAGAGAGAAAAAGAATCATTTCTCTGACAATGACTTTGGAGCATTTTTTTCATGTGTTTCTCGGCCTTTTGGATCTCTTTTGTGGAGAATATTCTGTCTATATCCTCTCTGTGTTTTTAGATGGGGTTGTTTGTTTCCTTGCTGCTGAGTTTGCTAAGCTCTTTACATATTTTGGTTTTTAGCTTCTTGTCTGATATATGGCATGTAAAGATCTTCTCCCATTGTGTAAGAGGTCTCTTTGTTTGGGTGGTGGTTTCTTTTGCTATGCAGAAGCTTTTTAACTTGATGTAGTCCCATTGGCTTATTTTTTATTTAGTCTTCTTTGTAATTAGATTCGTTTCATTGAAGATGTCTTGAAAATTTATGTGGAAAAGAGTTCTGTCAATATTTTCCTCTAAGTATTTGATAGTTTCTGGTCTAACATCCAAGTCCTTGATCCACTTGGAATTTACTTTTGTGTTTGGTGAAACATAGTGGTTCAGTTTCATTCTTCTGCATGTTTCAACCCATTTTTTCCAATACCATTTGTTGAAGAGACTCTGCTTTCCCAATTTAGTAGTCTGGGCAGCTTTGCCAAAGATTAGATGCCCATAGGTGTGGGTGATTTGAACTTAGATCTGACTCCAAGACTTAAATTTATCCTGTTATCTTCCTTTGCTATAATTACATACTCTAGGTGTAAAAGTAAATGAAAGTATTTTCCCTTCTTACTTGTTCATTTTTCTTCACACTGGGTAAAATACCATGTAAATATTATTCTCTGTTGCTAAAGCAAGTTTAGACTTTTGTATACAATTTTTTCTTATTCTTTGAATTGTTTGTCTTTGTTTTAATGATACAATTTATATTGCTGTAGGTAACTTCAGTTCATTTATGCAGAAGGAAATTTTTGAGCAGCCAGAATCAGTTGTGAACACAATGAGAGGAAGAGTCAACTTTGATGACTATACTGGTAAATATATGGATTTTTTAAAAATGATTTTTGTGTCTCTTACAGGGGTTGGTTTTGATGGTGTTAAAGTTTTTATTTATTTATTTTTATTTCACTGGCCAGATCAGAGAGGCAAGTTTATTGTTCTTTATAGTTTGATTATAACAGTTTTTGCTGCCAGCAGCTAGTGGAATCTAGTTATCTTTTAAAAATCTTTCATTGGGAATTGGGCAGTAGCGCAGTGGTTTAAGCGCAGGTGGTGCAAAGCACAAGGATCGGCGTAAGGATCCCTGTTCAAGCCCCCGGCTCTCCACCTGCAGAAGAGTCGCGTCACAGGTGGGGAATCAGGTCTGCAGGTGTCTGTCTTTCTCTCCCCCTCTGTCTTCCCTCCATTTCTTTCTGTCCTGTCCAACAGCGATGACATCAACAACAACAATAAAACAACAAGGTCAACAAAAGGGAATAAATAAATATTTAAAAAAAACAAGGGCAACAAAAGGGAAAATAAAATATAAAAATCTTTCACTGTATGATTCCACTGATAAGAAATTACCTTGATATAGATAGAAGGGGGGGTTGATTACGAGGCTGTGATGAGGGAGGAATGGGGAGATGTTTAATGGGTGCCAAGTTTGTGTTTGAAGTGATGAAAAGTCCTAGAGATAGATAATGGTTGCACAGTGTAAATGTACCTGTCACTGAATTGAGTACTAGAAACCATTAAAAAATGAATATTTTTAAGGTATATTTTTCTGTCACAACAGAAAAGGAAATGTTTGCCAATAGCTCGGGTGGGCGGGATGGAGGACGAGTGCCAATGAATATGGGGTTTATTTTGAGGGTACTGAAAATTAGATAGTGGTGATGGTTGCACAACTTTTTTCCCCCCACCAGGGCTACTGCTTGGGCTCAGTGCCAGTACAATGACTCCACACCTTCCAGCAATCTTTTTTTAATTTTTCTTCTTTCGCCTTTTTCCTTCTGTTTTTGATAGAGACAGAAATGAGTGAGGGAGGTGGGTCTGAGTGGAGAACTCTGGTCACCATGCAGTGCTTGGACTGTAAATTAATTCACTTTGTGGATGCCTAAGAAATACTGAGTGATAGACTGTTGAATGAAAGTTTTTATAGCTAAAAATGAAACTTGTTTAGAAGGATCTGTAGAAAACTGTGAAATGGCTATAGAGACATAAACATTAGACAGACTCATTATAGTGTTTTGGGATCACATTTATGTTTTTAAAGAGCCACTCTGTTAAAAGATCATTCTGACTATTAATGGAGAACAGGTTCTAGTTGGGGACCAGCAAAGAGACTAGTTAGAATAGTTAAAATGTTGTTCTCCTCCAGGTGAGAGAGATTGGATGAGGGTGATGGCACATTTGGAAGGTGAAGCTCAAGGCATGCTCTGGGAGTGCATGTAGAGGTGGGCTAGGAGCCATCCAGGGGAGATGAATATGAGGGAAATAGTGATAGCATTTACTGAAAAAAAAAAAAAAGAAAAAAAAAAGACGGGGATAATGGGTTTGTAATATGTTCAGAGCATTGTTCTAGGACCATATGGGAAACAAACATAACTAAGACAATCTTTTCCAAGAATACTTGTAATACAGTTTACCTATCTTAATATATAATTCAGTGGGTTCTGAAAAATTTCTCTGATATGGCCATATGCTAACCTCTACAACAGTCAGGTTGGAACACGGGTCCATCACTCCACAAGTCTGCTTGTGCCCTTTGTAGTTTGCCTGCTCTCCAACCTCCAGCTAACAGCTCCATCCATCAGTATCTACTGATCTATTTTTTGTGGCCCTAGTGTTTGACTTTATGATGAGTTTTAATCTATAGAGAGGAATGTAATGCTTAAACAAGGCCGAGTGAGAAATACTGTAGTTGTGGGGGCACTAAGGGAAATGGGTAAGTTACAGGTTTGAGGGAGCTAGTTACACTGTGCCTTATTTACTTTATATTTTTCAAGTAATAAAGAACTGTGGCTTTCCAAGAGAAATTTTGAGTTTTTTTTAAAAGTAGCAGTCATCTTTCAAATCGACGGCAGACACTCTTGAAAAGTGATTACTTCTATCGTGTAGTCTTGCTAGTTATATATTCAAACTTTTTTCTTTTTCATTATTTAATAATGCTTTTAATATACTAACTTTTCTTTTTAGTGAATTTGGGAGGTTTGAAGGATCACATTAAGGAGATTCAGAGGTGTCGGCGTTTGATTCTTATTGCTTGTGGAACAAGTTATCATGCTGGTGTAGCAGTAAGTGATTTTTAATTAGAATTGTCTTATGTTGAATAGGAAAAAAAAAAGATTAGGTTATTAATTTAACTCTAAATCTAAGTTTTGAGGCAGAAACTATGTGTTTCATTAGAGTTGTCAGAATCTGAAATTTGGCCCTCAGAATTCAATCCCTGATATCACATAAAAAAGAAAAGGTAGGTACCATTGGTAGCACCACAGCATAAGGCTATGAGATCCAGTCTCCAGCACCACTATAAGCCAAAGATAACCAGTGTTCTGGTAAATGAATGAATGAGAGAGGAAGGAAGGGAGAAAGGGAGGGAGATAGGGAGATAGGAAAAAAGAAAGAAAGAAAGAAAGAAAGAAATAAAGAAAGAAAGAAAGAAAGAAGGAAAGGAGGAAGGAAGGAAGGGAGGGAATAAATATATGAGGTAAAATTAAGAGAAAAGAAATATTTTAAGTAAAGTTGTGTGACCAAGGATATCTTTTCTCTACAGACACGTCAAGTTCTTGAAGAGCTAACTGAGTTGCCTGTTATGGTGGAGCTAGCCAGTGACTTCCTGGATAGAAACACACCAGTCTTTCGAGATGACGTTTGCTTTTTCATTAGTCAGTCAGGTATGTTGATTATAAAGACTTAAAAAGAAGGAACGATATTCTTTCTTGGGAGTCAGGTGGTAGCACAGCAGGTGACGCAAAGTGCAAGGACCTGTGTAAGCATCATGGTTGGAGCTCCCAGCTCCCCACCTGCAGGGGAGTCGCTTCACAGGCAGAGAAAGAGGTCTGCAGGTGTCTGTCTTTCTCTCTCCCTCTCCATCTTCCCCTCCTCTCTCCATTTCTCTCTGTCCTAACGATGACATCAACAACAATAATAACCACAACAATAAAACAACAAGGGCAATAAAAGGGAGTAAATAAATATATAAAAAAAGATTCTTTCTAAAAAAACACTAATGTATTTTGACAAAAACTTAATATTTAAACAAATTACTGTTGCAGATGACGAATGACTAATTTGATATTATATAATTCTTTTATTAATTCATAAAATTAGCATTTTAAATTCACATTAACACTCAAAAGACCTGAATTTTCAAAGACAAAGGAGATCCAAAAAGTAGAACCCTGTTACTAAAAGATTTACAAGTTTATTTTATATGCATGCTTTATATTTTATTTAAAAAAAAATCTGGGGAGCTGCATGGTAGTGCACCTGGTTGAGTGCATATGCTACAGTGTGCAAGGACCCAGATTTGAGCCCCCAGTCCCCACCTGCAGGGGGAAAGCTTTGCGACTGGTGAAGTAGTGTTGCAGTTCTCCCCCCCCTTCCCTTCACCTCCTTCCCTCTTGATTTATGGCTGTCTCTAATAAATAAAGATATTAAAAATATTTTAAAAATTCTGTTGAAAGGAAATCAGTTATCTTTGGTTTTGCATCTAAGAATAACTTATGGAACATAGGTATAACTCTTTGTGTGCTTTGTTTTTGCCTTCGTTTTACACAGGTGAGACAGCAGATACTCTGATGGCTCTTAGGTACTGTAAGGAGAGAGGAGCTTTAACTGTGGGCATCACAAACACAGTTGGCAGTTCAATATCAAGGGAGACAGACTGTGGAGTTCACATCAATGCAGGACCTGAGATTGGTGTGGCCAGTACAAAGGTAAACTTTTTTTTCCCTTTTTATTAGTGACTTAATATTGATTTACAAATGTACATGTCAACAGGGATATAATTCCATACCATTTCCACCACCACAGCTCTGAATCCCTAATCCAAGGGTACATATGGTTAACTATCATCTCTATAGCTATCTGTTTACATTTGTATGTAATTGCCCCCTTTTTCTTCCAGGTCCAGCCTTCTCTTCTCCCAGCCACATATAACCCTATTACTACATCTAAATTTCCTTCCCTTTTTCCTCCTCTCTCCCTGGGTCCTGCTGGAGCTGGAATTCAGAGCCTTCTTATCCTCTTCTTTCTATCACTTCTTCCCCCACTGGGAGTATGGATCAAAATGGTTTTTGGGGCACAGAAGATAGGAGTTCTGGCTTCTGCAATTGTTTCTCCTTTGGACATGGCCATTGGCAGGTTGACCCATATCCCTAGCCTGTTTCTATCTTTCCCTGGTAGGGTAGATCTCTGGAGGGGTGAGGTTCCAGGATACACTGGTGAGGTTGTCTTCCCAGAGAAGTCAGGATGAAATCTTGATAGCATCTGCAACTTGGTGTCGGGAAGGTGGCAGGATATAAAGTGAGACAAAATGGTTAGTGAACAGGAACTAAAAAGTAGGAACAGAGTGGATGAGATTAGGGATCATAGAGTAGAAGAAATCTAGGAAGTCCATTTTAGGCATGTATCTAGGGGCCCATGACTATAGTGGTTAGTGCTTGTGTTTGATAGCTAACATGAACTTGGATAAAACTATTGTGAGAGAAAATGGTGTCAGAGTGGAGAAAAGGACTAGAAAGTTGGATTAGGGCAGAGAGTAGCTACAATTCTTGAAAAAATTCGGTGGATAAAACTAATTATCTTCCTCCATCCACCTGAACAAGGGCATATATATATTTAGCACCAGTGCCTGCATAACTTCTATTGGTCTGAGCTCACATCTCATGGTTACAGATGGGAACATTGCAGGTGCATGTGTCATTTCAATACCAGTCTTCCTTGAGTGGCAGGGTAGGATACCCTAGCCTTCCTTCAGAGACTGGGGCAGTTCCTACTATCCTGGCTGCTTTATGGTGAGGGCCAGGTCCTGAGAAGGCCTGCAAGAGGGCTTATGAAGATGTTCCTGATGGAAGTAACCAGTGGTGGTGGACAGAGGGATCTATTAGAGGTCTAGGTCTATCATATTTATGTGGGAATCCAAAGATTCCCTGACTAGGGCCCTACATAATAATGTGGTATGATATTGACCAAAGGGAACCAGTCTCTTGCCCTTATCAAAGTAAATTTTTAAAAAATATTTATTTGTTCCCTTTTGTTGCCCTTGTTGTTTCTATTGTTGTAGTTATTGTTGTTGTTGTTGGATAAGACAGAGAGAAATGGAGAGAGGAGGGGAAGACAGAGAGGGGAGAGCAAGATAGACACGTGCAGACCTGCTACACCACTTGTGAAGTGACTCCCCTGTAGGTGGAGAGCTGGGGGCTTGAACGAGGATCCTTATGCCGGTCCTTGCACTTTGCACCACGTGTGCTTAACCTACTGTGCTACCGCCCGAATGCCTCAAAGTAAATTCTTAACTTAGTTGTCAAGTGACAGTTTCATCGTAGTGCTGATGAAGGAAACTAATTCATATCTCATGTAGTATAATAATCATTGTAAGGCTTAAGGGTCAGTGGTGGTTATCTTGTTAATCCCCTCCATTGCTTTCATCTTAAGAGTTTGAAAGGAACACATACATATATGTGAGATGATTTTGAAAGGGCCACTACTGGCTATCTCCATGGATACATGGTACATACAGTCTTCCTTTCATGTATTAAGTATAGTAAGGAACTAGAAAGATACTGTTACTTTTCTAAAACAACTATTATCTAGTTTAATTTTTATTCTTAATTAGTTGATTTTGTCAATATGTATTTATTAATGAGAGAGAGAGAAAAAAAAAAAACTAGTGCATCACTCTGGTATATACAGTGCCAGGGATACAGCTCAGGAACTCATGCTCTTAGATCCAGTGCTCTAGCCACTGTGCCACCCTGAGGGCCACTAATTGATTTTTTTTTTTTATGTTGCTAGGAATGAATCCATAGCCTTGTACATATGTAATACCACCACTTAGTGACCTTGTGGGCCCAAGTTTTTCATTTTTCTCTTAGAAAGAAAATGAGAGAAACACAGGTGAAAGGGAAAGACAGAGAGGAAGGGTACCATAAAACCACTCCATTTTCCGATCTTCCACAGAGCTGTCTTGAGTGCTATTCATAGTACTCCCACATGAAACTGGGGCTCAGAACCAGGGCTTCTCGAATGGAAAGTTTACATTCTACCAGGTGTGTGAGCTATCTTCATAGCTTGTAATAAGTATTTAGCTTTCTTTTTTTTGTTTGTTTTGTTTTGTTTCCAGAGCTGTGGCCTTGCACATGTATGGCTTCACTCTCCTTGGCCACTGTTTCATTCAGATAGAGAAGCAGACCGCATTATAAGAACCTCCTCCGATGCCGTATCACCCTAAGTGGTGTCAGGGCTTGAGCCTATTCCCTCTTTCTGGCCCTGCATAGTTCATCCTCCCTCCTTCTCTCTCTCTCTCTCATAAATTTATTGTTGGATAGAGACAGAGATAAATTGAGAAGGGAGGGGAGATAGAGGTGGAAAGAGACAGAGAGAGACCCCTGCAGCCCTACTTCACCACTTGTGAAGCTTTCCTCCCCTGCAGGTGAGGATCAGGGGCTTAAACCTAGGTCTTTGTACACTGTAATGTATGCGCTTAACCCAGCGTGTCACCACCTTGGCCCTGCATAGTTCTTTGAAAGTTTGTAAGGAGTATATCTTTTCTATATAATTTGGTGACTGAAAAAGAGAAAAGAGAGATGCAAGAAGACAGTTGAGTAGGTAGAACACACACCTAACTATATAATGAAACTTTGGTTCGAATTCCTAGCAGCACTACATGGAAACACCATGCACAGACCCAAAAGGAACTCTGTGAATGAGGTAGTTCTCTCTCTCTTTCACACACACACACACACACACACACACACACACACACACACACACACACACACACACTATATATATATATATATATACAGAAACTGGGCCTGAGTGACCACTCATTGGCATTACTTATTCACAAGGTCCTCAGTTTGTTCCCTAGCACCGCATTAAAAATACATATTTTATAATATCTTTAGGTACTGTACCTGTGGAAATTTAAAGTACACTCCTTTAAAAAAAATTGCCCAAGTTGAGATATGTGCAAAATTAGAAAATGCATAAATTTAATACTGGAAGTAAAAATCTTAGAATATATGCAAATGCAGAAGACAGTCATTCTCCATTCTCCACAAATGTATTACTGTGTGATTTCAATTTCTTATTGTTTGGTTGTCTGCTTAAATAATTGTCTAATAGGATGCCTAGGTCGTGGTGGATTGGAGTTTGCTAGGTTTGTGTGTGTGTGTGTGTGTGTGTGTGTGTGTGTGTGTATGTGTAAGATGATATTAAGATGTATGTTACCACATTTGAACTTTTAGTCTTCTGAGTAACTTGATGGGGATAATTTTGTGTATATGTGTGGAATATTTGTCATGCTTATGCAAAACAGAGTGAGGTTTTGGTTTCTTGGTTATTTTGCTATTGCTAACACTATAATTTACAGAAAGCTGGAATCTGAATTTTCTCTATGTGGTAATTAAAACATGTAAGATATTTGCGCTTGTGTTTCCAGTCTGTGCCTGGATAACCAGCCTCTCTCAGCAGCAGCTTACGTATATATATATTTTTTAACAGCATCCAGACAGGCAGTTTTGATCATGGATTGAAATTCTAGAGTCCCTTTATTCATACCACATTGTCAAGTGAGGACTTGAGGGTGGTGTATGTGGGGAACAGCATTGTACGACTGCATGGATGCTTTTAAGCTTGCCTTTTCATGAACTCTTTCTTAAACTTTGAGTTGTGGAGAAAAATACTATTTTTTGTTTGTTTCTAATTCCTCGTAAAAACTAATTTTCCTGAACACTTGAGTGTATTTTTCAAATATCCAGCAATATTAAAAGAATTTTACAGGGGGTCGGGCGGTGGCGCAGTGGGTTAAGCGCATGTGGCGCAAAGCGCAGGGACCGGCGTAAGGATCCCGGTTCGAGCCCGGGGCTCCCCACCTGCAGGGGAGTCGCTTCACAGGCGGTGAAGCAGGTCTGCAGGTGTCTATCTTTCTCTCCCCTCTCTCTCTGTCTTCCCCTCCTCTCTCCATTTCTCTCTGTCCTATCCAACAACGAATTGCGTCAACAAGGGCAATAATAATAACCACAACGAAGCTACAACAAGGGCAACAAAAGGGGAAAGAAAAAAAAAAAAAAGGCCTCCAGGAGCGGTGGATTCATGGTGCAGGCACCGAGCCCAGCAATAACCCTGGAAGGGGAAAAAAAAAAAAAAAAAAAGAATTTTACAATAACACCCATAAACCCATCACCTACACTTTGCCACTTGTTACAACTTCATTAAGGTGTAATTTTCTTACCACAACATTGGCCAGCTTTTAAGTGTATAGTTCTCTTTTACATGCACCTTAATATAAACTCACCTGTGTGTATTGTCACCATTATCTGGGCTTAGGAGACTTACTCACTAGAAAAAAATTTTATTTGTGTCCTCTTTATAGTCAGTTCCCATTCCAACCCCCAGCCTCAACCCTAGGTAAATTGCAACTCTTGCTTTCTTTTCCTATTTGTCTTTTTTTTTTTTTTTTAAGTTTTATTTATTCATTGATAAGGGAGAAGAGGAGATAGCACCAAGAGCATCACTCTGGCAGATGGGATGCTGTGGGTTAAACTCAGGACCTCACATTTGAGAGTCTAAAGCTTATCCATTTCAGCAGCACTATCTTTTATACATACCTTGATTTCTTTAAAACTTAGACTACCTGTGGTCCATTGCAGTGGAGCTAAGAACACTAGAGGAGGAGGCAGCAGGGGCTTGAGTAGATGCAGGGAGCCCAGTGCATGCTGGTGGAAGACAGCATATTTGGTGGTGGGAGTGGTGCACAGATGCCTGGCACGGGGAGGTAGGAAACTGTACGTGGGGGCCAGGCAGTAGTGCGGCGGGTTAAGCGCACATGGTGCAAAGCTCAAGGACGGGCTTAAGGATCCTGATTCCAGCCCCTGGCTCCCCACCTGCAGAGGGGTCACTTCACAAGTGGTGAAGCAGGTCTGCAGATATCCATCTTTCTCTCCCCCCTCTTGATTTCTTTCTGTTCTCTCCAACAACGACAGCAATAACAACAACAATAATAATAACAATAATAAACAATAGGGCAACAAAAGGGAAAAGGTGGCCTCCAGGAACAGTGGATTTGTAGTGTAGGCACCAAGCCCCTGCAATAACCCCGGTGGCAAAAAAAAAAAAAAAAAGGAAATTGTACTCATGTGACTATAACTGTCTTGTAAACCATTATTTCCCTCAATAAGGTGATGGTGGGGTAGAGGGTTGCTATATGTTATTAAACACATATGGAAAACAAAAATGTTAAAAAGTTCCCCTTAAAATTACACAAAGTGCATCGTGGAGGTGGCACACTGGGTAAAGTGCTAAACTCAAGCGTGAGGGTCCTGAGTTCAGTCCCTGCCATTGCAGATGTCAGTGATGTTGTAAGCTTTTCTCTTCTCCCACTCTTTTCGCTCATAAATAAATAAGTTTTTAAAATATTAATAAGTATAGCAATTCAGTCTTTTAGTTTCTGAAGCAGATTTGTTTTCTTCATTAGTAAAGGTATTTTGGGCATAGAGTTTTTTTTTTTAAAGCAGTTTTTGAATGTGCAGTTATGAACCATTTCTAAGTGGCAAATATATGTATATATGTTAACATTTGACTAAAGGTAACTATTGATTCAGATCTTTGAACCCTGTGATATAGTTTAGCAGAATTCTCTAATCTTGATTATGAATTTTGTAACAGTCTGAAGCACTGTCAGGGTTAAGAGGATATTAGTAACTCTCATAATAGCAGACTGTAGCCAATATGATATTTCTCTAGGAACAGATGGGTATAAATGTGAGGGGTCATTTGTTATTGTAGGTGTTTAGAATTTACCAAAAAGCTGACTTGTGTTGATTTAAAAATATAAACCAATGTAACTTTATTTTTGGCTGACTAAAATGTAAAACCAAGTTTAAAAGTTCAGAGTCAGTGCTTTTTCTGGCAAATTCTTTCAAACCTCACTAGATTCTAAATGCTAGGTATAGCCTATTTTTCATATAATAGATTTCTGGTGTGTACTGATGAAACAGAAATCATGATATTGGAAGTTAAGTTCTAATAGGTATGCAATAGAAAAGTGTTTGCATTCAAATCACTAGTGTAGTAGGAAAATAAAGACTAGAAAGGAATAGAATTAGAATACAGGTGAAGACTATAGGCAAGAGAGTCCAAATCATTTTATGTACCATGGGATCAAATTCCTAGTCTGAAGGTAGAAAATATGGGCACAGGTATGGGTGTGAAGGGATGTATGAGCAAATGGTAACTGAAAAGTTCAACAAGAGGAAACAGAGAATGACATTAAACTTTAAGAAAGTAAGGGGGAGTCAGGCTGCACTGCAGCAGGTTAAGCGCAGGTGGCGCAAAGTTCAAGGACCGACTTAAGGATCCTGGTTTGAGCCCCCGGCTCCCCACCTGCAGGGGAGTCGCTTCACAGGCGGTGAAGCAGGTCTGCATGTGTCTGTCTTTCTGTCCACCTCTCTGTCTTCCCCTCTTCTCTCCATTTCTCTCTGTCCTATACAACAACGATGACATCAATAATAACTACAACAATAAAAAAAAAAAAGGAAGGAACACTAGTAGGCTTTTAAGTTTTACTAAACAGGGAGGCTCATAATCCACATTTTGATGGGAAAATAGTCACTAATAATGTGACTCCATAACCAGAGAACAGTAATGTATGTTCTACAAAAATAAAAACCGGGCCCAGGCAGTAGTGCACCAGGTTAAGTGCACATAGTGCAAAGCACAAGACCCAGCACAAGGATCCCGGTTCCAGCCTCTGGCTCCCCACCTTCACAAGCAGTGAAGCAGGTCTGCAGGTGTCTTTCTCTCCCCCTCTTTCTTCCCCTCCTCTCCTAATTTCTCTCTGTCCTATCCAACAACAACAACAACAAACAACAGCAACAACAATGGAAAAAAGATGGCCTCCAGAAGCAGTGGATTCGCCGTGCAGGCTCTGAGCCCCAGCAATAGCCCTGGAGGAAAAAAAGAAATATGTGTGTATGTCACGACTTTTCTGACAACCCTAAAAACCATAAATGCCTGAGACATTTAACTCCATCCTTGTAACTAATTAACTGAATTAAACATTTCCAGCACCACCATAAACCAGAACTGAGCAGTGCTCTGGTCTCTCTTTTTCATTAAAATAAATAACATAAAAAAATGATATTGGCGAACCCCGGCTCCCCACCTGCAGGGGAGTCGCTTCACAGGCGGTGAAGCAGGTCTGCAGGTGTCTATCTTTCTCTCCTCCTCTCTGTCTTCCCCTCCTCTCTCCATTTCTCTCTGTCCTATCCAACAACAATGACAACAACAATAATAACTACAACAATAAAACAACAAGGGCAACAAAAGGGAATAAATAAAAAAAATTTAAAAAAAAAAAAATGATATTGGTGGTTCCAGGTGGTGGCACACCTGGTTGAGTGCACATGATTCCTCTCTCAATTTCAAGGAAGGGACGACGGGGAGAGAAAGACACCTGCAGACCTGCTTCACCGCTTGTGAAGGTGGGGAGCCAGGGCTGGAACCGGGATCCTTGTGCTGGACCTTGTGCTTCGCACTATCTGTTGTTGATATCCAACAATGACAGCAATAACAATAACAATAAACAAGGGCAACAAAAGGTAAAAATGGTCTCCGGGAGCAGTTGATTTGCGCGCAGGCACAGAGCCCCAGCAATAACCCTGGAGGCAAAAAAAAAAAAAATTAAAACATTTTAAAAATAAATTTAAAAAAATTTTAAATATTTTTAAAAAATGAAAAAATTAAAAGATGATACTATGGGGTAGGGGATATAACATAATGGTTATGCAAAGAAACTCATACCTGGGGTTTCAAGTCCCTGGTTCAGTCCCCTGAACCATCATAAGCCAGAGCAGAGCAGTGCTCTGGTAAAAAGAAAAAGAAAAAGGTGTATCTGCTATTGTCATAAAAAATGATATCACAGCTACCATTTTAAAAAAATTAGAGAAAATGACAGCAATTTGGGTTAAAAAATTAAGAGCTTTTGACCCACCTTCAGGTGGAGAACCAGGGGCAATCCTTACATGAGAATGTAAGAATTCAAAACCGGAATCCTTACACGGGTCCCTGAGCTTTGTGCCATGTGCACTCAACTGTGTTACTGCCCATCGCCCCTTTTATTTAATTTTTTTGCTAGAGTAATACTTAGAGAAATTGATAGCACTAAATGTCTTTTTAAATATCTTAAAAAAAAAAAAAAGAAAGAAAAGGATCTAGATAATTTCCTCAAAAATTAAGAAACAGGAATTTTAGTATGGCCAAGGGAGGCAAATAATAAACATCTAGTGTATTATATAATGGTTTCTTTTGTATCTGGAAATAAAGGCTCTTTGCTCAAGATTCAAGAATAGTCATGAGATCTCTCAGATATTAGTTCAGTTCACTGTTTACTAATTTTTTTAGATGTATACTGTATACATATAAAATCAGTGGGGATTGCATATACTCAACTTTTTAAAAATTTAAGTTTTCCAGTTCTTAAATTGTAACTACAATTCTTTCTTCTGGTTTTGTGTGGTATTTCAGGCTTATACCAGCCAGTTTGTATCCCTTGTGATGTTTGCCCTCATGATGTGTGATGACAGGATCTCAATGCAAGAGAGACGCAAAGAAATCATGCTTGGATTGAAACGACTGCCCGGTGCGAAGATATTCATATACTAGATTCTGGTCTAAGGGAGTGGGTAATGGGTAAACTTTTCTTTTTATCCTTCAAGTTGTAACTTGTAGCTATTTAGTCAAAGACCTTTCTACTTTCCTACTTGCTATCTGTTCTTTTTATTGCCCTTTTTTTTCATATGTGTTGCCAATATTTCTACTTTTGAACAGGTTTTTAAATGAAATGTTACTGAGTAACATTGGTTTATAACACAAATCTTAGATGTGCAGCATTATAACTCCACATCTGTACATATTACACCATGATCACCACCAGCATTCTAGTTCCCATTCATCATCAAGACAGTTCACACACCTTGAGTTGTTTTGCCCACTCACTGTTATTGTTCCTTTACAGATTTGATTAAGGAAGTACTGAGCATGGATGACGAAATTCAGAAGCTAGCAACAGAACTTTATCACCAGAAGTCTGTCTTGATAATGGGACGTGGTTATCATTATGCTACTTGTCTTGAAGGAGCACTGGTAAGTTTGCTCATTTTTAATTTTAGCCTATTGATTTTGGACATACCACATAAGTCATACTTTTTAAAATTTAGATTGCATGAAGTAGGTGGAACTTTTAATTTTTTTCATAACTTTATTAGTTATTTATTAATGGTTCACAACTTGTTAAAATTAAAGGGGTATAGTTTCACACCACACTCACCACTAGTTTTATGACTCCCTCTTCCCATGTAATTGGATTTTTTTTTTTTTTTTTTGCCACCAGGGTTATTGCTGGGGCTCAGTGCCTGTACTACAAATCCACTGCTCCTGGCAGCCATTTTTCATTTTTATTGGATAGGACAGAGAGAAATTGAGAGACGAGGGGAAGATAGAGAGAGAAAAAGATAAAGATACCTGCAGACCTGCTTCATCATTTGTAAAGTGACTGCCCTGCAAGTGGGCAGCCGGGGGCTCGAACCAAGATCCTTATGCAGGTCCATATGCTTCAAACTATTGTGCTTAACCTGAGAAGCCACTGCCTAGCCCCCCTTTTTAAAGTGCCTTTGTATTTATTTATTCTGAGTTGATTGTTTTGAACATAAAGAGTACTTAAAAGTGAAAATGAAAGTATTTTGAGTATGGAAACTTGGATTTGGCAAATAACTTGGGTTAATTTGTTATCCAAATATATTAATAGTCTCTCTTTTTAATTAATTAGCTAATTAATTGTTGCCTCCAGGATTATCGTTGGGGCTCGGTGCCTGCATTATGAGTCCATAGCTGCTCTTGAAGGCCATTTTTTCCATTTTGTTGCCCTTGTTGTTGTTGTTGTTACTGAATAGGACAGAGAGAAATTGAGAGCAGAACGGAAGACAGAGGGGAAGAGAAAGACACCTGCAGACCTGCTTCACCTTCACCACTTGCTAAGTGACCCCCCTTCAGGTGGAGAACCAGGGGCAATCCTTACATGAGAATGTAAGGACTCAAAACCGGAATCCTTACACGGATCCCTGAGCTTTGTGCCATGTGCACTCAACTGTGTTACTGCCCATCACCCCTTTTATTTAATTTTTTTCACCACTCCTATCACCAAAGGTCTGTGTCAACCTATTTTCAAGACTGTGGGAGAGTTATAGTGGTTAGCTATGATGGTGGGGATGGGGACACAGACCTTAAATATTCTCTTACGTATGAAACAGTGTCAGATATGAAACAAGTAAGGACACAATTGTAAAGGAATGTGGGAGTTGGGCAGTAGTATCTCTGGTAGAGTGCACATGTTATAGTATGCAGTGACCTAGGTTTAAGCCTACAGCCCTCATCTGCAGGGGAAAACTTCATAAATAGTGAAGCAGTGCTGCAGGCATCTTTTTTTATCCCTGCCCCCCTGTCCCTTTCAATTTTTATCTCTGTCCAAAAATAAATACAAAAGTAAAGTAAAAAAGAGAAAAAATAAATATGCGTATGCTCATGATAACCTAAAATCCTTAAAAAAAAATAATGTTGTTTTTAAAGTTTCTACTTGTGATACTATAGAAATAATCATCTGTGGAATTGTTAGCTAAATTTATCCTTTAATATTTACTACTTTAGATAAAAATTACGTGAGACATCACATATTATGTACTATTTACTTAAAAGTGTTTATAAAGTGGACTAAAGACTAATCTAATTCTTTACTAGAAAATCAAAGAAATCACCTACATGCACTCTGAGGGCATCCTTGCTGGTGAATTAAAACATGGCCCTCTGGCTTTGGTGGATAAATTAATGCCTGTCATAATGATCATCATGAGAGATAATACTTACGCCAAGTGTCAAAATGCTTTTCAACAAGTGGTTGCTAGGCAGGTAAGTCAGGGGCTCTGGTGAGAACGACCTGGGAAACTTAAAGAGTTGTCACTAAGGCATATTTTAGTTTTGTGACATTGAAAATGACAGACCAGTGCCAAGTAGGTGGCTTATTACAAGTTTAGGTTTGCATGTGAACAATTTGAGAACTTGAGAGTTTTAACAAGACCTGTATCATAGATCCTATTAATAAGCAGGACTAAAACCAAAGCTGAGGTGTTAGTTTCCAAATCCTTTTCTCCTCAGTTGGAATATACGATTCCCTCTTCATTTAGTATTCTTAAATCCTTACTACAGTTGAAGCCTCACATTTGGATTTTGCTTAGTATGAGTGCTTTGCTCTACTTTTATTTC